>NW_027206406.1:0-440614 GCF_024711535.1 Dipodomys merriami | reverse complement strand
GTTAGGGTGAGGGTGAGTTTGAGTGTGAGGTTTAGGGTGAGTGTGAGGGTGAGTGTGAGTTTGACGATTAGGATTAGGTTTAGGATGATTGTAAGGGTTATCTTTAGGATTATGGTTAGTGTAAGGCTTAGGCTGAGGGTGAGGGTGAGGGTGAGGGTTAGGGTTAGGGTTAGGTTGAGGGTTAGGGTTAGTGTGAGGGTTAGAGCGAGGGTGAGGTTCACGTTCAGGTAGAGGTTGAGAGTGACATTGAAGGTGAGGGTTAGGGTTAGGGTTATGGTTAGGTTGAGGGTGAGGGTGAGGGTTAGGGTTAGGGTTAGTGTTATTTTTATGGTTAGGGTTAGGGATAGTAATAAGGTGAGAGTGAGGGTGAGGGTTAGCATGAGGGTGATGGTTACGGTTATGGTTATGGTGAGGGTGAGGGTGAGACTTAGGGTTAGGATTAGGGTTAGGGTTAGGGTTAGGATGAGGGTTGGGCTGAGGGTTAGAGTTAGGGTTAGTGTGAGGTTTAGGTTTAGGGTTATGGTTAGGGTGAGGGCAAGGGTTATGGTGAGGGTTAGGTTGAGTTTGAGGGTTAGGGTTAGGGAGACGGTTAGGGTGAGATTTAGGGTTAATGTTAGGGTTAAGGTTAGGGTTAGTCTAATGGTTATAGTGAGAGTTACTGTGAGGGTGAGGGTTTGGGTTAGGGTGAGGGTAAGTGTTAGGGTGAGGGTTAGTGTGAGGGTTTGGGTTCGGGTTAGCATTAGGGTTAGGTTCAGGGTGAAGGTTAGGTTGAGGTTTAGTGTCATTGTTCGGGATAGGGTGAGTATTAGGGTTAGTGTGAGGGTGAGGGTCTGGATTAGGGTTAGGTTTAGATTTAGGGTGAGGGTGAGGGTGAGGGTTAGAATTAGTATTAGGGTTAGGGTTAGAGTTAGGTCACATTGACTGTGAGGGTTAGGGTTTGGGTTTGAATTAGGCTGAGGTTGATCGTGAGGGTTAGGGTTAGGATTAGGGTTAGGGTTATGGTTAGGTTTAGGATGAGGGTGAGGGTGAGGCTTATGGTTAGGTTTAGGGTGAAGTTTAGGTTTAGGGTGAGGGCTATGGTGAGGTTGAGTGTTAGGGTGAGTGTGAGGGTGAGGTTGAGGGTTTCTATTAGGTAATGGTTAGGGTTAGGGTTAGGGTGAGAATTAGGTTGAGGGTGAGGTTTAGGTTGAAGGTTAGAGTTAGGGTGAGGATTAGGGTGAGGCTGAGTGTTAGGGTGAGGGTTAGTGTTATGGCGAGGATTAGGATTAGGGTTATGTTGATGCTGAGGGTTAGGTATACAGTAAGGTATAGGGTTACGGTGAGGGTTAGGGTTAGGGTTAGGGTTAGGGTGAGGGTGAGGTTGAGGGTTAGGTTAGGGTGAGGTTTAGGGTTAGGGTTAGGGTTAGTGTAAGGGTTAGAGTTAGGGTGAAGGTTAGGATTAGGGTTAGGGTGAGGTTTATGGTGAGGGTTTTGTTTAGAGTTAGGGTGAGTGTGAGGTTTAAGGTTAGGGTGAGTTTTAGGTTTAGGGTGAGGGCTACAGTGAGGGTGAGGTTTAGGGTGAGTGCAAGGGTGAGGGTTTCAGTTAGGTAATGATTAAGGTTAGGGTTGGGGTGAGGATTAGGGTAGGGTGAGGTTTAGGTTGAGGGTTAGGGTTAAGGTGAGGGTTAGGGTGAGGCTGAGGGTTAAGGTTTGGGTTCGGGTTCGGGTGAGGGTGATGGTGAAGGTGAGGTTGTGGATTAGGGTTAGGTTTAGGCTGAGGGTTAGGGTGACTTTCAAGGTTAGGGTGAGGGTGAGGGTTAGGATTAGGGTTAGGGTGAGGGTTAGGTTTAGGGTGAGGTTTTGGGTGATGGGTTGGGTTAGGGTTAGGGAGAGGGTTAGGGTTAGGGTGAGAGTTAGGTTTAGTTTGAGGGTTAGGTTGAAGTTGAGTTTGAAGTTGAGGGTTAGGGTGAGGGTGATGGTGACGGTGAGATTTAGGGTTAGGATTCGGGTTAGGGTTAGGGTGAGGTTTAGGGTTAGGGTTTGGGTTAGGTGAGGGTAGGTTGAGGATGAGGGTTAGGGTTAGGGTTAGGATTAGGGTTAGACTTAAGGTAAGGATTAGGGTTAGGGTGAGTGTTAGGTTTGGGGTTAGGTTGAGGGTTAGGGTTTGGTTTAGGTTTAGGGTGAGGGTTAGGGTAAGGATTAGCGTGAGAGTGAGGGTTAGAGTGAGGGTAGGGTTAAGGATAGGGTAAGGGTTAGGGTAAGGTTGAGGGTTAGTTTTAGGTTTAGTGTTAGGGTGAGGGTGATGCTGAGGGTTAGGGTTAGGGTTAGTGTGAGGATAAGGGTTAGGGTGAGGATTAAGTTAAGGGTGAGGGTTAGGGTTAGCATAAGGTTTAGGGTGAGAGATAGGGTTAGGCTTAGGGTTAGGTAAGGGTTAGGGTTAGGGTTAGGTAAGGGTTAGGGTTAGGGTAAGGGTTAGGGTTAGGCTTAGTGTTAGGGTTAGGGTTAGGGTGAGGGTTAGGCTTAGGGTTAGGTTTAGGGTGATGGTTAGGTTTATGGTGATGTTTAGGGTGACAGTGAGGGTTAGAGTGAGGGTGAGGTTGAGCGTGAGGATTATGGTTAGGGTGAGGGTGAGTGGGAGGGTGACGGTGAGGGTTAGGTTTACAGTTAGGTTTAGGGTGAGGGTAAGAGTTAGGGTTAGGGTAAGGGTTAGGCTGAGGGTGAGGGTGACTGTGAGGTTGAGGTTGAGGGTTTCGGTTAGGTAAGGGTTAGGGTTAGGGTTAGGGTGAGGGTGAGGTTAAGGGTAAGGTTTATTAGGGTCAGGGTTAGGGTGAGGGTGAGGGTTAGGTTTAGTATTAGGGTTAGGGTTAGGGTAAAGTTGTATGTTAGGTTTAGGGTTAGGGTTAGGATGCACATTAGGGCTAGGGTGAGAGTGAGGGTGAGGGTGAGGGTTATGGTTAGGATTAGGTTTAGGTTTAGGGTGAGGCTGAGGGTGAGGCTGAGGGTGAGGGTTAAGATTAGGGTTAGGTTTAGGGTGAGAGCTAGGGTGAGGGTGATATTTTTGGTTAGAAAAGGTTCAGGGTTAGGTTTAGGGTGAGGATTGGGGTGAGGGTGAGGTTTAAGGTGAGGTTTACGGTTAGGGTGAGGGTTAGGGTTAGGGTGACGGTTAAGGTTATGGTGATATTTAGGGTGAGGGTGAAGGTGAGAGTGAGGGTTCGGGTGAGGGTTAGGGTTAGGGTGAGGGTTAGGGTTAGGGTTAGGGTTAGGATTAGGGTGAGGGTGAGGGTGAGGGTAGGGATTAGGATGACAGTTAGCATGAGGGTGAGGTTTATGGTTAGGTTTAGGGGTATGGTGAGGGTCAGGGTGAGGGTTAGTTTTAGGGTTAGGTTGAGGGTTAGGGTGAAGGTTAGGGTTAGGGTTAGGGTTTGGGTTAGTGTTAGGGAGAGGGTGAGGCTGAGGGTTAGGGTAAGAATGAGGGTTAGGGTTAGTGTGAGGGTGAGGGTTAGGTTTAGGGTGAGGATTATGTTTAGGGTGAGGGTGAGCGTTATGTTTAGGACTAGGGTTAGGTTTAGGCTTAAGGTGAGGGTGAGGTTGAGCGTGAGGGTTAGGGTTAGGGCTAGGTTTAGGGTGAGGGTTAGGTTTAGGGTGAGGGTTAGTGTTAGTGTTAGGGATAGGGTTAGAATGAGCGTTAGGCTGAGGGTTAGGTTTAGGGTTAGTGTGAGGGTTAGGGTTAAGTTTAGGTTTAGAGTTAGTGTTTGGTTAGGGTGAAGGTTAGTTATAGGTTTAGGGTTAGGATAAGATTGAGGCTGCGGGTTAGGTTTAGGGTTAGTGTGAGGGTTATGTTTAGCGTTAGGGTTAGGGTGTGGGCTACGGTAAGGGTGAGGGTTAGGTTCAGGGTTGAGTTTAGGTAATGGTTAAGGTTAGGTTAGGGTGAGGATTAGGGTGAGTTTGAGGTTTAAGATGAGTGTTAGGGTTATGGTGACCGTTAAAGTTACGATTAGGGTGAGGGTTAGTGTAAGGGTGATGTTTAGGGTGAGGGTGAGGGTGAAGGTTCGGCTGAGGGGGAGGGTTAAGTTTAGGGTTAGCTTGAGGGTTAGGGTTAGGGTTGGGTTAGGGTTAGAGTTAGGGTGAGCGTGAGGGTTAGGGTGAGGGGTAGGGATAGGTTTAGGGTGAGGGTTTGGGTTAGTGTGAAGGTTAGGGTTAGGTGAAGGTGAGGGTAAGGGTTAGGGTGAGGGTTAGGGTGAGGTTTAGTGTTAGTGTGAGGGTTAGGGTTATTGTTAGGGTTAGGGTGCGGGTGAGGGTGAGGGTGAGGATTAGGGTTAGGGTAGGGTTAGGTTTATGCTGAGGTTGAGGGTGAGGGTGAGGTTGATGGTCAGTGTTAGGGTTAGGGTGAGGGTGAGGGCTTGTGTGAGGGTGAGGGTTAGTGTGAGGTTGAGTGTGAGGGTTTCGTTTATGTCAGGGTTAGGGTTAGGGTGAGGATTAAGGTGAGGTTGATGGTGAGTGTCGTTTACATCAGGGTTAGGGTTAAGCTGAGTTTAGGTTTAGGGTGAGGGTTAGGGTTAGGGTTAGGGTGTGGATTAAGTTTAGGGTGACATTTAGGGTGAGGGTGAGGGTTAGGGTGACAGGGTGAGGTTTAGGGTTAGTGTTAGGATTAGGGTTCAGGTGAGGGTGAGGATTAGGGTTAGAGTTAGAGTTATGGGGAGGCTTAAATTGAGGGTCAGGTTTAGGGTTAGTGTTAGGGTTAGGGTAAGTCTGAGGGTTATGTGGAGTTATAGAGTTAGGGTTAGGGTTAGGGTTAGGATGAGCTTTAGGCTGAGGGTTAGGGTTACGGTTAGTCTGAGGGTTAGGGTTAGGTTAGGGTTAGGGTTAGGTTTTGGTTAGCGTGAAGGTTAGTTTTAGGTTTAGGGTTCGGATAAGGTTTAGGCAGAGGGTTAGGGTTAGGGTTAGTGTTAGGGATAGGTTTAGGGTTAGGATTAGGGTGTGGACTATGGTGAGGGTGAGGATTAGGGTGAAGGTTAGGGTTAGGGTTAGGGTTAGGGTCAGGGGTAGGTTGAGGGTTAGGATTAGTTTAAGGACTAGGGTTAGGCTGAGGGGGAGGGGGAGGTTGAGGGTGAGCGTTAGGGTTAGAGTGATGGTTAGAGTGAGGGTGAGGGGGAAGGGGAGAGTTTGGTTTAGGCTTAGAGTTAGGTTGAGGGTGAGGGTTAGGATTAAGGTTAACCCTAAGTTTAGGCTGAGGGTCAGGGTGAGGTTGAAGGTGAGGTTTAGGGTTAGGGTGAGGGTTAGGTTTAGGGTTAGGTTTTAGGTGAGGGTTAGGGTTAGGGTTAGGGTTAGGTTTAGGGTTAAGGTTTGGTTAGGGTGAAGGTTAGTTTTAGGTTTAGGGTTAGGATAAGGTTTAGGCTGAGATTTAGGGTTATGGTTAGTGTGAGGGTTAGGGTTAGGGTTAGTGTTAGGGTTAGCTTTAGGCTGAGGTTGAGGGTGAGGGTGAGGGTGAGATTGAGGGTTAGAGTTACAGTTACGGTGAGGGAGAGGGCTAGGGTGAGGGTGAGGGTTAGTGTGAGGGTGAGGTTATCGTTTACGTCAGGGTTAGGGTTAAGATGAGGTTAGGGTTATTGTAAGGGTTAGAGTTAGGGTTAGGGTGAGGTTTATGGTTAGGGTGAGGGTGAAGGTTAGGTGAGGGTGAGGGTTAGGGTAAGGGTGAGGGTGAGGGTTAGGATTGGGAATAGGGTTAGGGTTAGGGTTAGGCTGAAGGTGCGGGTGAGGGTGAGGCTGAGGGTTAGGTTTAAGGTTAGTGTTAGGGTTAGTGTTAGGCTGATGGTTATGGTTAATGTGAGAGTTATGGTTAGGGATAGGGTTAGGGTTAGGGTGAGGGAAAAGGTTAGAGTGAGGTTTAGGGTGAGGTTGAATATTAGGGTTAGGGTTAGGATTAGGTTGAGGGCTAGGGTGAGGGTGAGGGTTAGTGTGAGGGTGAGGGTTAAGATTATTTTTGGGTTAGGTTTAGGATGAGGATTAGGTTGAGGGTGAGGGTTAAGCTGAGGTTAAGGTTAGGGTGAGGGTTTGTGTTCGGTGAGGGTGAGGGTGAGGATGAGGGTTAGTGTGAGTTTAAGGTTGAGGTTTTCTTTTAGCCAAGGGTTAGGCTTACGGGGAGGAATAGGGTGAGATTGAGGATTAGGTTTTGGGTTAGGGTTAGGGTGAGGGTTAGAGCTAGGGTTATGGTGATGGTTAGGGTTTGGGTGATGTTTAGCGTGAGGGTGAGGGTTAAGGTGAGGGTGAGGGTTAGGGTGTGGGTGAGGATTAGGGTTAGGTTGAGTGTTAGTGTTAGGTTAAGGGTGAGTGTGAGGGTGAGGGTTAGGGTTATTGTTAGGGTTAGGTTGAGGGTTTGGATTAGGGTTAGGGTTAGTGTGAGGGTTAGAGTGAAGGGTAGCGTTAGGTTTAGGGTGAGGGTTAGGGTGACGGTGAGGCTTAGGGTGAGGGTGTGTGTGAGGGTAAGGATTAGGTGTAGGGTTAGGGTGAGTTTAAGTGTGAGGCTTAGGTTTAGGAATAGGGTTAGGTTTAGGGTTAGGGTGAGTTTAAGGGGGTGTATGAGGCTTAGGTTTAGCGTGAGGATTAGGGTTATAGTTAGGTTTATGGTGAGGGTAAAGTTAGGGTGAGTTTCAGTGTGAATGCTAGGGTTAGGGTTAAGGTGAGGGTGAGGTATAGGGTTTGGGTTAGGCTTAGAGTGAGGGTTAGGGATAGGTTTAGGCTTTGGGTGAGGGTGAGGGTGAGGTTTAGGATTAGGTTTAGGGTTAGAGTTAGGGTGAGGGTGAGGGTTAGGGTTAGTATTAGAGTTAGCCTGAGGGTGAGTGGGAGGGTTAGGGATAGGGTGAGTTTTATGGGTAGGGTTACGGTTAGGGTGACGGGTAGGGTTACGGTTAGGGTTAGGATGAGCGTTAGGCTGAGGGTTAGGTTTAGGGTTAGTGTGAGAGTTAGGTTTAGGCTTTGGGTGAGGGTTAGGGTTAGGTTTAGGGATAGGATAAGGGTTAGGTTGAGGGTTAGGTTTAGGGTTAGTTTGAGGGTTAGATTTAGGGTTAGGGTTAGGGTCAGGGTAAAGGTTAGGGTGAGGGTTAGGGTGAGGGTGAGGGTAAAGGTTAGGGTGAGGGTTAGGGCAAGGGTGAGGGTTAGGGTTAGGGTGAGCGTTAGGTTGCAGGTTAGGCTGAGGTTTAGGGTGAGGGTAAGGGTTTGGGTGATGGTAAGTTTGTGAGTGAGGGATAGGATTATGTTGTGTGTAAGGGTTAGGGTGAGGGTTACGGTGAGGGTTAGGGTTAGGTTGGGGGTTAGGGTTAGAGTTAGGTTGAGGGTTAGGGTTAGGGTGATGTTTATTGTGAGAGTATGGTTTAGGGTGAGGGTGAGTATTCGGCTGAGCGTGAGGGTTAGGATGAGGGTGAGGCTTAGGGTTACAGTTTGGGTTAGGGAGAGGGGTAGTGTGAGCATTAGGGTTAGGATTAGGGTTAGAGCGAGGATGAGGGTGAGGGTTAGGGTGTGGGTAAGTGTTATGGTTAGGGTTAGGGTTAGTGCTAAGGTGAGGATGAGGGTGAGTGTGAGGGTGAGGGTTACATTTACGTTTGGGTTAGGGTTAGGGTGAGGATTAGGTTGAGGGTGAGGGTTAAGCTGAGCTTAGGGTTAGAATGAGGGTTTGTGTTCGGTGAGGGTGTGGGTGAGGGTGAGGGTTAGTGTTAAGGTTAGGTTTAGGTTGAGGGTTATTGTGAGGGTTAGGATTAGGAATAGGTTTAGGGTTACGGTGAGTGTGAGGGTCAGTGTGAGGGTGAAGGTTAGGGTTAGGTTTAGGGTTATGTTTAGGGTGAGGGTTATGGCTAGTGTGAGGGTTATGATTAGGGTTAGGGTTAGGGTGAGGGTGAGGGTAACGGTTAGGGTAAGGGTTAGGGTGAATGTGAGGATTAGGGTTCGGGTTAGGGTTAGTGTTTGGGTGAGGGCTAAGGTCAGGGTGAGGGTTAGTGTGAGGGTTAGGTTGAGGGTTTCTTTTCGGTCAGGGTTAGGGTTATGGTGAGGATTAGCATGAGGGTGAGTGTTAGTGTTAGGGTGATGTTTAGGGTGCGGATGAGGGTGAGGGTGAGGGTGAGGGTGAAGGTTCAGGTGAGGGTGAAGTTTAGGTGTGGTTGAGGATTAGGGTTATGGTTAGGGATATTGTGAGGGTAAGGTATAGTGTGAGGTTTATTGTGAGGATGAGGGTTATGGTTAGTGTTAGGGTTAGGGTGAAGTTTAGGTTGAGGGTTAGGTTTTGGTTTAGGGTTAGGGTGAGGGTGAGATATAGGGTGAGTTTTAGTGTTAGGGTGAGGGTTAGGTTTAGGGTTAGAGTTAGGGTGAGGGTGAGGGTTAGGATTAGGGTAAGGATTAGGGTTAGGCTGAGGGTGAGGGTGACTATAAGAGTGAGGGTTAGGGTTAGGGTGAGGGTTAGGTTTAGGGTGAGGGCTAGGGTTAGGGTGAGGGTGAGGGTGAGGATTAGGGTGAGGGTCAGGGTGTGGGTAAATGTTAGGGTGAGGGTTAGGGCGTGGGTGAGGGTTGGGCTTAGGGTGAGGGTAAGGGTTATAGTGAGGTTAAGGGTAAGGTTGTGGGTTAGGGTGAGGGTGAGGGTTAAGATTAGCATTAGGGTTAGGGTGAGGGTGAGGGTTAGGGTGAGGTTTAGGGTTAAGGTTAAGGATAGTGTGAGGATTATGGTTAGTGTAAGGTTTAGGTTTAATGTGAAGTTTATATTTAGGGTTAGGTTTAGGATTAGTGTTAGGGTGTGGGTTAGGTTTAGGGTGAGGGTTATGGTTAAAGTAAGGTGAGGGTGAGGGTTAGGGTTACGGTTAGATTTAAGGTGAGCGTCAGGGTGAGGCTTAGGTTTAGTTTGAGGTTTAGGTTTAGGGTGAGTGTTAGGGTTCCGGTGAGCATTAGCGTGATGGTGAGGGTTAGGGTGAGGGTGAGGGTTAGGTTTAGATTTAGGGTTAGGGTGAGTGTTAGGGTTAGGGTTAAGGTGAGATTTAGGTTGAGGTGGAGGGATATGGTTAGGTTGAGGGTTAGGATTAGTGTGAAGTTTAGGGTTAGGGTTAGGTTTAGTGTGAGGATACTGTTTAGGGTGAGGGTTAGTTTGAGGGTGAGGGTTAGGGTGAGCGTTAGGGTTAGGTTCAGTGTGAGGATTAGGGTTAAGGTGATGCTTAGGGTGAGGTTGAGGGTTAGTGTTAGGGGGAAGGGGAGTTTGAGGGAGAGGGTTAGGGTGAGGGTGCGGGTGAGGTTAGTTTAGGATTAGGGTTAGAGTTAGGGTTAGGCTGAGTGTGACGGGGGAAGTGAGGGTGAGGGTTAGGGTTAAGGCTAGGGTGAGGGTTAGGGTTAGTGTGAGCGTTAATGTGATGGTGAGGTTCAGCATGAGGGTAATGTTTAGAATGAGGGTGAGGGCGAGGTTGAGGGTTAGGGTTAGGATGAGTTTTAGGGTTAGGGTTAGGGTTAGAGTTATTATTAGGGTTAGAGTAAGCCTGAGAGAGAAGGGGAGGTTGAGGGTGAGGGTGAGGGTTAAGGTTAGGGTTAGGGTGAGGACATGGGTGAGGGTGAGGGTTAGGCTGAGTGTGAGGGTGAGAGTATCTGTTAGGTAAAAGTTACGGTTAGGGTGAGGATTAGGGCGAGGGTGAGGATTAAGCTGAGGTTAGGTTCAGAGTGAGGGTTAGGGTTAGGTTGAAGGTGAGGATTAGGGTTAAGGTGATGTTTAGGGTGAGGGTGAGGGTTAGGTTGAGGGAGAGGGTGAGGGTGATGGTTAGGGTTAGGGTTAGGGTTAGGTTTAGTTTGACGGTGAGTGTTAGGATTAGGAATAGGATTAGGGTGAGGGTCAGGGTGAGGGGGAAGGTTAGGGTCAGCGTTATGGTTAGGGTTAGAGTGAGGGTTACGGTTAGTGTGAGGGTTATGGTTAGGGTTAGGGTAAGGGAAAGGGTTAGGCTGAGGGTTAAGGTGAGTGTGAGCGTTTGGATTAGGGTTTGTGTTAGGGTTAGGGTGAGGGTTAGGGTTTGGGTGATGTTTAGAGTGAGGGTGAGGGTTAGGGTGAGTATGAGGGTTTGGGTTCAGGTGATTGTTAGGTTGTGGGTGAGCATTAGGTTTAGGGTGAGGGATAGCGTTAGGGGTAGGTTTACGGTTAGGTTGAGGGTTAGGGTAAGCATTAGGATTAGGGTAAGTGGTAGGGAGAGGGGTAGGTTTAGGTTTAGGGTGAGGTTTAGAGTGAGGGTGAGGGTTAGGTTGAGGGTCTGGGTGAGGGTTAGGGTTAGGTTTTGGGTTAGAGTTAGGGTGAGTTTGAGGGTGAAGGTTAGGTTTAGGATTAGGGTGAGGGTTAAGGTTATGTTGAGGCTTAGGGACAATGTTAGGGTTAGGGTAACTGTGAGGGTGAGTGTTAGGGTTAGGTTTAGGGTTACAGTTATGGTGAGGGTGAGGGTTAGGATTAGGGTGAGGGTTAGGATGAGGGTTAGGCTGAAGGTTAGGATTAGGTTAGGGTGAGGTTTAGGGCTACGTTAGGGTTAGGATAAGGGTTAGGCTGAGGGTTAGGGTTAGGGTTACCGTGAGCGTTAGGTTTAGGGGTAGGCTAAGAGCTAAGGTGAGGGTAAATTTTAGGGTGAGAGTTAGGGTGAGGGTGAGTTTTAGGGTTAGGGTGAGGGTTAGGGTCAAGTTTAAGTTTAGGTTTAGGGTTAGGGTGAGGGTAAGGGTTTGGGTAAGTCTTAGGGTGAAGTTGAGGTTGAGGGTGAGTGTTAGCATCAAGGTTAGGTTTAGGTTTAGGGTTTGGGTGAGGTTTAGGGTTGGGGTAAGTGTTAGGGTGAGGTTTAGGGTCAGGGTGAGGGTTAGGGTTAGGGTGAGGGTAAGTGTTAAGGTGAGGTTTAGGGTGAGGCTGAGGGTTAGGGTTAGCATTAGGGTGAGGGTGAGGGTGAGGGTTACGGTGAATTTTGGGTCAAGATTAACGATAGGGTGAGGATTAGGGTTAGGGTTAGTTTGAGAGTGAGGTTTAGGGTGAGGGGTAACATTAGAGTTTGGGTGAGGGTTAGGTTTAGTGTGAGGGTTAGGGTTAGGGTGACAGTAAGGGTTAGGGTGAGGGTTAGGGTGAGTGTGAGGTAGGGTGAGGGTTAGGGTTAGGGATAGGTTTAGGGTTGGGGTGAGGGTTAAGTTTAGGGTTAGGATTAGAGTTAAGTTGAGGGTAAGGCTTAGGGTGAGGTTTAGGGTGAGGTAGAGTGTTAGGGTTAGGGCGAGTGTGAGGGTGAGGGTGAGGGTTAGTGTTAGGATGAGGGTTAGGGTTAGGGTTAGGGTGAGGGTCAGGGTGAGGGTGAGGGTTAGTGTTAGGATGAGGGTTAGGGTTAGGGTGATGGTTAGGGTTAGGGTTAGGGTGAGTGTTAGCTTTAGGGTTATGTTTAGTGTGAGGGTGTGTGTTAGGGTGAGGGTGAGTGTTAGTGTGAGAGTTAGAGTTAGGGTTAGGTTTAGGGATACGTTTAGGGTGAGGGTAAGGTTTAGGGTGAGGGTTAGCGTGAGGGTGAGGGTTAAGGTTAGCGTGAGGGTTAGGGTTAGGGTTAGGGTTAGGATGAGGTTTAGGTTCAGGGTTAGGGTTAGGTTTAGGGTTAGTGTGAGGTTTCCGGTTAGGGTGAGGGTTGGGGTTAGGTTTAGGTTTAGTATAAAGGATAGGGTGAGGGTTAGGTTTACAGTTAGTGTGAGTGTTAGGTTTAGGGTTCGGTTTTGGGTTATGTTGAGGGTAAAGTTTAGGGTGAGGGTTAGGGTGAGGCTGAGGGTTAGTGTTAGTGTGAAGTTTAGGTTGAGGGTTAGGATTAGATTTACGGTTAGGTAAAGCTGAGGGTGAAGGGGAGGTTGAGGGGGAGGTTTAGGGTTAAGGTGAGGGATAGGTTGAGGATTTGGGTTACGGTTAGATTTAGGGTGAGGGTTAGGCTGAGTGGTAGGGTTAGGTTTAGGTTGAGGCTTAGGTTTAGTGTGAGGTTTAGGGTTAGGGGTAGGGTGAGGGTTAGGTTTAGTGTGTTGGTTAGGTTTAGGGTTAGGGTGAGGTTTAGGTTAATGTGAGGGTTACGGTTAGGGTTAGGGTGAAGGTAAATTTTAGGGTGAGGTTTAGGGTGAGGGTGAGGTTTAGGGTTAGCATTAGGTTTAGGTTTAAGGTTAGGATGAGGCTTAGGGTTAGGGTGAGGGTGAGGGTGAGGGTGAGGCTTAGGTTTAGGATTATTGTTAGGGTTAGGGTTCGGGTTCTGGTTAGGTGTAGTGTGAGGGTTAGGGTCAGGGTAAGTGTTAGGGTGAGGGTTAGTGTTATGGTTAGGTTTAGTGTGATGGTCAGGGTGAGGGTTAGGGTTAGTTTGAGGGTTAGCGTTAGGGTGAAGTTTAGGGTTAGGGGTAAGGTGAGAGTTAGGGTTAGGGTTAGTGTTAGGGTTAGAGTGAGGGTTATGGTCAGGGTTAAGTGGAGGATTACGGTGAGGGTTATGGTTAGGGTAAGTGTTAGGGTTAGGGTTAGGCTGAGGGTGAGGGTGAAAGTGAGTGTGAGGGTTAGGGTTAGGGTTAGGGTGAGGGGTAATGTGAGGGGTAGGGTTAGGGTTAGGTTGAGGTTTAGGGTTAGGTTATCGTTAGGGTTAGGGTGAGGGTTATGGTGAGAGTTAGGGTTACGGTTTGGGTTAGGGTTTGGGTTAGGGTGAGACTTAGTGTTAGGGTGAGGGTGATCGTGTGGATTAGCGTTAGAGTTAGGTTTAGCGTGAGGGTGGGATTGAAGGTTAGGGATTGGATTAGAGTTAAGGTTAGTATAATGCTGAGGGGGAAGGGGAGGTTGAGGGTGAGGATTAGGGTGAGGTTTAGGGTCAGGGTGAGGGTGAGGGTTTAGGTTAGGTAAGTGTTAGGGTGAGGATTAGGATGAGGGTGGGGGTTATGCTGAGGTTAGGTTTAGGGTGAGGGTTTGGGTTAGGGTTAGGGTGAGGGTTAGGGTGAGGGTGATGGTTAGGGTGATGGTGAGGGTTAGGATAAGGGTGAGGGTTAGGGTTAGGGTTAGGGTTAGGGTGAGGGTTAGGGTGAGTGGTAGGTTTAGGGTTAGGGTTAGTTTGCGGTTATTCTGAGGATAAGGCTTAGGGTGAGCTTTAGGTTGAGGGTGAGGGTTAGGATTAGGGTAAGGGTAAGGGTTAGGTTGAGGGATAGGGTGAAAGTGAGGGTTAGGGTTAGCATTAGAGTTAGGGTGAGGGTGAGGGTTATGTTGAGGTGTAGTGTGAGGGTTAGGGTTCGGATGAGGGTTAGGGATAGGGTTAGGGTGAGGATGAGGGTGAGTGTTAGGGTTAGGTTTAGGGTAAGTGTGAGTTTGAAAGTTAGGATTAGGAATAGGGTTAGGGTTAGGGTTAGGCTGAGGGTGAGGGTCAGGGTGAGGGTGAAGGTTAGGGTTAGGGTTAGGATGAGGGTAAGTGTTAGGGTGAAGGTTAGGGTTAGAATCAGGGTTAGGGTGAGGGTTAGGATTTGGGTGATGTTTAGGGTGAGGGTGAGGGTTAGGGTGGGGATGAGGGTTTGGATGGGGGTGAGGGTTCGTGTGATGGTTCCAGTTAGGGTGTGGGTGATGATTAGGTTTAGGGTGAGGGTTAGCATTATGTTTAGGGTTAGTTTGACGGTGAGGGTGAGGGGTAGGGTTAAGGTTAGGTTGAGTGTTAGGGTTATGGTTAGGGTTAGGGTGATGGTTAGGGAGCGGGGTAATGTTAGGTTTAGGGTGAGGTTTAGGGTGAGTGTGAGGATTAGGGTTAGGTTGAGGGTTAGGGTTAGGGTTAGGGTTTGGTTGAGGATGAGGTATAGGGTGAGGTTTAGGGTTAGGGTGAGGGTTATGGATAGTGTTAGGTTAGGGTTAGGGTGAGTGTTAGGTTTAGGTTTAGATATAGAGTTAGGGTGAGGGTGACGGTGAGGGTTAGGATTAGGTTTAGGGTTAGGGTTAGAGTGAGGGTTAGGTTTAGGTTTAGGGTTAGTGTGAGGGTTAGGGTTTGGTTGATGTTTAGGGTGAGGGTGAGGTTTAGGGTGAGTATGAGAGTTTGGGTGTGGTTGTGGGTTCAGGTGAGGTTTCGGGTTAGGGTGTGGGTTGAGGATTAGGGTTAGGGTGAGGGCTATCATTAGTTTTAGGTCTAGTGTGAGGGTGAGGGTGAGGGGTAGGGTTAGGTTGAGGGTTAGGTTTAGGTTTAAGCTGAGGTGAAGGTCATCGTGAGGGTGAAGGTTAGGGTTAGGTTTGTAGTTAGGCTGAGGTTTAAGGTTAGTGTGAGGGTTATGGTTATGGTTATGGTTAGGGTTATGGTGACGGTAAGGGTTAGGGTGAGGGGTAGGGTTAGGGTGAGTGGTAAGGTTAGGGTTAGGGTTAGGGTGAGGGTTTGGGTTTGGGTGATGTTTAGGGTGAGGGTGAGGTTTAGTTTGAGGATGAGAGTTTGGGGGTGGGTGTGGGTTCAGGTGAGATTTCGGGTTAGGGTGTGGATGAGGATTAGGGTTAGGGTGAGCTTTAGGGAGAGGGTGAGGGTTAGCGTTACAGTGAGGGTTCGGGTGAGGTTTAGAGGTAGGGTTATATTTAGGGTTAGCGTGAGGTTTATGATGAAGGTTAGGTTTAGGTTTAGGGTTAGGGTTAGGGTTATGGTGTGGATAACTGTCAGAGTGAGGTTTACGGTGAGGGTGAGGGTTAGGAGGAGGAGGAGTGTTAGTGTTAGAATTAGGGTTAGGTTGAGGTTGAGTGTTAGGGTGATGTTAGGGTTAAGTTTAGGGATAGGGTGAGGATTAGTGTTAGGATTAGGCATAGGGTGAGGGTTATGCTGAGTGTTAGGGTTAGATTTAGTGTGAGGGTTAGGTTTAGTGTGAGGATTAGGGTTAGGGTTAGGGTTAGGGTGAGGTTTAGGTTTAGTGTGAGGGTTAGGGTTAGTGTTAGGGTGAGGGTGAGGGTTAGGGTGATGTTTAGGGTGAGGGTGAGGTTTAGGATTAGCATTAGGTTTAGGTTTAAGGTTAGGATGAGGGTTAGGGTTAGAGTGAGGGTGAGGCTTAGGTTTAGGATGAGGGTTAGGGATAGGGTGAGGTTCAGGTTAGGTTTAGGGTTAAGGTTAGGGTCAGGGTAAGTGTTAGGGTGAGGGTTAGAGTTATGGTTAGGTTTAGTGTGAGGGTCAGGATGAGGGTTAGGGTTAGGTTGAGGATTAGGGTTAGGGTGAGGTTTAGGTTTAGGGTTAGGGTGAGAGTTAGGGTTAGGGTTAGTGTTAGGGTGAGGGTGAGGGTTATGGTCAGGGTTAGGTGGAGGATTAAGTTTAGGGTTAGGGTTAGGTAAGTGTTAGGGTTAGGGTTAGGCTGAGGGTGAGGGTGAAACTGAGGTTTAGGGTTAGGGTTAGGATTAGGGTGAGGGGTAGAGTGAGGGGTAGGGTTAGGGTTAGGGTGAGGTTTAGGGTTAGTGTGACGGGTAGGGTTAGGGTTAGTGTGAGGATAAGGGTTAGGTTGAGGGTTAGGTTGAGGGTGTGGTTTAGGGTTATCGTTAGGTTTAGGGTGAGTGTTAGGGTGAGGGTTAGGGTTCAGGTTAGTGTTAGGATTCAGGTTAGGGTGAGGGTTAGGGTTAGGGTGATGTTTAGGGTGAGGTTGAGGGATAGGGTGAGGTTGAGGATTAGGGTTAGTGTTAAGGTTAGGGTGAGGGTTAGGGTGAGTGTTAAGGTTAGGTTTAGGGTTAGGTTGAGGGTGAGGTATAGGGTGAGGGTTAGGCTTAGGGTGAGGGTTAGGGATAATGTTAGGTTAGGGTGAGGGTGAGGGTCAGTGTTAGGTTTAGGTTTACGTTTAGATTTAGGGTGAGGGTGAGGATGAGGGTTAGGATTAGTGTTAGGGTTAGGGTTAGGATGAGGGTTAGGCTGAGGGTTAGGTTTAGGTTTAGTGTGAGGGTTAGGGTTAGTGTTAGGGATAGATTTAGGCTTATCATAAGGTTTAGGCTGAAGGATAGGGTTAGGGTTAGTTTGAGCATTAGGTTTAGGGATAGGTTAAGTGTTACGGTGAAGGTAAGGTTACGGTGAGGTTTAGGGTGAGGGTGAGGGTTAGGATTAGGGTGAGCGTTGTGGTGAAGTTTTAGGGTGAAGTTTTGGGTTAGGTTCAGGGTGAGGGTGAGGGTGTGGGTAAGTTTTAGGGTGAGGGTTGTGTTGAGGGTGAGTTTTTGGTTTAGGGTGAGGGTAAGGGTTAGCATGAGTGTTAGGGTCAGGGTGAGGGTTAGGGTTAGCATTAGGTTTAGGGTGAGGGTTAGGGTGAGTTTTTGCCTTAAGGTTAATGATAGGGTGAAGATTAGGGTTAGGTTTGTGGTGAGCGTTAGGCTGAGGGGAAGGGTTAGTTAGGTTTAGGGTGAGTGTTAGGTTTATTGTGAGGGTTAGGATTAGGGTTAGCGTGACGGTAAGGGTTAGGGTGAAGGTTACGGTGAGTATGAAGTTTAGGGTTAGCATTAGTTTTAGAGTTAGGGTTAGGATGAGTGTTAGTGTTAGGTTTAGAGTTAGGGTTAAGGTGAGGGTGAGGATTCGGGTGAAGGTGATTTTTTCATTCAGGTAAGGGTTAGGGATAGGGTTAGGGTGAGGTATAGGGTGAGGGTGTGGGTTGTCGTTAGGGTTAGATTTAGGGTGAGGGTGAGGTGAAGGTTAGTGTTAGGATGAAGGTTAGGGTGAGGGTGAGGGTGAGGGTGAGGGTGAGAGTTAGGGTTAGGGTTATGGTGAGGGTTAGGGTTGGGTGATGTTTAGTGTGAGGGTAAAGGTTAGGGTGAGGGTGAGTGTTCTGTTGAGAATTAGGGTTAGGGTTAGGGTTAGGGATTGCGTTAATATGAGGGTAGGGGTTAGGGTGAGGGTTACGGTGAGGGTGAGGTTTATGGTTAGGTTGAGTGTTAGGTTTAGGGTTAGGGTTATGGTGAGGGTGAGGGTTAGGGTGAGCAGTAGGTTTAGGGTTAAGTTTAGTTTGCAGGTTAGGTTAAGGGTAAGGGTTAGGGTGAGGTTAAGGGTTGAGGGTGAGTTTTAGGTTTAGGGTGAGGGTAAGGGTTAGGGTGAGGGTTTGGGTTAGGGTTAGGGTTAAGGTGAGGGCTAGGGTGAGGGTGAGGGTTAGGGTTAGTGTTAGGGTGAGTTTTAGGGTTAGGGTTAGGGTTAGGGTGAGGGTTAGGATGAGGGTTAGGGTTATGGTGAGGGTTAGGGTTAGGGTTAGGGTGAGGGTTAGGGTTAGGATAAGGGTTAGGGTGAGGGTGAGTGTTAGGGTTAGGGTAGGGTTAGGATTATTGTTAGTGTTATGGTTATGGTTACGTTTGCAGTGAGGGTTAGGGTTAGGGTTAGGGTTAGGGCTAGGGTGAGGTTTAGGTTTAGGTTGATTGTTAGGGTGAGGGTGAGGGTGAGAGTTAGGATTAGGAATAGAGTTAGTGTTAGGGTTAGGCTGAGGTGAAGGTCATTGTGAGGGTCGAGGTTAGGGTTAGGGTTAAAGTTAGATTCAGGGTTAAGGTTAGTGCGAGGGTGAGGGTGAGGGTTAGGGTGAGGTTGAGAGTTAGTTTTAGGGTGGGGGTTAGGATTAGGATGAGTGTTATGGTTAGGGTGAGTATGAGGGTTAGGGTTAGGTTGAGGATTAGGGTTAGGGTGAGGTTTAGGGTTAGGGTTAATGTGAGAGTTAGGGTTAGGGTGATGTTTATTGTGAGGGTGAGGGTGAGTGTTCGGTTCAGGATGAGGGTTCTGTTGAGGGTGAGAGTTAGGGTGTGGTTGAGGGTTAGGGTTACGGTGAGAGTTAGGTTGAGGTGTTGGGATAGGGATAGGTTAGGGTTTGTGTGAGGGTAAGGGTTAGGGTGAGAGTGAGGGTGAGGGTGCCAGTGAGGGTGAGGGTGAGAGTGAGGGTTATAGTTAGGGTTATGGTGGGGCTGAGGGTTAGGGTTAGGATGAGGGTTCAGGTTAGTGTGAGGGTTAGTGTGATGTTGAGGTTCAGGGTGAGGGTGAGTGTTAGAATGAGGTTTAGGTGAGGGTTAGGGTTAGGATTAGGATTAGGTTGAGTTTTAGGGTTAGGGTTAGTGTTAGGGTTATGGTTATTGTTATGGTTAGGGTTAGGGAGAGGTTGAGTGTGATGCTGAGGTTTAGCGTTAGGGTTAGGGTTAGGGTTAGGGTGAGCGTGGGATTGAAGGTTAGGGTTAGGATTAGGGTTAGGGTTAGGGTAATGCTGAGGTTGAAGGGGAGGTTGAGGGTGAGGGTTAGGGTTAGGGTCAGGGTTTGGCTGAGGGCTAGGCTGAGGGTGAGGTTGAGGGTGAGGGTTTCGGTTAGGTAAGTGTTAGGGTTAGGGTGAGGATTCGGGTGAGAGTGAGTGTTAAGCTGAGTTTATGTTTAGGTTGAGGGTTAGGGTTAGGGTGACGGTTAGCATTAGGTTTATGGTTAGTTTGAGGGTGAGGGTGAGGGTGAGGGGTAGGATTAGCGTTAGGTTAAGGGTTAGGGTTAGGGTTAGCGTTAGGGTTATGGTTAGTGATAGTGGTAATGTTAGTGTTAGGGTCAGGTTTAGGTATGTGTGCCGGTTAGGGTTAGGTTTAGGGTTAAGTTGAGGGTTAAGGTTTAGGGTTAGGGTTAGGGTGTGGGTTAATGTTAGAGTTAGGGTTAGGGCTAGTTTGAGGGTGAGGGCTAGGTTTAGGAATAGGGTTAAGGTTAGGGTGAGGGTTAGTGTTAGTGTGGGATTAGGGTGATGGTTAGGGAGAGGGGTAATATAAGGTTTAGGGTGAGGTTTAGGTGAGTGTGAGGGTTAGGGTTAGTGTTATGGTTAGGGTGATGGTTAGGTAGAGGGTTAATGTTAGGGTTAACCTTAGGTTTAGGTGAGTTTGAGTGTTAGCGTTAGGGTTAGGGTTAGGTTGAGGGTTAGGGTTAGTGTTATGGTTAGGGTGATGGTTAGGTAGAGTGGTAATGTTAGGGTTAGGGTGAGGTTTAGGTGAGTGTGAGGGTTCGGGTGAGGGTGAGGGTTAGTGAGTGGGTGAGGGTTAGGGTTAGGGTGAGGATTAGGTTTAGGCTTAGGGTTAAGTTTATGGTGAGGGAAAGGGTTAAGGTGAGGTTTAGTGTGAGGATGAGGGTTAGGATTAGTGTTAAGTTTAGGGTGAGGGTTAGAGTGAGGGTTAGGATTAGGGTTACTATGAGGGTGACATATAGGGTTAGGGTTAGTGTTAGGATGAGGGTTAGGAATAGTGTTAGGTTAAGGTGAGGGTGAGGGTAAGTGTTTTGTTGAGGGTGAGGGTGAGGGTGAGGGTGTGGGTTAGTGTGTGGGTGAGTGTTAGAGTTATGGTGAGGATTAGGTTTAGACTGAGGGTTAAGGTTATGGTCAGGGTAAGGGTTATGCTTTGGTTTAGTGTGAGGGTGAAGGTTAGGGTTAGCGTTAGGGTTAGGGTGAGTGTTAGGGTTAGGGTTAGGGTGAGGGTGAGATATAGGGTGATGGTTAGGGTTAGGGTGATGGTTAGGGTTAGGGTGAGGTTTAGGGATAGTTTTAGGTTAAGGTGAGGATGAGGTTGAGTGTTAGGTTTAGGTTTAGGTTTAGAGTTAGGGTGAGGGTGAGGGTGAAGATAGGATTAGGGTTAGGTTTAGGGTTAGGATGAGGGTTAGGCTGAGGGTTAGGTTTAGGTTTAGTGTGAGGGTTAGGGTTAGGGCTAGGTTTAGGGGTATGGTGAAGGTTAGGGTTAGATTTAGGGTTAGCATAAGTTTTAGGCTGAGGGTTAGGCTTAGGTTAGTATGAGGGTTAGGTGTAGGGTAAGGGTAAGGGTTAGGGTGAGGGTAACGGTTAGGGTGAGGGTTAGGGTGAGAGTGAGGGTTAGGGTAAGGGTGAGCGTTAGGGTGAAGTATAGGTTTAGGTTTAGTGTTAGGGTGAGGGTGAGGGTGTGGGCAAGTGTTAGGGTGAGGGTTAGTGTGAGGGTGAGTTTTAGATTTAGGGTTAGGTATAGGGTGAGTGTTAGGCTGAGGGGAAGGTTTAGGGTTAGTGTGAGGGTTAGGGTTAGGGTTAGGGTGACTGTAAGGGATAGGGTTCGGGTTAGGGTGAGTGTGAGGTTTAGGGTTAGCATTAGGTTTAGAGTTAGGGTTAGGATGTGTGTTAGGGTTAGGATTAGGTTTAGGGTTAGGGTGTGGGTGAGGCTTAGGTTTAGGTTTAGGGTGAGGGTTCGTTTTAGGGTGAGGGCTAGGGTGAGGGTGAGGATTAGGGTGAGGGTGAGTGTGAGGGTGAGGTTTTCGGTTAGGTAAGGGTTAGGGTTAGGGTTTGGGTGAGGTTTAGGGTGAGGGTGTGAGTTGGGGTTAGGGTAATGTTTAGGGTCATGGTGAGGGTTAGGGTGAGGTTGAGGGTTAGGGTTAGGGTTTGGGTGAGTGTTAGGGTTAGGGTGATGTTTAGTGTGAGGGCGAGGTTTAGCGTGAGGGTGAGTGTTCTTTTGAGAATAAGGGTTAGGTTTAGGGTGAGAGATAGGGTTATTGTGAGGGTAAAGGTTAGGGTGAGGATTAGGGTTTTGGTGAGTGTGAGGGTTAGGGTGTGCCGTCGGTTTAGGGTTAGGGTTAGTTTGCGGATTAGGGTGAGGGTAAGGGTTAGGGTGAGATTTAGGGTGAGGGTGATGGTTAGGGTTATGGTGCGGGTAAGGATTACGGTGAGGGTTAGGGTGAGGGTTTGGGTTAGGGTTAGGGATAGGGTAAGGATTAAGGTTAGTGTGAGGGTTATGGTGAGGTTTAGGATTAGGGTAAGTGTTAGGATAAGGGTTAGTGTGAGGGTTTGAGTGATGGTGAGGTGTTGGGTTAGTGTTAGGGATAGGGAGGGCATTAGGGTGAGGGTTAAGTTTAGGGTGAGGGTTAGGGTTAGGTTTAGGGTGAGGGTTATGGTTATGGTGATGTTTTTGGTCAGGGTGAGTGTTAAGGTGAGGGTGAGTGTTAGGTTTATTGTTAGGGTTAGGGTGACGGTGAAGTTGAGGGTGTGTGTTAGGTTTAGGATTAGGGTTAGGGTTAGCGTTAGGGTCAGTGTTAGGGTGAGGATAAGGGTTCCGGTGAAGGTGAGGATTAGGGTGTGTGCGAGGGTTAGGGTTAGGGTGAGGATTAGGGTTAGGGTTAGGGTTAAGGTTATGGTGAGTTTAAGGGTTAGGGTGAGATTTAGGGTGAAGTTAAGGGTTAGGGTTATCATTAGAGTTAGGATGAGGGTTTCGATTAGGGTTAGGTTTAGGGTGAGGTTGAGGGTGAGGGTGAGGGTTAGGATTTGTGTTAGTGTGAGGGTTAGGGTTAGTGTGAGGGTGAGGGTGAGGGTGAGGTTTAGGGATATGGTAAGTGTTAGGATGAGGTCTAGGGTTAGTTTTAGCATTAGGGTTAGGGTTAGGGTGAGGATAACAGTGAGGGTTAGGGTTAGGTTCAGGGTTATAGTTAGGGTAAGGGCTAGCGTTAGCATGATGTTGATTGTGAGGGTGAGGTTTAGGGTGAGGGTGAGTGTTAGGGTGAGGGTGAGGGTTCGGTTGAGGGGGAGGATTAGGGTGGGGTTGAGGGTTAGGGTTAGAGTGAGGGTTAGGGTGACTGTGATGGTTAGGGTGAGGGTTAGTGTTAGTGTTAGGGTTAGTGTGATAGTGAGGGTGAGGGTAAGGGTGAGGGTTAGGTTGAGGGTGAGTGTGAGGTTTAGGGTAAGGATTAGGGTTAGTGTGAGTTTTCGGGTTAGGGTTAGGTTGAGGGAGAAGGTTAGGGTTAGGGTTAGAGTTATTTTTAGGGTAAGAGTTAAGGTTAGGGTGAGTGTGAGAGTGAGGTTTAGCGTTAGGGATAGTGTTATGGTTCGGGTGAGGTTGGGGATGAGGGTTAGGGTTAGGATTAGTGTTACGTTTAGGGTTCGGTTGAATGGAGGCAGAAATTTAGGGTGAGGGTTTGGGATAGGGATAGGGTGAGGCTTAGGCTGAGGGTGAGTGTTAGGGTTATCTTAGTGATAGGGTGAGGGTTAGGGTGAGGGTAAGGGTTTGGGCGAGGTTTAGGGTGAGGGTTAGGGTTAGGGCGAGGTTTAGGGTGAGGTTGAAGGTTAATGTTAGCATTAGGCTTAGGGTGAGCATGAGCTTTCGCGTGAGGGTTAGGGTTTGTGTTAGGGATAGGTGATGATTAGGGTTAGGGTTAGGGTGAGGGTGAGGTTTAGGATGTGGGATAGGGTTAGGGTTAGGGTTAGGGTGAGGGTGAGGGTTAGGCTGAGCGTTAGGGTGAGGGTAAGGATTTCAGTTAGGAAAGGCTTAGAGTTACGGTTAGGGTGAGGATTAGGTTGAGGGTGAGGTTTAAGGGGAGGATTAGGGTTAGGTTGAGGATTAGTGTTAGGATTAGGGTGAGGGTGAGGATTAAGGTTAGGGTTAGGGTTAGGGTTATGTGAGGGAAAGGGTTAGGGTGAGGTTTAGGGTGAGGGTGAGGGTTAGGGTTAGTGTTAGGGTTAGGGTGAGGGTTAGGGGGAGGGTTTGTGTTAGGGGGAGGGTTACGGTTAGGGTTAGGCTTGGGGTGAGGGTAAGGGTTAGGGTTAGGCTTGGGGTGAAAGTTAGGGTTAGGGTGAGGGTTAGGGTGAGAGTGAGGATTAGGATTAGTGTTAGGGTGAGGGTGAGGATGAAGGTGAGGGTTTCCGTTAGGAAAGCCTTAGGGTTAGGGTTAGTCTGAGGGTGAGGATTAGGGTGAGGGTGAGGTTTAAGGTGAGATTTAGGGTTAGGGTGAGGATTACAGTTAGGTTTAGGGTGAGGGTTAGGATTAGGGTGATGTTTAGGGTGAGGGTGAGGGTTAGGGTGAGGGTGACGGTGAGGGTGAGGGTGTAGGTGAGTATTAGGGTTAGGGTGAGGGTTAGGGTGACAGTGACATTGAGGGTTAGTGGGAATGTGAGGGTTACGGATAGGGCTAGGGTGAGGGTTAGTGTTAGGGTTAATGTGAGGGGTAGGGTGAGGGGTAGCATTAGGGTTAGTGTGAGTGTTAGGGTTAATGTGAGGATTAGGTTTAGGGTTAGGGTTAGTGTGAGGATAAGGGTTAGGATGAGCGTTAGGGTGAGAGTGAGAGTTAGGGTTAGCTTTAGGGTTAGCATGAGGGTTAGGGTGAGGTTTAAGGTGAGGGTTTGGGTTATTATGAGGGTTAGGTTTAGAGTTAGGTTTAGGATGAGGATTAGGATTCGGGTGAGGTTTAGGGTAGGGTTAGGGTGATGGTTCGGGTTAGGGAGAGGGTGAGTTTTAGGGTGAGAGTGACGGTTAGGGTTAGGGTGAGGGTTAAGGTGACGGTGAGGGTTAGGGTGAGTTTCAGGGTTAGGGATATGGTGAGGATTAGTGTTAGGGATAGGGTGAGGGTAAGTTTTAGGGTGAGGGTTAGGGTGAGGTTTAGGTTTAGATTTAGGAATAGGGTGAGGGTTAGGGTGAGGTTTAGTGTTAGTGTTAGGGTTAGGGTTAGGGTGAGGGTTATGGTTAGGGTAAGGGTTAGAGTGAGGTTTAGGGTGATGGTGAGGGTTACGGATAGTATTAGGGTTAAGGTTAGGTTTAGGGTGAGGGTTAGGATTAGGTTTACTGTGACGGTGAGTGTTAGGGTTAGCATTAGGGTTAGGGTTAAGGTGAGGGGGAGGATTAGGGTTAGTGTTAGGGTGAGGGCTAGGGTTAGGGTTAGGGTAAGGTTTAGGTTTAGGGTGAGGGTGAGGGTGAGGTTTAGGTGTAGGATTAGGCTTAGGTGTAGGTTTACACTTGGGGTGAGGGTGAGGGTGAGTGTCAGAGTTAGGTTTAGGGTGAGGGTTAGGGTTATGGTTAGGATTAGGGTGAGGGTGAGTGTTAGGGTGAGGGTGATGGTAAGGGTGAGGGTGAGGCTGAGGTTGAGGGTGAAAGTGAGGTTTTGGGTGAGGATTAGGGTTAGGGTTAAGGTTAGGGTGAGGGTTAGGGTTAGGATGAGGATTAGTTTTAGGATTAGGTTTAGGGTTAGCATGAGGGTTAGGGATAGGGTTAGGTTTAGGTTGAGGGTTTTGGTTAGGTTTAGAGTTAGGGTGAGGGTGAGGGTGAGGGTTACGGTTTGGATTAGGGTTAGGGTTAGGGTTATACTGAGGGCGAGGTTGAGTGTGAGTGTGAGGGTTAGGGTTAATATGAGGGTTACCTTTATTGTTAGCGTTAAGGTTAGAGTGAGGGGTAGGGTTAGGGCTAGGGTTAGGATGAGGGTTAGGCTGAGTGTTAGTGTTCATGTGAGGGTAAGGGTTAGGGTGATTGTTAGCGTGAGAGTGAGGTTTAGGGTTAGGCTTAGGGTTAGGGTGAGGGTTAGGGTGAGGGTAAGTGTTAGGGTGAGGTTTAGGGTGAGTGTGAGTGTGAGGGTTAGGGTTAGGGTTAGGCTTAGACTTAGGGTTAGGCTGAGGGTGAGGGTGGGGGTGAGGATTAGGGTTAGGGTGATGATTAGGTTTAGGGTTAGTGTTATTGTTAGGGTAAGGTTAGATTTTCGTTGATGATGAGGTTGCGGGTGAGGGTTAGTGTTAGGGTTAGGGTGAGGTTTAGGGTTAGGTTTAGAGTTAGGGTGAGGTTTAGGGTGAGATTTAGGTTTAGGGTTAGGGTTAGTGTTAGGGTTAGATTTAGGGTTAGGCTGAGGTTGAGGGTGGGGTTGAGAATTAGGGTTAGGTTTAGGGTTAGGGTTAAAGTTAGGGTTAGGGTTAGGGTTATTGTTAGTGTTATGGTTAGGGTTTAGTTTCTGATGAGGGTGAGTTTTATGGTTAGGGTTAGGTTTAGGGTTAGGGTTAGAGTTAGTGTTTTTGTTAGGGTTAGGGTTAGAGTTAAGTTGAGGGTGAGGGTGAGGGTTAGGTTTAGGGTGAGATTTATGGTGAGGTTTAGGGTTAAGTTGAGGGTGAGGTTTAGGTTTAGAGTTAGGTTTAGGGAGAGGGTTAGGTGAGGGTTAGGTTTAGGTTGAGGTTTAGGGATAGGCTTAGGGTTAGGATTAGGGTTAGGCTAAGCATGAGTGTGAGGTTTAGGTTTAGGGTTAGGCTTAGGCTTAGGGTTAGGCTGAGGGTGAAGGTAGGTGTGAGGGTTAGGGCTATGGTTAGGGTGAGGATTAGTGTTAGGTTGAATTTAGAATTTGGATTAGGCTTAAGGTGAAGGTGAGGGTTAGGTTTAGGGTGAGGGTTAGGGTTAGGATTAGGGTTAGGGTGAGTGTGAGGTTTAGGATTAGGTTTAGGGTTAGGGTTATTGTTAGTGTTATGGTTAAGGTTACCTTTGCTGTGAGGGTAACGCTGAGGGTGAGGTTTAGGTTTAGGATTAGCGTTAGGGTTAGGGTTAGGTTTAGAGTTAGGATTAGTGTTATTGTTAAGTTTGGCTTAGAGCTATGGTGAGGGTGAGGGTGAGGGTGAGGGTTAGGTTTAGGGTTAGGGTGAGGGTTTGGATGAGGGTCAGGGTTAGGATTAGGGTTAGGGTGAGGGCTAGGGTGAGGGTTAGGGTTAGGGTTAGGGTTAGGGTTACGGTTAGCTTTAAGGTTAGCATGAGGTTTAGAGATAGGGTGAGGGTTAGGGTGAGCGTGATATAAGGGTAAAGTTGAGGGTTAGGCTGAGAGTGAGGGTTAAGATAAGGGTGAGGGTTAGGGTTAGGGTGAAGGTTACGGTAAGGTTGAGGGTTAGGGGTTAAGGTGAGGGTGAGGGTTAGATTGAGGATTAGGGTTATTTTGAGGGATATGGTTAGAGTGAGGGTTAAGTTTATGGTTAGGGTTATTGTTAGGGTTAATGTTAGGGTTAAGGTTACGGTGAGGGTGAGGGTGAGTGTTAGGGTTAGGGTGAGGTAAAGGTTTAGAGTTAGGTTTAGAGTTAGGCTTAGGTTGAGGGTGAGGTTTAGGGTTAGATTTAGTGTTCGTTTTAGGGTTAGGGTTAGGGTGAGGCATAGGGTGATGGTTAGAGTTCGGGTTAGGACTATTCTTAGGCTTAGGCTTAGGCCGAGCTTGAGGGTGAGGGTTAGGGTTAGGGTTAGGGTGAGGTTTAGGGTTAGGTTTAGGGTGAGGGTTAGGATGAGGTTTAGTGTTACGGTTATGTTTAGGTTTAGAGTTAGGTTTAGGATTAGGGTTGAGGTTAGGGTGAGGGTTAAGGATAGGGTTTGGGTTAGGGTGAGGGTGAGGGTGAGGATTATAGATAGGGATAGTGTTAGGGTTAGGGTTAGGTTTAGGGTTTCGATTAGGGTTTGGGTTAGCGTTACAGTGAGGGTTGGGTTAGGGTTAGGGTTATTGTTAGTGTTATGGTTAGGGTTAAGTTTGCGGTGAGGGTGAGGCTTACGGTTAGTGTTAGGGTTAGGGTTAGGGTAAGGGTTAGCGTTATTGTTAGGTTTAGGGTTAGAGTTACAGTGACGGTGAGAGTGAGGTTGAGGGTGTGGGTTAAGGTGAGGTTTAGGGTTAGGGTTAGAGTTAGGGTTAGGGTGAGGGTGAGATTTAAGTGTACGGTTAGGGTTAGTGTTAGGGTAGGCTTAGGCTTAGGCTGAGGTTGAGGGTGGGGGTATGAATTAGGGTTAGGCTTAGGGTTAAAATTAGGGTTACGGTTAGGGTTATTGTTAGTGTTATGGTTACAGTTAAGTTTGCGTTGAGGCTGAGGTTTATGGTTAGGGTTAGTTTTAGAGTTAGGGTTAGGGTTAGTGTTATTGTTAGGGTTAGGTTTAGAGTTAAGTTGAGGGTGAGGGTGAGGGTGAGGGTTAGGGTTAGGGTGAGGTTTATGGTGAGGTTTAGGGTTAGGGTTTGTTTGAGTGTGAGTTTTAGGTTTAGAGTTAGGTTTAGGGGGAGGTTTAGGATGAGGGTTAGGGTTAGGTTGAGGTTTAGGGATAGGCTTAGGTTTTGGATTAGGGTTAGGGTAAGGGTGAGTGTGAGGGTTAGCGTTAGGGTTAGGTTTAGGCTTAGGGTTAGGCTGAGGGTGAAGGTAGGTGTGAGGGTTAGGGTTATGGTGAGGATGAGGATTAGTGTTAGGGTGAGTTTTAGAATTTGGATTAGGCTTAAGGTGAGGGTGAGGGTTAGGGTTAGAGTGAGGGTTAGGGTTAGGATTAGGGTTAGGGTTAGGGTGAGGGTTAGGATTGGGTTTAGGGTTAGGGTTATTGTTAGTGTTATGGTTAAGATTCCCTTTGCTGTGAGGGTGAGGCTGAGGGTGAGGGTTAGGTTTAGGATTAGCTTTAGGGTTAGGTTTAGAGATAGGATTAGTGTTATTGTTAAGGTAAGGATTAGAGTTATGGTGAGAGTGAGGGTGAGGGTGAGGGTGAGGGTGAGAGTTAGGGTTAGGGTGAGGGTTTGGATGAGGGTTAGGGTTAGGGTTAGGGTGAGGGCTAGGGTGAGGGTGGGGGTTAGGGTTAGGGTGAGGTTTATGGTGAGGTTTAGGGTTAGGGTTTGTTTGAGTGTGAGTTTTAGGTTTAGAGTTAGGTTTAGGGGGAGGTTTAGGATGAGGGTTAGGGTTAGGTTGAGGTTTAGGGATAGGCTTAGGTTTTGGATTAGGGTTAGGGTAAGGGTGAGTGTGAGGGTTAGCGTTAGGGTTAGGTTTAGGCTTAGGGTTAGGCTGAGGGTGAAGGTAGGTGTGAGGGTTAGGGTTATGGTGAGGATGAGGATTAGTGTTAGGGTGAGTTTTAGAATTTGGATTAGGCTTAAGGTGAGGGTGAGGGTTAGGGTTAGAGTGAGGGTTAGGGTTAGGATTAGGGTTAGGGTGAGGGTGAGGGTTAGGATTGGGTTTAGGGTTAGGGTTATTGTTAGTGTTATGGTTAAGATTCCCTTTGCTGTGAGGGTGAGGCTGAGGGTGAGGGTTAGGTTTAGGATTAGCTTTAGGGTTAGGTTTAGAGATAGGATTAGTGTTATTGTTAAGGTAAGGATTAGAGTTATGGTGAGAGTGAGGGTGAGGGTGAGGGTGAGGGTGAGAGTTAGGGTTAGGGTGAGGGTTTGGATGAGGGTTAGGGTTAGGGTTAGGGTGAGGGCTAGGGTGAGGGTGGGGGTTAGGGTTAGGGTTAGTTTTAGGCTTAGGCTAAAGGTGAGGTTGAGGGTGAGGTTTAGGGTTAGGGTGATGTTTAAGGTTACGGTTAGGTTGAAGGTTAGCATGAGGTTTAGGGATAGGGTGAGAGTTAGGGTGAGTGTGATGGTAAGGGTAAAGTTGAGGGTTAGGCTGAGGGTGAGGGTTAAGTTAAGTTTGAGGTTTAGGGTTAGGGTGAGGGTTAGGGTAAGGTTGAAGGTTAGGGGTTAAGGAGAGGGTGAGGGTTAGATTGAGGATTAGGGTTAGGTTTAGTGTGAAGTTTAGGGTGAGGATGAGGGTTAGGCTTAGGGTTAGGGTTAGGGTTAGGGATTGGTTTAATGTGAGGGTGATGGTCAGGATTAGGGTTAGGGTTAGGGTTAGTGATAGGATTACGTTTAGGGTTATAGTGAGGGTTAGGGTTAGGCTTAGGCTTAGGTGTAGTGTTAGCCTGAAGTTGAGGGTGGTGTGAGGATTAGGTTTAGGGTGATGGTTAGGTTTAGGGTTAGGGTTAGATTTATGGTGAGGGTGAGGGTGCGGTTGAGGGTTAGGGTTAGGGTGAGGTTTAGGGTTTGGGTTAGTGTTAGAGTTAGGTTTAGGGTGAGGTTGAGTTTTAGGGTTAGATTTATGGTTAGTTTTAGGGTTAGGCTTAGGGTTAGGGTTAGAGTTATTGTTAGTATTATGGTTAGGGTTTAGTTTGCAGTGAGGGTGAGGTTTATGGTTAGGGTTAGATTTAGGGTTAGGGTTAGTGTTAGTGTTATTGTTAGGGTTAGGGTTAGAGTTATTGTGAGGGTGAGGTTGTGGGTGAGGATTAGGGTGAGGGTGAGGTTTAGGGTGAGGTTTAGTGTTAGGGTTAGGTTGAGGGTGAGGTTTAGGGTTAGTGTTAGTCTTAGGCTGAGTGTGAGGTTTTGGTTTCGGTTTAGGGATAGGGTTAGGGTTAGGATTATTTAAGGTGAGGGTGAGTGTCAGGGTTAGGGTTAGGGTTATCCTTAGGCTTAGGGTTAGGCTGAGGGTGAGGGTGGGGATGAGGGTTAGTGTTACAGTCAGGGTGAGATTTAGGGTTAGAGTGAGGGTTTGGATGAGGTTCAGGGTTAGGGTTAGGGTTTGGTTTAGGGTGAGAGTGATTGTGAGGATTAGGGTTAGGGTTAGCCTTAGGTTACGGTTAGGTTTATGGTGAGGTTTAGGGGTAGGGTTAGGCTTAGGCTTAGGCTTAGGGTTAGGCTGATGCTGAGTGTGGGGATGAGGCTTATGTTTAGAGTGTTGGTTAGGGTTACGTTTACGTTGAGGGTTAGGATGAGGGTAATGGTTTGGATTAGGGTTACTGTGAGGGCTAAGGTGAGGGTGAGGGTTAGGGTTTGGCTTAGGATTAAGGTTAGGCTGAGGCTGAGGGTGAGGGTGAGGGTGAGGGTTAGGGTGATGGTTAGGGTTACGGTTAGGGTGAGGGTTAGAATGAGGGTTAGGGTTAGGGTGAGGGTTAGGGTGAGTGTGAGGGTTAGTGTGAGCGTGAGGGTGAGGTTGAGGGTGAGGGTGAAAGTTA
Source organism: Dipodomys merriami (assembly GCF_024711535.1). Lineage (NCBI taxonomy): Eukaryota > Metazoa > Chordata > Mammalia > Rodentia > Heteromyidae > Dipodomys > Dipodomys merriami. The sequence continues at coordinate 411,228 of NW_027206406.1, read as the reverse complement.
GGGTTTAGGTGAGGGTAAGGTTTATGGTTAGGGTTAATGTTAGGGTGAATGTTAGGGTTAGGGTTAGGATGAGGGTTAGACTGATAATTTAGGGTTAGGGTGAGGGAAAGGTTTAGAGTGATGTTAAGGGTTAAGGTGAGGATTAATTTTTGGATTAGGGTTATGGTTAGGGTGAAGGTTAGGGATAGGTTTACGATTTCGGTGAGGTTTTTGGTTAGCATTAGGTTTAGCGTTAGGGTGAGGGGTAGGGTTAGTTTTGGATTAGGGTTAGGGTTAGGTTTATGTTGAGGGTGAGGTTGAACGTGACAGATAGGGTTAGGGTTAATGTGAAGGTTAGGGTTAGGGTTAGGGTTAGGATGAGGGTTAGCCTGAGGGTTAGGTTTAGCGTGAGGGTTAGGGTTAGGGTTAATGTGAGGGTTAGGGTTAGGATTAGCATTAAACTTAGAGCGAGGGTTAGGGTTAGGGGTAGGTTTAGGATGAGGGTTAGGCTGAGGGTTAGGTTTAGGGTTCGGGTGAGGGTAAGGGTTAGGGTGAGGTTTAGGGTGAAGTTGAGGGTTAGGTTTAGGCTTATGTTTACGGTGAGGTTTAGGGTGAGAGTTAGGGTGAGGGTTAGGAACAGGGTTAGGGTTAGGTGAGGGTTAGGGATAGGGTTGTGTTTAGGGTGAAGTTCAGGGTTAGGTTTAGGGTTAGAGTTACGGTGAGGGTGAGGGTGAGGGTTAGGGTTAAGGTTAGGCTTAGACTTATGTTTACGCTGAGGCTGTGGGTGAAGGTGAGGTTTAGGGTTAGGGTTAGGGTAATGGTTGGGGTTACTGTTAGGGTGAGGGTTAGGATGAGGATTAGGGTTTGGGTGAGGGTGACGGTAATCATAAAGGTGAGTTTTCGGCTTAGGGTGAGGGTTATGGTAAGGGTGATGGTTAGGATTAGGGTGAAGGTGAGGGTTAGATTGAGGATTAGTGTTAGGGTTAGTGTGAAATTTAGGGTGAGGATGAGGGGTAGGTTGCGGCCTAGGTTGAGGGTGAGGGTTAGGATTATGGTGAGATTTAGGGTTAGGGTGATGGTTAGGGTTAGTGTGAGGGTTAGTGTTAGGGATAGGGTTAGTGTTAGGGTGAGGGTAAGTGTTAAGGTGAGGGTTAAGGTTAGGGTGAAGGTTATGGTTAGGATGGTTAGGGTTAGGGTTGGGGTTATTGTTATGGTTAGGGTTAGGGTTACGTTTACAGTGAGGTTGAGGGTGAGGCTGAGGGTTAGGGTTAGGATGAGGTTTAGGTTTAGGGTAAGGGTTAGAGTTAGGGTTAGGGTGAGGGTGAGGTATAGGATTAGAATTAGGGTTAGTGTTAGTGTTAGGGTTAGGGTGAGGGTTATGGTTAGGGTTAGGCTTAGGCTTTGGGTTAGGCCGAGCATGAGTGTGAGGGTTAGGGTTAGGGTTACAGTGGGGTTTAGGGTTAGGCTTAAGGTGAAAGTGAGGGTGAGGATGAGGGTTAGATATAGGGTTAGGGGAAGGTTTAGGTTGAGGGTTAGGGTTAGGGTTAGTGTTATGGTTAGGGTGAAGGTGAGCATTAGGGTGAGGGTTTGGGTTAGGGTGAATGTTATGGTTAGGGTGAGGGTTAGGAGTAGGGTTAGGGTTAGGGTTAGGGTCAGGGTTAGTGTTAGGTTAGGGTGAAGGTGAGGGTTAGGTTTAGGGTTACAGTTACTGTGAGGGTGCAGATGAAGTTTAGGTTTAGGTTTAGGGTGAGGTTTATGGTTTTGTTTAGGGTTAGACTTAGGGTTAGGGTCAGGGTGAGGTTTAGGGTTAGAGTTATTGTTAAGGTGAGGTTTGATGTGAGGGTTATTGTTAGGGTTAGTGTTTGGGTTAGGGTTAGGGTGAGGGTAAGGGTGAGGGTTAGGGTTAGGGATAGGGTTAGGTTGAGGATTAGGGTTTGGGTGAGGGTGAGTGTGAGGGTTAGGGTTAGGGTTAGCGTTAGGCTTAGGGTTAGGATGAGAGTGAGGGTGAGGGTTAGGGTTAGGGTGAGGGCTAGGGTCAGGGTGAGGGTGAGAGTTAGGATGAGGTTTAGGGTTAGGATTAGGGTTAGGGAGAGGGCTAGGGTGAGGGTGAGGGTTAGGGTTAGGTTTAGGCTTAGGCTTAGGGTTAGGCTGAGACTGAGGGTGAGGGTGAGGGTTAGGGTTAGGGTGATGGTTGGGGTTACCCTTATAGTCAGGGTTAGGATGAGGATTAGTGTTAGGGTGAGGGTTAGGGTGAGGGTGACTGTAAGGGTAAAGTTGAGGTTTTAGCTGAGTGTGAGGGTTATGGTAAGGGTGAGGGTTAGGGTAAGGTTGAGGGTGCTGGTAAGATTGAGAATTAGTGTTAGGGCGAGTTTGAGGTTTAGGGAGAGGATGAGGGTTAGGGTTAAGTTGAGGGTAGGTTGACGGTGAGGGTTAGGGTTAGGGTGAGGTTTAGAGTTAGAGTGATGGTTAGGGTTAGTGTGAGGGTTCATATTAGGGTAAGGGTTAGTGTTAGGGTGAGGGTAAGTGTTAGGGTGAGGGTTAGGGATAGGGTGAAGGTTTTGGTTGGGATGAGGGTTAGGGTTAGGTTTAGAGTATTTTTAGTGCTGGGGTTAGGGTTAGGGTGAGTTTTAGGGTTAAGGTTAGGGTGAGGGTGAGGGTGAGGGTTTGGGTTAGGGTTAGGGTTACAGTGAGGGTGAGGTTTAGGGTTAGGGTTAGGATTAGTGTTATTGTTAGGGTTAGGATTAGTGTTATGGTGAGTGTGAGGGTGAGGTTTATGGTTAGGGTGAGGTTTGGGTTAGGGTTAGGGTTAGGGTGAGGTTGAGGGTGAGGTTTAGTTTTAGTGTTAGTGTTAGTGTGAGGGTTAGGGTGAGGGTTAGGGTTGGGTTTAGTGTTAGGTTTAGTGTGTGGGTTAGGATGAGAGTGAGGGTTAGGCTTAGGGTTAGGATTAGGATTAGGGTTAGTGTTAGGGTGAGGGTTTAGGTTAGGCTTAGGGTTAGGTTTAGGCTAATTGTTAATCTGAGGGTGAGGATAAGGGTGAGGTTTAGGGTTAGGGTGAGGGTTAGGTTTAGGGTTAGGGTGAGGGTTAGGATGAGGGATAAGGTTACGATTAGTGTTAGGGTGAGGTTTAGGGTAAGGGTTAGGGTTAGGGTGAGGGATAGGGTGAGGTTTAGGGTTAGGTTTAGTGTTAGGGTTATTGTTAGGGTCAGCATTAGGGTTAGGATGAGGGTTAAGTTTAGGGTTAGGATTAGGATTAGGGTCAGTGTGAGGGTGAGTGTGAGGGTTAGGGTTAGGGTTTTGCTTAGGGATAGCCTGAGGGTGAGGGTGAGGGTGAGGGTTAGGTTTAGGGTGAGGGTGAGGTTTAGGGTTATTATTAGCGTTAGGGTGAGGGTTATTGTGAGGGTTAGTGTTAGGTTTAGGGTTAGTGTGAGGGTTAGGGTTAGGGTTAGTGTTAGGGTTAGGGTTAAGGTGAGGGTTAGGGTTAGGGTTAGGGTGAGGGTTTGGATGAGGGTTAGGTTTAGGTTAGGGTTAGGGTGAGGGCTAGCATGAGGGTGAGGTTTCGGGTTAGGTTTAGGGTGAGGTTTAGGGTTAGGGTTAGGTTTAGGGATAGGGTGATGTTTCGGCTTAGGGTTATGGTGAGGGTGAGGGTTAGGGTTAGGTTGAGAGTTAGGATTACGGCTAGGTTTAGGGCGAGGTTTAGTGTTAGGGTTAGGGTGAGTGTTTACATGAGAGTTCGGGTTAGGATTAAGTTTAGGATGAGGGATAGGGTTAGGATGAGGGTTAGGGTTAGGGTGAGGTTTAAGGTTCAGATTAGGTTTAGGTTAGGGTGCGGGTTATTGTTAGGGTTACGGTGAGGGTCAGGGTTAGGGTTATGTTGAGGGTTAGAATTAGGTGTAGGGTTAGGTTGACGGTTAGGGTTAGGGTTAGGGTGAGTGTTTGGATGAGGGTTAAGGTTGCAATTAATGTTAGGGTGAGGGCAATGGTGAGGGTGAGGCTTAGGGTTAGGGTTAGGGTGAGGTTTAGTTTTAGGGTTAGGGTGAGGGTTAGGGTGAGGCCTATTGTGAGGGTGAGTGTTAGGGTTAGGTTTAGGGTGAGGGTTAGGTTGAAGTTTAGGTTTAGGGTTAGTTTTAGGATTAAATTTATGGTGAGGGTGACTGTGAGCGTTAGGGTTAGGGTTAAGCTTAGGCTTTGGGTTAGGCTGAGGGTGAGTGTGGGGATGAGGATTAGGTTTAGAATAATGGTTCAGGATATGGTTAGCTTGAGGGTTAGTCTGAGGGTTAGGGTTAGGATTAGGTTTAGGGTGAGGGCTAGGGTGAGTGTGACGTTTAGGGTTAGGTTTAGGCTTAGGCTTAGGGTTAGGCTGAGGCTGAAGGTGACGGTGAGGTTTAGGGTTAGGGTGATGGTAAGGGTTATAGTTAGGGTGAGGGTTAGGATGAGGGTTAGGTTTAGGGTGAGGGTTAGGATGTGGGTGACAGTAAGAGAAAAGGTGAGGGTTAGGCTGAGGTTTCGGGTTAGATTGAGGATTAGTGTTAGTGTAACGGTGAAGTTTAGGGTTAGGATGAGGGTTAGAGTTAGGGTGAGGGCTAGGGTGAAGTTGAGGGTTAGGGTTAGGGTTACGGTGAGGTTTAGGTTTGGGGTGAGGTTTAGGATTAGTTTTAGGGTTACGGATAGTGTGAGGGTGAGGTTTAGGTTTAGAGTTAGGTTTAGGGTGAGGGTTAGGGTTAGAGTTAGTGTTCTGGTGATGTTTACTTTGGGGGTGAGGGTTGGTGTTAGGGTTAGGATTAGGATTAACGTTAAGGTGAGGGTGAGTGTTAGGGTTAGGGTTAGGATTAGAGTTAGGGTGAGGGTGAGGGTGAGGGTTAAGGTTAGGGTGAGTGTTGGGGTTAGGGTTAGAGTGAGGGTTATGGTGAGGGTTAGACTTAAGCTTATGGTTTGGGTTTGGGCTAGGGTGAGGGTGAGGGTTAGGGTTAGGGTTTGGGTGAGCGTTTGGGTGAGGGTTAGGTTTAGTGTTAGGGTTAGGGTTAGGGTTAGAGTTAGGCTTAATGGTAAGCAGAGGCTGAGGGTGAGGGTGAGGGTTAGGGTTAGGGTGATGGTTGGGATTAGCGTTAAGGTGAGTGTTCAGATGAGGTTTATGTTTAGGATTAGGGTTAGGGTAGAGTGAGTGTGAAGTTTAGGGTTAGGGTTAGCCTTAGGCTTAGGGTTAGGGTGAGGTTTCGGGTTAGGGTTTGGTTTAGGGTGAGGGTGAAGCTGAGGATTAGGTTTAGGGTTAGGGTTAGGTTTAGGTTTAGGGTTAGGTATAGGGTTAGGGTTACGGTTTCGGTGAGGGTTAGTCTTAGGGTTAGGGTTAGGCTTAGAGTTAGGATGAGGATGAGGGTGGGGCTGAGGATTAGTGTTAGTGTTAGGGTTAGGGTTATTGTTAGTGTTATGGTTAGGGTTAAGTTTGCAGTGAGGGTGAGGCTGAGGGTGGGGTGAGGAATAGGTTTAGGGTGATGGTTAGGGTTAGGGTTAGTGTTATTGTTAGGGTTAGGGTTAGAGTTACTGTGAGGTTGAGATTGCAGGTGATTGTTAGGGTTAGAGTTAGGGTGGGGTTTAGGTTAGGTTTAGGGTTAGGGTGAGGGTGAGGTTTACGGTTAGATATAGGGTTAGGGGGAGGCTGAGGGTGAGGGTTAGGGTTAGTGTTAGAATGAGGGTTAGGATTTGGGTTAGGTTTGGATTCGGATTAGGGTGAGGGCTAGGGTGAGTGTGAGGTTTAGGTTTAGGGTTAGGCTGAGGTTTAGAGTTAGGGTTAGGGTTAGGGTTAGAGGGAGGGGGAGGTTTAGGCTTAGAGTTAGGGTTAGGGGGTAGCTGAGGGTGAGGGTTAGGGTTAGGGTTAGTGTTAGCGTTAGGGTTAGGGTGAGGGTAAGTGTTAGGGTGAGGGTTAGGGTTAGGGTGAAGGATATGTTTAAGATGAGGGATAGGGTTAGGGTTAGTGTTATTGTAAGGGTTAGGTTAGGGTTATGGTTACAGTGAGGGTGAGGGTGAGAGTTAGGATTAGGGTTAGAGTCAGTTTTAGTTTTAGGGTTAGGGTTTAAGTTAGGGTTAGGTTTAGGTTTAGGGTTAGGGTGAGGGTTAGGGTTATTGTTAGTGTTATGGTTTGGGTTAAGTTTGCGGTGAGGGTGAGGCTGACGGTGAGGGTTATGATTATGGTTAGGGTTAGGTTTAGTGTTAGGGTTAGGGTTAGGGTGAGGTTGAGGTTTAGGTTTAGGGTTAGGGTTAGGGTTAGGGTTAGGGTTAGGATTAGTGTTAGGGTGAGGGTTAGTGTTAGGGTGAGGGATAGGGTGAGTGTGAGGTTTAGGTTTAGGGTTAGGCTTAGGATTGGGGTTAGGCCGAGGCTAAAGCTGAGGATGAGGGTTAGGGTTGGGGTGATGTTTAGGGTTACGGTTAGGGTGAGGGTTAGGATGAGTGTTAGCTTTACGGTGAGGGTTTGAATGAGGGTGACACTAAGAGTAAAAGTGAGGTTTAGGCTGAGGGTGAGGGTTGTGGTAAGGGTGAGGGTTCACATTAGTGTTAGGGTGAGGGTGAGTGTTAGATTAAGGATTAGTGTTAGGATTAGTGTGAGGTTTTGGGTGAGGATGATTAGGGTTAGTGTGATGGTTAGGGTGAAGTTGATGGTTAGGATTAGGGTTATGGGGAGGTTTAGGGTTAGGGTTAGGTTTAGGATTAGGGTGAGGGTTAGAGTTAGGTTTAGGGTGAGTGTGAGGGTTAGATTAGAGTTAGGGTTAGGGTTATTGTTAGTGTTATGGTTAGGGTTAAGTTTACAGTGAGGGTGGGGCTGAGGGTGAGAGTCAGGGTTAGGGTAAGGGTGAATTTTAGGGTTAGGGTTAGTGTTAGGGTTAGGGTGAGGGTTTGGGTTAAGGTTAGGTTTACGATGAGGGTGGGGGTTAGGGTTAGGGTTAGGATTAGTGTTATTGTTAGGGTTAGGATTAGAGTTATGTTGAGGGTGAGGGTGAGGTTGTGCATTAGGGTTAGTGTGAGGTTTAGGGTTAGGGTTAGGGTTAGGGTTAGGGTGAGGTTGAGGGTGAAGTTTAGGGTTAGAGTTAGGTTTAGGGTGAGGTTTAGGGTGAGGGTTAGGGTGAGGGTTAGGGTTAGTGTTAGGGTTAGGGTGAGGTTTAGGATGAGGGTGAGGGTTAGGGTTAGGATTAGGATTAGCATTAGGGTTAGTGTTAGGGTTAGTGGGTTAGGCTAAGGGTTAATCTGAGGGTGAGTGTAAGGGTAAAGGTTAGGTTTAGTTTTTGGGTTATGGGTAGTGTTAAGGTGAGAGTTAAGTTTCAGGTTAAGTTTAGGGTTTGGGTGAGGTTTACGGTTCAGGTTACAGTGAGGGTGCGGGTTAGGGTTATTTTGAGGGTTAGGACTAGGGTGAGGGTTAGGGTTTGGGTTAGGCTGAGTGTTAGGATGAGGATTAGGTTTAGGATTAGCTTTAGGGTGTGGGCTATGGTGAGGGTGAGCATTAGGTTTATTGTTAGGGTGAGGTTTAGGTTTAGGGTTAGGGTTAGGGTGAGGGTTAGGATGAGGTTTAGGGTTATTGTTAGTGTTATGGTTATGGTTATGTTTGCAGTGAGGGTGAGGCTGAGGGTGAGGGTTGGATATAGGATTAGGGTTAGGGTTAGGATTAGGGTTAGGATTTGTGTTATTGTTAGGGTTAGGGTTAGAGTTACATTGAGGGTGAGGGTGAGGTTAAGGGTGAGGGTTAGGGTTAGGGTGAGGTTAAGGGTTAGGTTTAGGATTAGGGTTAGGTTGAGTGTGAGGTTTAGGGTTAGAGTTAGGCTTAGGGGGAGGGTTAGGGTTAGTGTTAGGTTAGGGTTAGGGGGAGGTTTAGGTTGAGGTTTAGGGTTAGGGTTAGGGTTAGGATTAGGGTTAGTTTTATTGTTAGGGTTATGGTTAGAGTTAAATTTAGGTGGAGGGTGAGGCTGAGGGTGAGTTTGGGTGTGAGGATTAGGTTTCGGGAGATGGTTAGGGTTAGGGTTAGGTTGAGGGTTAGGATGAGGGTTTGGATAAGGATAAGTGTTAGGGTGAGGGCTAGGGTGAGGTTGAGGGTTAGAGTTAGATTTATGCTTAGGCTTAGAGTTAGTCTGATTGTCAGGTTGGGGGTGAGTGTTAGGGTTAGGGTGATGGTTAGGGTTACGGTTAGGGTGAGGGTTAGGATGAGGGTTAGGGTTAGGGTGAGGGTTAGGGTGAGGGTGATGGTACCGTAAAGGTGAGGGTTAGTCTGAGCGTGAGAATTATGATAAGGGTAAGGGCTGGGGTTAAGGCGAGGGTTAGGGTAAGGGTTAAAGTTAGGGTTAGGGTGAGGGTGAGGGTTAAATTGAGAATTAGGGTTAGGGTTTGTTTGAGGTTTAGGGTGAGGGCTAGCCTGAGGTTGTGGGTTAGGGTTAGGTTTAGGGTGAAGTTTAGGGTTAGGTTAAGGGTTAAGATTAGTGTGAGGGTTAGTGTTAGGGTTAGGGTTAGTGTAAGGGTTAGGGTAAGTGTTAGGGTGAGGGTTAGAGTTAGGGTTAGGGTTATTGTTAGGGTTAGGGTTACCCTTACAGTGAGGGTGAGGGTTAGGGTTAGGTTTAGGGTGAGGTTTAGGGTTAGGGTTATGGTGAGAGTTTGGGTTAGGTTTAGGATTAGGGTTAGGGTGAAGGCTAGGGTGAGGGTTAGGGTTGGGGTTAGGGTTAGGATTAGAGTTAGGGTGAGGGTGAGTGTGTGGGTTAGGGTTAGGTTTAGGGTTAGCCTTAGGGTTAGTCTAAGTATGAGGTTGAGTGTGAGGGTTAGGGTTAGGGTGAGGGTTAGGGTTAGGGGATAGGGTGAGGTTGAGTGTGTTGGTTAGTGTTAGGTTTAGGATTAGGCTTAGACTTCGGCTAAGGATGAGGTTAAGGGTGAGGGTTAGGGTTAGGGTGAGGGTTAGGTTTAGGGTTAGGGTGAGGTTTAGGATGAGTGTTAAGGTTTGGATTAGGGTTAGGGTGAGGGCTAGGGTGAGGGTGAGGTTTAGGGTTAGGTTCAGGGTTAGGGTGGGGGTGAGGTTCAGGGTTAGAGTTAGGGTTAGGTGGAGGGATAAGGTGAGGTTTAGGGTTAGGGTTAGTGTTAGTGTTAGGGTTAGGGTGAGGCTTAGATTTAGGATGAGGGTTAGGTTTAGGTTTAGGATTAGGTTTAGGGTGAGGGTGAGTCTGAGGGTTAGGGTTAGGGCTAGGCTTAGGGAAAGGCTGAGGGTGAGGGTGAGTGTCAGGTTTAGGGTTAGGGTGAGGGTGAGTTTTAGGGTTAGAGTTAGCGTTAGGGTGACGGTTAGTGTGACGGTTAGAATTAGGGTTAGTGTTAGGGTTAGGGTTAGGGTGAGGTTTAGGGTGAGGGTTAGGGTTAGTGATATGGTTAGGTTTAGGATTAGCATTTGGGTAAGGGTGCGTGTGAGGGTTAGGGTTAGGGTTAGGGTGAGGTTTAGTGTTAGGGTTAGGGTTAGGGATAGGGTGAGGTTTCACTTTAGGTTTATGGTGAGTGTGAGGTTTAGGTTTAGGTTGAGGGTTAGGGTTAGGTTGAGGGTAAGGGTTAGAATGACGATTAGTGTTAAGGTTAGTGTGAGGTTTAGGGTGAGGATGATGGTTACGGTTAGGTTGCGGTCTAGTTTGAGGGTGAGGGTTAGGGTTAGGGTGAGGTTTAGGGTTAGGGTTCGAGTAAGGTTTAGTATTAGTGTGAGGGTTAGGGTTAGGGTTATGGTAAGGTTCAGGATTACAGTTAGGTTGAGGGTTAGAATTAGGTTTAGTGTTAGGTTAAGGGTTAGGATTAGCGTTAGGGTGAGTGCTTGGATGAGTTTTAGGGTTGCAATTAGGGTTAGGGTGAGGGCAAGTGTGAGGGTGAGGGTTAGTGTTAGGCCTAGGGTTAGGTTTAGGTTTAGGGTTAGGGGTAGAGTTAGGGTGAGTGTTAGGGTTCGGGTTCCGGTGAGGGTTCTGGTTAAGTTTGAGGTGGGGTTAGGGTGAGCCCTAAGGTGAAGGTGAGGGTTAGGTTTAGGGTTAGGGTGAGCATTAGGTTGAGGTTTAGTTTTAGGGTTAGGGTTAGGATTAAGGTTAGGGTGAGTGTGAGTGTGAGGGTTAGGGTTAGGGTTAGGCTTCGGCATTGGGTTAGGCTGAGGGTGAGTGTGGGGATGAGGATTAGGTTTAGAGTGATGGTTCATGTTATGGTTAGCTTGAGGGTTAGGATGATGGTTAGGGTTAGGATTAGGGTTAGTGTGAGGGCTAGGGTAAGTGTGAGGTTTAGGGTTACGTTTAGGCTTAGGCTTAGGGTTAGGCTGAGGCTGAAGGTGAGGGTGAGGTTAGGGTTAAGTTGATGGTTAGGGTTAAGGTTAGAGTGATTGTTAGGATGAGGGTTACGTTTAGGGTTACGTTGAGGGTTAGGATTAGGGTTATGGATAGGGTTACAGTTAGGATGAGGGTTTGGCTGAGGATTAGGTTTAGGGTGAGGGTTAGGATGAGTGTGACAGTAAGAGAAATCGGAGGGTTATGCTGAGGGTGAGGGTTATGGTAAGGGTGAGTGTTCGGGTTAGGGTTAGGGTGAGGTTGAGGGTTAGAATGAGGATTAATGTTAGCGTTAGTGAGAGGTTAAGGGTTAGGATGAGGGTTAGAGTTAGGGTGAGGCTTAGGGTGACATTGAGTGTTAGGGTTAGGGTTAGGATGAGGTTTTGGTTTACGGTGATGGTTAGCGTTAGTGTGAAGGTTAATGTTAGGGTTAGTGTTAGTATTAAGGTGAGGGTAAGTGTTAGGGTAAGGTTTAGGTTTAGGCTGAGGTTTAGGATTAGGGTTAGGGTTACGGTTAGGGTGAGGGTGAGGTTTAGGGTTAGAGTTAGGTTTAGGGTGAGGGTTAGGGTTAGGGTTAGGTTTAGTGTTAGGGTTAGGGTTAGGATTAGAGTTAAGATGCGGGTGAGGTTGAGGGTTACCGTTAGAGTCAGTGTTGGGGTTAGGTTTAGAGTGAGGGTTAGGGTGAGGGTTAGGCATAGGGTTAGGGTTTGGGTATGGGCTAGGGTGAGGGTGAGAGTTAGGGTCAGAGTTAGGGTGAGCGTTAGGGTGATGGTTAGGGTTATTGTGAGGGTTAGTGTAAAGGTTAGGGTTAGTGATAGGGTGAGGGTAAGTGTTAGGGCAAGGGTTAGGGTTAAGGTGAAGGTTATCTTTAGGATGAGGGTTAGGGTTAGGTTTAGGGTTATTGTTAGGGTTATGGTTACGGTGAGCGTGAGGTTGAGGGTGAGGGTTAGGGCTAGGATGAGGTTTAGGTTTCTGGTTAGGATTAGAGTTAGGGTTAGGGTGGGTGTGAGGTTTAGGGTTGGAGTTAGGGTTAGTGTTAGTGTTGGGGTTAAGGTGAGGATTAGAGTTAGTGTTAGGCTTAGGCTTAGGCTTAGGCTTAGGACGAGCATGACAGTGAGGGTTAGGGTTATGGTTAGGGTGGGGTTTAGGGTTAGGGTTAGGTTGAGGGTGAGGGTGAAGTTGAGGGTTAGTTATAGAGTTAGAGGGAGGGTTAGGGGGAGGGTTACGATTAGGGTTAGAATTAGGGTTATGGTGAGGTTGAGGGTTAGGTTGAGGTCTAGGGTTAGGGTTAGTGTTAGCGTTAGTGTGAGGGTTAGGCTTAGGGTTAGGTTTAGTGTTAGGGTGAGGGTAAGTGTTAGGGTGATGGTTTGGGTTAGAGTGAGGGTTATGGTTAAGGTGAGGGTTGGTAATAGGGTTAGGGTTATTGTTAGCGTTAGGTTTAGTGTTACCGTTACTGTGAGGGTGAGCATGAGGGTTAGGGTTAGTGTTAGGGTGAGGTTTAGGGTTTGGCTTAGGGTTAGAGTTAGGGTTAGGGTGAGGGTTAGCTTGAGTGTTAGGGTTGGTGTTCGTGTTAAGTTTAGGGTTAGGGGGAGAGTTAGGGGGAGGGTTAGGTTTAGGGTTAGGATTAGTGTTAGGGTGAGGCTGAGTGTGTGTGTTAGGGATAGGTTCAGGGTTAGGCTTAGGGTTAGGCTAAATGTGAGGGTGAGGGTGAGGGTTAGGGTTAGGATGAGGGTTAGAGTTAGAGTTAGGGTGAGGTTTAGTGTTAGGGTTAGGGTTAGAGTTAGGGTTAGGCTGAGGGTGAGGTTTAGGTTTAGAGTTAAGGTTAGGGTGAGGGTTAGGGATAGGATTAGGGTTAGGGTGAGGATGAGGGTGGGGGTGAGGATTAGGATTAGGGTTTGGGTTAGGGTTATTGTTAGTGGTATGGTTAGGGTTAAGTTTGAGGTGAGGGTGAGGCTCAGGGTGGGGTGAGGATTAGGGTTATGGTGATTGTTAGGGTTAGGGTTAGTGTTATTGTTAGGGTTAGGGTTAGAGTTACGGTGAGGTTGAGGGTGCGGGTGAGGGTTAGGGTTAGGATTAGGGTGAGGTTTATGGTTAGATATAGGGTTGGGGGAGGGGGAGGGGGAGGTTTAGGGTTAGGGTTAGTGTTAATGTTAAGGTGAGGGTGAGGTTAAGGTTGAGGTTTAGGGTTAGGGTTCGGTTTAATGTGAGGGTTAATTTTAGGGTTAGTGTTAGTGTTAGTGTGAGGGTAAGTGTTAGGGTGAGGGTTAAGGTTAGTGTGAAGGATATGGTATGGATGAGGCATAGGGTTAGGGTTAAGGTTATTGTAAGGGTTAAGGTTAGTGTTATGGTTACTGTGAGGGTATGGGTGAGGGTTAGTATTAGGGTTATGGTTAGGTTTAGATTTAGGGTTAGGGTTAGGTTTAGGGTTAGGGTTAGGGTTAGGGTGAGGGTTTGAGTTATTGTTAGTGTTATGGTTTGGGTTAAGTTTGCGGTGAGGGTGAGGCTGAGGGTGAGGGTTATGGTTAGGGTTAGGGTTAGGGTGAGGTTTAGGGTGAGGGTGAGGGTGAGGGTTAAAGCTAGGATTAGTTCTAGGGTTAAGGTGAGGGTGAGTGTGAGGGTTACAGTTAGGGTTAGGGTTAGGATTAGAGTTAGAATGAGGGTGATGTAGAAGGTTAGGGTTAGGGTGAGGGTTGGGGTTAGGGTTATAGTGAGAGTTAGGGTGAGGGTTATACTTAGGCTTAGGTTTAGGGTGTGGGCTAGGGTGAGGTTGAGGGTTAGGGTGAGGGTTGGGGTGAGGTTTAGCATTAGGGTTAGTGTTATGGTTAGGGTTGGAGTTAGGGTTAGGCTTAGTGTTAAGCGGAGGGTGAGGGTGAGGTTGAGGGTTAGGGTTAGGTGCGGGTGAGGTTTAGGGTTAAATTTAGCATTAGGTTGAGGGCTAGTGTAATGGTTAGCCTTTTAGGTTTGGGGTGAGGGTTAGGATGAGGTTTAGCGTTATAATTAGGGTTAGGGTGAAGGCTAGAGTGAGGGTGAGGCTTATTGTTAGCGTTAGGGTGAGGTTTAGGGTTAAGGTTAGTGTTAGAATTATGGTGAGTGCAAGGGTTAGGGTTAGGTTTAGGGTTAGGGTTATTGTTAGGGTTAGGGTTAGAGTTAAGTTGAGGGTAAGGGTGAGGGTGAGGATTAGGTTTAGGGTTAGGGTGAAGTTTAGGTTTAGGGTTAGGGTTAGTGTGAAGGTTAAGGTTAGGGTCAGGGTGAGGTTTAGGATGAGGTTTAGGGTTAGGATTTGGGTTAGGTTGAGGGCTAGGGTGAGGGTTTGGGTTGGGGATAGGGTTATGTTTACGATTAGGGTTAGGGTGAGGGTGAGTGTGAGGGTTAGGGTTAGGGTTAGTCTTAGGGTTACGGTGAGGGTTAGGGTTATTGTTTGGGTTAAGGTGATGGTGAGGGTGAGGTTTAGGGTTAGGGTTAGTGTTAGGTTTGGGGTTAGGGTTAGGGTTTCGGTTAGGGTTAGGGTTATGGTTAGGGTTTGGGATACGGTGAGGGTTAGGGTTAGGGTTACTCTTAGGGTTAGGCTGAGGGTGAGGTTGGGAGTGAGGATAAGGCAAGGTTTAGGGTTCGAGTTAGGTTTAGAGTTATGGTTAGGGTTATTGTTAGTGTTATGGTTAGGGTTAATTTTGCGGTGAGGGTGAGGCTGAGGGTGAGGTTTATGGTTAGGATTAAGGTTAGGGTTAGGATTAGGGTTAATCTTATTGTTAGGTTTTGGGTTAGAGTTACAGTGAGGTTGAGGGTGATGTTGAGGGTGAGGGTTAGGGTGAAGTTTATGGTGAAGGTTAGGGTTAGTGTGAGGGTAAGTTTTAGGGTTAGAATTAGGTATAGGTGGACGTTTAGGGTGAGGGTTAGGGTTAGCTTTATTGTTAGGGTTAGGGTGAGGCTGAGGTTTATGTTGATGTTTTGGGATATGGTTAGAGTAGAATTAGGGTTAGCGTAAGGGTGAGTTTGAGGGTTAGGTTTAGGGTAAGGCTTAGGCTAAGGGTAAGGCTGAGGGTGAGTTTGGGGGTTAGGATTAGGGTTATGGTGATGGTTAGGGTTAGGGTTAGTGTTATTCTTAGGGTTAGGGTTAGAGTTACGGTGAGGGTGAGGGTGCAGGTGAGGGTTAGGGTAAGGTTGAGGTTTAGGGTTCGGGTTAGGGTTGGGGTTAGGGTGAGGGTGAGGGTGAGTTTTAGGATTAGTGTTAGGGCTAGGGTTATGGTGAGGTTTAGGGTTAGGGTTAGGGGTATTGTTAGGGTAAGGTTTATGTTTACGGTTACATTGAGTGTGTGGGTTAGAGTTAGGGTTACGGTGAGGATTAGGGTTTGGGTTAGGGTTAGAGTTAGGGTTAGTGTGAGGGTGAGGTTTAGGGTTAGAGTCAGGGTTAGGATGAGGGTTAGGATGAGGTTTAGGGTTAGTGTTAGTGTTAGGGTTAGGGTTAGGGTGAGAGTTAGGGGTAGGGATAGTGTTAGGGATAGGGTTAGGATTAGGGTTAGGGTGAGGGTGACTGTGTGGGTTAGGGTTAGGTTTAGGGTTAGGGTTAGGGTTAAGGTTAGGGTGAGTGTGAGTTTTAGGGTTAGGGTTAGGCTTTGGCTTAAGATTAGGCTGAGGGTGAGGGTGAGGGTGAGGGTTAGGTTTAGGGTGAGGTTTAGGGTGAGAGTTAGGTTTCAGGTTAAGTTTAGTTTTAGGGTGAGGTTTAGGGTAAGGGTTACTCTGAGGATGAGGGTTAGTGTCAGGGTTAGGCTTAGGCCTAGGTTGGGGATGAGTATTAGGTTTAGAGTGATGGTTCTGTTTATGTTTAGGTTGAGGGTTAGGATGTGGGTTAGGGTTAGGATTAGGGTTCGGGTGAGTTCTAGGGTGAGTGTGAGGTTTAGGTTGAGTTTAGGCTTAGGTTTAGGATTAGCCTGAGGCTGAAGGTGAGGGTGAGGGTTAGGGTTAGGGTGATGTTAAGGGTTACGGTTAGGGTGAGGGTTAGGATGAGGGTTAGGTTTAGGGTGAGGGTTAGGATGAGGGTGATAGTAAGAGTAAAGGTAAGGGTTAGAGAGAGTGTGAGCGTTAGGGTTAGGATTAGGGTTAGGTTTAAGGTTAGAGTGAGTGTGAGGGTTAGGGTTAGGCTTAGGCTTAGGTTTAGGCTGAGGGTGAGGGTGAGGGTGTGGGTTAGGTTTAGGGAGAGGGTTAGGGTTAGGTTTAGGGTGAGAGTTAGGTTTTGGGTTAAGTTTAGGGTTAGGGTTAGGGTTAGGGTGAGGGTTAGGTTGAGGTTTAGGTTTAGGGTTAAGGTTAGGATTAGAATTAGGGTTCTGGTGAGGGTGAGTGTGAGGGTTAGGGTTAGGGTTCGGCTTAGGTTTAGGATTAGGCTGAGGGTGAGTGTGGGGATGAGGATTAGGTTTAGAGTTATGGTTCATATTATGGTTAGGTTGAGGTTTAGGATGAGGGTTAGGGTTAGGATTAGGGTTAGGGTGAGGGCTAGGGTGAGTGTGAGGTTTAGGGTTAGGGTTAGGCTTAGGCTTAGGGCTAGGCTGAGGCTGAAGGTGAGGGTGAGGGTTAGGGGTAGGGTGATGTTTAGGGTTACGGTTAGGGTGAGGGTTAGGATGAGGGTGAGTGTTAGGATGAGGGTGACAGTAAGAGTAAAGGTGAGAGTTATGCTGAGGGTGAGGGTTATGGTAAGGGTGAGAGTTCGGGTTTGGGTTAGAGTGAGGGTGAGGGTTAGATTGAGGATTAGTGTTAGGGTTAGTGGGAGGTTTAGGGTGAGAATGATTAGGGTTAGGGTGAGAGCTAGGGTGAGGGTTAGGGTTTGGGTTAGGGTGAGATTTAGGGTTAGGGTTAGGTTTAGGGTTAGGGTGAGGTTTAGTGTTAGGGTTACAATGAGGGTGATTTAAGTTTACGGTGAAGGTGAGGCTGAGGGTGATGTTTAGGGTTAGGGTTAGGGTGAGGATTAGGGTGAGCGTTAGCTTTAGGGTTAGGGTTTGGATTAGTATTATTGTTAGGGTTAGGATTAGAGTTATGCTGAGGGTGAGGGTGAAGGTGAGGTTTAGGGTTAGGGTGAGATTTAGGTTTAGGGTTAAGTTTAGGGTGAGGGTGAGGGTGAGGTTTAGGGTTAGAGTTAGGGTTAGGGTGAGGGTCAGGGTGAGGGTTAGGGTTAGGATTAGTGTTAGGGTTAGGGTGAGGGTTAAGATGAGGGTGAGGGTTAGGGTTAGGGTTAGGATTAGTATTAGGTTTAGTTTTAAGGTGAGTGTTTGTGTTAGTCTTAGGTTTAGGGTTAGGCTAAGGGTTAAGCTGAGGGTGAGAGTAAGGGTGAGGGTTAGGGTTCGGGTTAGGGTTAGCGTTAGGGTGAGAATTAGCGTTCGGGTTAATTTTAGTTTTTGGGTGAGGTTTATAGTTCAGGTTACAGTGAGGGTGGGGGTTAGGGTTAGTTTGACGGTTAGGGTGAGGATTAGGGTTAGGGTGATGGTTAGGGTGAGGGTTAGGGTGAGTGTTAAGATGAGGATTAGGGTTAGTATTAGGGTTAGGGTGAGGGGTAGGGTGAGGGTGAGGGTTAGGGTTAGTTTTAGGGTGAGTTTAGGGTTAGGGTTAGGGTTAAGGTGAGGGATAGGATGAGGGTTAGGATTATGGTGAAGGTTAGGGTTAGGGTGAGGGTTAGGGTTAGGATAAGGGTTAGGGTGCGGGTGAGTGTTAGGGTTAGGTTTAGGGTTACGATTATTTTTAGTGTTATGATTATGGTTACGTTTGCAGTTAGGGTGAGGCTGAGGGTGAGGGTTAGATATATGATTAGGTTTATTGTTAGGTTTAGGGTTAGGATTAGTGTTATTGTTAGGGTTAGTGTTAGAGTTACGGTGAGGGTGAGGGTGAGGGTTAGGGTGAGGTTGGGTGTGAGGATTTCGGTTGGAGTGATGGTTAGTGTTAGGGTTAGGGTGAGGGTTAGGAGGAGGGTTAGGTTTAGGATTAGGGTTAGGGTGAGGGCTAGGGTGTGGTTGAGGGTTAGGGTTAGGTTTAGGCTTAGGGTTAGTCCGAGGGTGAGGTTGAGGGTAAGGGTTCGGGTTAGGATGATGGTTAGGGTTACGGTTAGTGTGAGGGTTAGGATGAGGGTTAGGGTCAGGGTGAGGGTTAGGGTCAGGGTGACGGTACCATAAAGGTGAGGGTTAGGCTGAGGGTGAGGGTTAAGGTAAGGATAAGGGTTAGGGTTAGGGTTACACTTAGGGTTAGGGTGAGGGTGAGGGTTAGATTAAGAATTAGGGTTAGGGTTAGTGTGAAGTTTATGGTGAGGGTTAGGATTAGGGTGAGGGTTAGGGTGACAATTAGGGTTATGGTGAGGGTGTGGGTTAGGTTTAGGGTTAGGGTGAGTTTTAGGGTTAGGTTAAGTTTTAAGATTATTGTGAGGGTTAGTGTTAGGGTTAGGCTTAGTGTAAGGGAGAGGGTAACTGTTAGGGTGAGTGTTAGGGTTAGGGTGAGTGTTATGGTTAGGGTGAGGGTTAGAGTTAGGGTTAGGGTTATTGTTAGGGTTAGGGTTAGGGTTACCCTTACAGTGAGCGTGAGGGTTAGGGTTAGGTTTAGGGTGAGATTTAGGGTTAGGCTTATGGTTAGTGTTTGGTTTAGGGTTAGGATTAGGGTTAGGGTGAAGGCTAGGGTGAGGGTGAGGGTTAGGGATGGGGTTAGTGTTGGGAATAGTGTTAGGTTGAGGGTGAGTGTGTGGTTTATGTTAGGGTTGGAGTTAGGGTTAGGCTTAGTGTTAGGCGGAGGGTGAGGGTGAGGGTGAGGGTTAGTGTTAAGTGAGGGTGAGGTTTAGGGTTATATTTAGCTAGTGTGATGGTTAGGCTTTTAGGGTTAGAGTGAAGGTTAGGATGAGGTTTACAGTTAGGATTAGTGTTAGGTTGAGGGCTAGAGTGAGGGTGAAGTTTATGGTTAGCATTAGGATGAGGTTTAGTGTTACGGTTAGGGTTAGAGTACGGTGAGTGTGAGGATTAGGGTTAGGTTTAGGGTTAGGGTTATTGTTAGGCTTAGGGTTAGAGTTAAGTTGGGGGTAAGGGTGAGGGTGAGGATTAGGTTTAGGGTTAGGGTGAGGTTTAGGATGAGGTTTAGGGTTAGGATTAGGGTTTGTTTGAGGGCTAGGGTGAGGATTAGGGTGAGGGTTAGGGACAGTGTTAGGTTTAGGATTGGGGTTAGGGTGAGGTTTAGGGTTTGGGTTAGGGTTAGAGTTAGGATTAGGGTGAGGGTGAGGTTTAGGGTTAGAGTCAGGGTTAGGGTGAGGGTTAGGTTGAGATTTAGGTTAGGAATAGTGTTAGGGTTAGGGTAAGGGTGAGAGTTAGGGGGAGAGATAGTGTAAGGGTTAGGGTTAGGATTAGGGTTAGGGTGAGGGTAAGTGTGTGGGTTAACGTTAGTTTTAGGTTCAGGCTTAAGGTTAGGCTGAGGGTGAGTGTTTGTGTTAGCGTCAGGTTTAGGGTTAGGCTTAGGGTTAGGCTGAGGGTGAGGTTGAGGGTGAGAAAGTTAGCCTTAGGGTGAGGGTTAGTCATAGGGTTAGGAGGAGGGTTAGGTTGAGTTTTAGGGTTAGGATTAGGGTTTGGGTGAGCGCTAGGGTGAGGGTGAACGTTAGGGTTAGGGTGAGCGTGAGGTTTAGGGTTAGGGTTAGGGTGAGGCTGAGGGTGTGCGTTAGGGCTAGGGTTAATGTTAGTGTTAGGGTTAAGGTGAGGGTTAGGGTGAGCATGAGGGTTAGGGTTAGGTTTAGGGTTAGGATTAGGGCAAACGTGAGGGTGAGTATGTGTGTTAGGGTTAGGTTTAGGGTTAGGCTTAGGGTTAGGCTGAGGGTGAGGTTGAGGGTGAGGGTTAGCATTAGGGTGAGGGTTAGGTTTAGGGTTAGGGGAAGGGTTAGGATGAGGGTTAGGGTTAGGATTAGGGTTAGGGTGAGGGCTAGGGTGAGAGTGAGCTTTAGGGCTAGGGTTAGGATGAGTTTAGGTTTAGGGTGAGGGTTAGGATGAGGGTGAGGTTTAGGGTTACTGTTACGGTTAGGATGAGATTGAGGTGAGGAATAGGGTTATGGTTAGTGTTAGGGTTAGGGTTAAGGTGAGGGTTAGGGTGAGGGTCAGGGTTAGGGTTAGGGTTAGGATTAGGATAAAGTTTAGGTTTAGGGTGAGGTTTAGTGTTATGATTAGGGTTATGGTTTTGGTGATGGTTAGGGTGATGGTAATGTTTAGGGTTAGGGTTAGGCTTAGGCTTAGGGTTAGGCTGAGGGTGAGGGTGAGGGTTCAGGTTAGGGTGAAGGTTAGGGTTAGGGTTAAGGTGAGAGTTAGGGTTTGGGTTAAGTTTACGGTTAGAGTGATTTTTAGGGTAAGGGTTTTGGTGACAGTGACGGTTAGGGTTAGGTTGAGGGTTAGGGTGAGGGTTAGGATAAGTGTTAGCATTAGGATTAGGATTAGGGTGAGGGCTAGGGCGAGGGTGAGGTGTAGGTGTAGGGTTAGGGTGAGGTTTAGGGTTAGGGTTAGGGTTAGGGGGAGTGGGAGGTTTAGGGTTAGAGTTAGGGTTAGGGGGTGGCTGAATGTGAGGGTTAGGGGTAAGGTTAGTGTTAGGGTTATGGTGAGGGTTAGGGTGAGGGTGAATTTTAGGCTTAGGGTTAGAATTAGGATTAGGGTAAGGATTAGGGTGAATGTAAGGGTTAGGGTTAGGGTTAGGATGAGGGTATGTGTTAGGGTGAAGGTTAGGTTTAGGGTGAAGGATTTGGTTAGGATGAGGGATAGGTTTAGGGTTAGGGTTATTGTAAGGGTTAGGGTTAGGGTTATGGTTACTTTGAGGGTGTGGCTGAGGGTTAAGATTAGGGTTAGGTTTAGGTTTAGGTTTAGGTTTAGGATTAGGGTTAAGGTTAGGGTTAGGTTTAGGGTTAGGGTTAGGGTTACGGTGAGGGTTAGGGTTATTGTTAGTGTTATGGTTTGGGTTAATTTTGCGGTGAGGGTTAGGCTGAGGGTCAGGGTTATGCTTAGGGTTAGGGTTAGGGTTACTGTTAGTGTTAGGGTTAGGGTGAGGTTTAGGGTGAGGGTGAGGGTTAGGGATAAGTTTAGGATTAGGTCTAGGGTTAAGGTGAGGGTGAGTGTGAGGGTTAGGGTTAGAGTTAGGGTTAGGATTAGAGTTAGGGTCAGGGTGAGGGTTAGGATTAGGGTGAGGCTTGGGGTTAGGGTTAGAGTGAGAGTTAGGGTGAGGCTTAGGCTTAGGCTTAGGTTTAGGGTGTGGGCTAGGGTGAGGTTGAGGGTTAGGATGAGGGTTAGGGTTAGGGTTAGTGTTAGGGTTAGGGTTGGAGTTAGGGTTAGGCTTAGTGTTAGGCAGAGGATGAGGGTGAGGGTGAGGGTTAGGGTTAGGTGAGGGGGAGGTTTAGGTTTAGATTTAGTGTTAGATGGAGGGCTAGTGTGAGGGTTAGGGTTTTAGGGTTAGGGTGAGGGTTAGGATGAAGTTTAGGGTTATGATAAGGGTTAGTATTAGGGTTAGGGTAAGGGCTAGAGTGAGGGTGAGGCTTATGGTTAGCGTTAGGGTCTGCTTTAGTGTTAGGGTTAGGGTTAGAGTTACTGTGAGTGTGAGGGTTATGGTTAGATTTAGGGTTAGGGCTTTTGTTAGGGTTAGGTTTAGAGTTTAATTGAGGGTAAGGGTTAGGGTTAGGTTTAGGGTTTGGGTTTCTTGTTAGGGTTAGGGTTAGAGTTAAGTTGAGGGTAAGGTTGAGGGTGAGGTTTAGGTTTAGGGTTAGGGTGAGGGTTAGGATGAGGGTTAGGGTTATTGTTACTGTTATGGTGTGGGTTAAGTTTGCGGTGATGGTGAGGCTGAAGGTGAGGGTTATGGTTTTGGTTAGGGTTAGGGTTAGTGTTAGGGTTAGGGTTAGGGTGAGATTTAGGGTTTGGGTTAGGGTTAGCCTTAGGGGTAGGCTGAGGGTGAGGTTGAGGGTTAGAAAATTAGGGTTAGGGTGAGGGTTAGTCATAAGTTTAGGTGGAGGTTTAGAATGAGTTTTAGGGTTAGGATTAGGGTTTGGGTGAGGGCTAGGGTGAGGGTGAGTGTTATGGTTCGGGTGAGGGTGAGGTTTAGGTTGAGGTTTAGATTGAGGGTTAGGGTGAGTGTTAGGGTTAGCGTTAGGGTGAGGGTGAGGTTTAGGGTTAGAGTTAGGGTTAGGGTGAGGCTGATTGTGAGGGTTAGGGTTAGGGTTAGTGTTAGAGGTAGGGATAGGTTGAGGGTTAGGGTGTGGGTGAGGGTTAGGCTTAGGGTTAGGATTAGGTTTAGGGTAAGGTTTAGGGTGAGTGTGAGGTTTAGGGTTAGGGTTAGGGTTAGGTTTAGGGTAGGATTAGGGTGAGGGTGAGGGTTAGGGTTAGGGTGAGTGTTAGGGTTAGGGTTAAGGTGAGAGTTAGGGTTCAGGTTAAGTTTAGGGTTAGGATGAGGGTTAGTGTTAGGGTTAGTGTTAGGGTGAGGGTTAGGGTTAGGGTTAGGGTGAGGGTGAGGGCTAGGATGAGGATTAGGGTTAGGATTAGGGTTAGGATGAGGGCTATGATGAGGGGGAGGTTTAGGGTTAGTGTTAGCATGAGGTTTAGGTTTAGGGTTAGGGTGAGTGTTAGGATGAGGGTTAGGGTTACAGTGAGGGTGAGGGTTAGCATTAGGTTTAGGGTTAGGATTAGGGTAAGGGTTAGGGTGAGTGTTTGTATTAAGGTTAGGTTTAGGGTTATATTTAGGGTTAGGATTATTGTTATTTTTATTGTTAGGGTTAGAATTAAGGTGTGGGTGAGGGAGAGGGTGAGGGTGTGGGTTATGGTGAGGTTTAGGGTTAGGGTTAAAATTAGGGTTACAGTGAGGGTGAGGTTTAGGGTTAGATTTAGGGTTAGGGGGAGGGTTAGATCGAGGATTAGGTTTAGGGTTAGTGTTAGGGCTAAGGTTAGGGTGAGGGTTAGCTTGAGGTTTAGATTTAGGGTTAGGGTTAGGATTAGGGTTAGGGTGAGCATGAGTGTGAGGGTTAGGGTTAGGTTTAGGCTGAGGGTGAGGCTGGGGGTGAGGATTAGGGTTAGGCTAATGGTTAGCGTTAGGGTGATGGTGAAGGTTAGTTTGAGGGTTAGAGTTAGGATTAGGGTTAGGGTGAGTGCTAGGGTGAGGTTGAGGGTTAGGGTAAGGCTTAGGCTTAGGCTTAGGCTTAGGCTGAGTTTGAGGTTGAGGTTGATGGTTAGGGTTAGGGTGATGGTTAGGATTACGATTAGGGTGTTGGTTAGGATGAAGTTTCGGTTTATGGTGAGGGTTAGGGTGAGGAGGATGGTAAGGGTAAACGTGAGGGTGAGGGTTAAGATAAAGGTGAGGGTTAGGTTCAGGTTTAGGGTTAGGGTAAGGGTGAGGTTTAGGGTTAGGGTGTGGTTTAGATTGAGAATTAAGGTTACGGTTAGTGTAAGGTTTCGGGTGAGAATGAGGGTTAGGGTTAGGGTGAGGGTGAGGGTTAGAACTAGGGTTAAGGTGAGGGCTAGGGTGAGGGTGAGGGTTATTGTTATGCTTAGTGTTAGTGTTAGGGTGAGTGGATGTATTAGAGTGAGGGTTAGGATTACGGTGAGGGTTATGGTTAGGGTTAGGGTTAGGGTTTGGGTTAGGGTTTTTGTTAGGGTTAGGGTTACGGTTACGGTTACGTTGAAAGTGAGGATGAGGTTTAGGGTTAGTTATAGTGGTAGGGTTATGGTAAGGGTTACGTTGAGGGTTGGGTTTAGGGTTAGTGTTAGTTTTAGATTTAGGGTGAGAGTTAGGGGGAGGCTGAGGGTTAGGGTTAGGGTTAGGGTTAGGATTAGTGTTAGGGTGAGGGTGAGTGTGTGTGTTAGGGTTAGATTTAGGGTTAGGCTTAGGGTTAGCCTGAGTGTGCGGTTCAGGTTGAGGCTAAGGGTTAATGTGAGGGTTAGGTTTAGGGTTAGGTTGAGGGTTTGGATGAGGGTTAGGGTTACAATGAGGGTGAGGTTTAGGGTTAGTGTGAGGGTTAGGGTTAGGATTAGGGTTAGGTTGAGGGTAGGTTTTAGGATTAGGGTTAGGTTTAGGGTTAGGGTTTGGTTTAGGGTTAGGATTAGTGTTATTGTTAGGGTTAGGATTAGAGTTACTGTGAGGGTGAGGGTGAGGGTGAGCGTTAGGGTAATGTTTAGGGTGAGGTTTTGGGTTAGGGTTAGGATTAGGGCTAGGGTAAGTTTAGGTTTATGGTTAGACTTAGGGTTAGGGGAAGGGTTAGGATGAGTGTTAGGGTTAGGGTTAATGTTAGGGTTAAGGTTAAGGTGAGGGTTAGATTGAGGTTTAGGGTTAGGGTTAGGGTGAGGATTAGGGTTAGGGTTAGGTTAGGGTGAGGGTTGGGTTTAGGGTTAGAGTTAGGGTTAGGGTGAGGCTGAGCGTGAGGGTTAGGGTTAGGGTTAGTGTTAGAGTTAGGGATAGGGTGAGGATTAGGGTGAGGGTGAGGGATAGGCTTAGGGTTAGGATTTGGTTTAGGATAAAGATTACGGTGAGGGTTAGGGTTAGGGATAGGGTTAGGTTTAGGATTAGGGTTAGGGTGAGTGTGAGTGTGAGGGTTAGGTTTAGGGTTAGTGTTAGGTTTTGGGTTAGGGTTAGTGTTAGTGTTAAGGTGAGGGTTAGGGTTAGGTTTATGTTTAGGATTAGGCTTAGGTTTAGGCTGAGGGTGACAGTGGGGGTGAGGATTAGGTTTAGGGTTATGGTTAGGGGTAGGGATAAGGTTATTGTTAGTGTTATGGTTATGGTTAAGTTTGTGGTGAGGGTGATGCTGAGGGCGAGGGTTATGTTTAGGTTTAAGGTTAGGGTTAGGATTACGGTTAGGCTTAGGCTTAGGCTGAGGGAAATGGTGGGGGTGAGGATTAGATTTAGGGTTAGGGTTATTTTTAGTGTTATGGTTAGGGTTAAGTTTGCAGTGAGGGTGAGGCTGATGGTGAGGGTTATGTTTAGGGTAAGGGTTAAATTTAGGCTTAGTGTTTTTGTTAGGGTAAGGGTTAGAGTTATGGTGAGTTTGAGGGTGAGGGTGAGGGTTAGGGTTAGTGTGAGGTATAGGGTGAGGTTTAGGGTTAGTGTTAGTGTTAGGGTGAGGGTGAGGTTTAGGGTTAAACTTAGGTTTAGGGGGAATGTTAGGGTGAGGTTTAGGGTAGGCTTGGTGTTAGGGTTAGAGTGAGGGAAAGGGTTAGGTTCATGTTTAGGGATAGGGTTAGGTTTAGGAGTAGGCTTAGGGTGAGGGTGAGTGTGAGGGTTAGGGTGAGGGTTAGGTTTAGGGTTATGGTGAGGGTTTGGATGAGGGTTAGGGTTAGTGTAAGGGTGAGGTTTAGGGTTAGTGTGAGGGTTAGTGTTAGGATTAGGGTTAGTGTGAGGTAGGTGTTAGGATTAGGGTTATGGTTAGTGTTAGGGTTAGGTTAAGTGTTAGGATTAGTGTTATTGTTAGGGTTAGGATTAGAGTTACTGTGAGGTTGAGGCTGAGGGTGAGCGTTAGGGTTAGGTTTAGGGTGAGGTTTAGGATTAGGGTTAAGATTAGTGTTAGGGTAAGGCTGAGGTTTATGGTTAGACTTAGGTTTAGGGGGAGGGTTAGGTTGAGGGTTAGGGTTAGGGTTACTGTTAGGGTTAGGGTTAAGGTGAGGGTTAGGTTGAGGTTTAGGGTTCGGGTTAGGGTGAGGTTTAGGGTTAGGGTAATAGTTAGGGTGAGGGTGTGGTTTAGGGTAAGAGTTAGGCTGAGGGTGAGGGTTAGGGTTACGGTTAGTGCTAGAGTTAGGGATAGGGTGAGGGTTAGGGTGAGGGTGAGGGTTAGGGTGAGGGTTAGGTTTAGGGTTATGGTGAGGGTTTGGATGAGGGTTAGGGTTAGAGTGAGGGTGAGGTTTAGGGTTAGTGTGAGGGTTAGGGTTAGGATTAGGGTTAGGGTGAGGTAGGTGTTAGGATTAGGGTTATGGTTAGTGTTAGGGTTAGGTTAAGGGTTAGGATTAGTGTTATTGTTAGGGTTAGGATTAGAGTTACTGTGAGGGTGAGGCTGAGGGTGAGCGTTAGGGTTAGGTTTAGGGTGAGGTTTAGGATTAGGGTTAGGATTAGTGTTTGGGTAAGGCTGAGGTTTATGGTTAGACTTAGGTTTAGGGGGAGGGTTAGGTTGAGGGTTAGGTTTAGGGTTACTGTTAGGGTTAGGTTTAATGTGAGGTTTAGGTTGAGGTTTAGGGTTCGGGTTAGGGTGAGGTTTAGGTTTAGGGTGATAGTTAGGGTGAGGGTGTGGTTTAGGGTAAGAGTTAGGCTGAGGGTGAGGGTTAGGGTTACGGTTAGTGTTAGAGTTAGGGATAGGGTGAGGGTTAGGGTGAGGGTGAGGGTTAGGATTAGGTTTAGGATAAGGGTAAGGGTGAGGGTTAGGGAGAGGGTTTGGGTTAGGGTGAGGGTGAGTGTGAGGATTAGGGTTAGGGTTAGGGTTAGGGTGAGGGTGAGGGTTAGGGTTTGGGTTAGGGTGAGGGTGAGGCTGAGGATTATTGTTATGTTTAGGGTTATGGTTATGTTTAGGGTTAGGGTTAGGTTTATTGATAGTGTTACGGTGAGGTTTAGGGTTAGTTTTAGGGTTTGGATTAGGCTTAGGTTTAGGCTGACGGTGAGAGTGGTGGTGAAGATTAGGATTAGGGTTAGGGTTAGGGATAGGGTTATTGTTATTGTTATGGTTAGGATTAAGTTTGTGCTGCGGGTGACCCTGAGGGTAAGGGTTATGGTTAGGGTTAAGGTTAGGGTTAGGATTAGGGATAGGCTTAGGGTTAGACTGAGGGTGATGGTGGAGGAGAGGATGAGGGTTAGGGTTAGGGTTATTGTTAGTGTTATGGTTAGGGTTAAGTTTGCTGTGAGCGTGAGGCTGAGGGTGAGGGTTATGTTTAGGGTTAGGGTTAAGTTTAGGGTTAGTGTTATTGTTAGGGAAAGGTTTAGATTTATGGTGAGATTGAGGCTGAGGGTGAGGGTTAGGGTTAGGGTGAGGTGTAGGGTGAGATTTAAGGTTAGGGTTAGGGATAGTGTGAGGGTGAGGTTTAGGGTTAGACTTAGGGTTAGGGGGAGGGTTAGGGTGAGGTTTAGGGCTAGGGTTAGTGTTAGGGTTAGGGTGAAGGAAAGGGTTAGTTTGAGGTTTAGTGATAGGGTTAGGCTTAGGGTGAGGGTGAGTGTGACGGTTAGGGAGAGGGTTAGGCTTAGGCTTAGGGTTAGGCTGAAGCTAAGGGTGGGGGTTAGGATTACGGTTAGGGTGACGATTAGGTTTAGGGTTAGGTTGAGGGTTAGGATGAGAGTTAGTGTTAGGATTGGGATTTGGGTGACGGCTAGGGTGAGGGTGAGGGTTAGGGTAAGGCTTAGGCTTAGGCTTATGGTTAGGATGAGTGTGAGGTTGAGGGTGAGGGTTAGGTTTAGGGTTATGATTAGGTTTATGGTTAGGGTGAGGGTTAGGACGAGGTTTAGTGTTAGGTTGAAGGTTAGGTTGAGGATTATGGTAAAGGTAAAGGTGAGGTTTGGGCAGAGAGTGAGGGTTTCGTTAAGGGAGAGGTATAGGGTTAGGTTTAGGGTTAGAATAAGGGTTAGGGTTAGGGTAAGGGTTAAATTGAGGATTAGGTTTAGGGTTAGTGTGAGGTTTAGGGTGACGATGAGGGTTAGGGTTAGGGTGAGGGTGAGGGTTAGAATTAGGGTTTGGGAGAGGGCTATGCTGAGGGTGAGGGTGAGGGTTAGGGTTTTTGGTTAGGCTGAGGTTTAGGGTTTGGATTAGGGTTAGAGTTAGGTTTACGGTTAATTGTGAGGCTTAGGGTTAGAGTTAGAGTTAGGGTTATGGTTGGGGTTAGAGATAGGGTGAGGTTTAGGATTAGGATGAGGGTTAGGGTTAGTGTGAGGGTGAGTGTCAGTGTTAGGGTTAGTGTTAGGGTGAGGATAAGCGTTATGGTGAGGCTTAGGGTTAGGTTTAGGATTTTGGTTAGGGTGAGGGTTAGGGTTAGGGTTAGGGTTAGGGTGAGGTTGAGGTTTAGGGTTAGATATAGGGTTAGAGGGAGGGTTAGGGTGAGGGTTAGTGTTAGTGTTAGTGTGAGGGTGAGGTTTAGGTTGAGGTTTAGGGTTAGGGTTAGGGTTAGGGTTAGTGTGACGGATAGTGTTAGGGTGAGGGTAAGTGTTAGTGTGAGGGTTAGGGTTAGGGTGAGTGTTATGGTTAGGATGAGGGTTAGTATTAGGGTTAGTGTTATTGTTAGGGTTAAGTTTAGGGTAATGGTTACAGTGAGGGTGACGGTTAGGGTTAGGGATAGGGTGAGGTTTAGGGTTAGGGTTAGGCTAAGGGTAAGGGTTTGGATGAGGGTTCGTGTTACGGTGAGGGTGAGGGTTAGGGTTCGGGTGAGGGTTAGGTTTAGGATTAGGGTTAGGGTGAGGGTGAGTTTTAGGATTAGGGTTAGGGTAAGGTTTAGGTTTAGGTTTAGGGTTAGGATTAGTGTTATTGTTAAGGTTGTGGTTAGATTCATGCTGAGGGTAAGGTTGAGGGTGAGGGATAGGGTGAGGTTTAGGGTATGGATTAGGGTTAGGGTTAGGATTAGGGTTAGGGTGACGGTGAGGTTTAAGGTTAGATTTAGAGTTAGGGGGAGGGTTAGTTCGTGGGTTAGTGTTAGTGTTAGTGTTAGGGTTAAAGTTAGGGTGAGGGTTAGATTGAGGTTAAGGTTTAGGGTTAGGATGAGGGTTAGGGTGAGGGTGACTGTGAGGGTTAGAGTTAGGGTTAGGTTGAGGCTGATTTTGAGGTTTAGGGTTAGAGTTCTTGTTAGAGTTAGTGTTATGATGAGGGTTAGGGTGAGTGTGAGGGTTAGGCTTAGGGTTAGGATTGAGATTAGGATAAGGGTTAGGGTTATTGTGAGGGTTAGGGTTAGGCTTAGGGTTAGGGTGAGGGTGAGGGTGAGGGTTAGGGTGAGGGTTAGGGTTAGGGTTAGGGTGAGAGTTAGGGTTCGGGTGAAGTTTAGAGCTTGGATGCAGGTTAGGGTTAGGGTTATGGTGAGTGTGAGGGCTAGGGTTAGATTGAAGGTTAGGGTTAGGTTTAGGGTTAGGGTGTGGGTTTGTGTTAGGTTTAGTGTGAGGGTTAGCGTTAGGGTGAGGGTTTGGATGAGGGTTAAGTTTATGGTGAGGGTGAGGGTTAGGGTTATGTTTAGGATTAGTTTTAGGGTGAGGGTGTGTGTTAGGATTAGGGTAATGGTTAGGGTTAGGGTTAGGTTTAGGATTAGGATTAGTGTTATTGTTAGGGTTAGAGTTGGAGTTCAAGTGAGGGTGAGGGTGAGGGTTAGGGTGAGTTTTGGTTAGGGGTAGGATTAGGGTTAGGGTGAGGGTGAGGTTTATGGTTAGATTTAGGGTTAGGGGGAGGGTTAGTTCGTGGGTTAGGTTTAGTGTTAGGGTTAAGGTTAGGGTGATGGTTAGGTTGAGGTTAAGGTTTAGGTTTAGGGTTAGGTTTTTGATTAGGGTTAGGGTGAGGATGAGTGTGAGTGTTAGGCTTAGGGTTAGGCCTCGGCTTAGGTTTAGGCTGAGGGTGAGTGTGGGAGTGAGGATTAGGGTTAGGGTGATGGTTAGGTTTAAGGTTAGTGTGACGGTAAAGATGAGGGTTAGGGTTAGGATTAGGGTTAGGGTGAGGGCTAGGGAGAGGGTGAGGGTTAGGGTAAGGGTTAGGCTTAGGCTTAGGGTTAGGCTGAGTTTGAGGTTGAGGGTGAGGATTAGGGTTAGGGTGATGTTTAAGTTTATGGTTAGGGTGAGGGTTAGGATAAGGTTTAGGGTTAGGGGGAGGTTTAGGGTCAGGATGATCGTAAGGGTAAAGGTGAGGTTTAGGCTGAGGGTGAGGGTTAAGATAAGGTTGTGGGTTAGGGTTAAGTTTAGGGTTAGGGGAAGGGTTAGGGTTAGGGTTAGGGTGAGGGCTAGATTGAGGTTTAGGGTTAGGGTTAGTGTGAGGTTTAGGGTGAGGATGAGGGTTAGGGTTAGGGTGAGGGTGAGGGTTAGAATTAGGTTTAGGGTGAGGGCTAGGGTGAGGGTGAGGTTTTGGGTTAGGGTGTGGTTTAGGATTAGGTTGAGGGTTAGCGTTAGTGTGAGGGTTAGTGTTAGGGTTAGTTTTAGTGTTAGGGTGAGAGTGTTAGGGTGAGGGATAGGGTTAGGGTGAGGTTTATGGTTAGGGTGAGGGTTATGGTTAGGTTTGTTGTTAGGGTTAGGGTTACTTTTTCAATGAGCGTGACAGATAGTGTTAGGGGGAGGGGGAGGCTTATTATTAGAGTTAGGGTTAGGCTGAGGCTGAGGGTGAGGGTTAGGTTTATGGTTAGTGTTAGGTTTAGGGTTAGTGTGAGGGTTAGGGTTAGGCTTAGGCTTCGGCTTAGGCTTAGCCTTAGGCTGAGCATGAGGGTGAGGGTTAGGGTTAGGGTGAGTGTTAGAATAAGTTTTAGGGTTAGGATTAGTTTTAGGGTGAGGGCTAGGCTGAGGGTTAATGTGAGTGTTAGGTTTAGGAATAGGGTTAGGTTTAGGATTAGAGTTAGGGTGAGGGTGAGTGTGATGGTTAGGGTTAGGGTTAGTCTTAGGGTTAGGGTGAGGGTAAGGGTTAGGGTTTGTGTTAGGGTGAGGGTGAGGCTGAGGATTAGGGTTTGGTTCAGATTTTGGGTTAGGGTTAGGGTTAGGTTTAACGTGATGGTTAGGGTTAGGGTTAGCCTTAGGATTAGTGTTAGGCTGAGGGTGAGGGTGTGGTTTAGGGTTAGGTTTGGGTTAAGGTGAGGGTGAGGCTGTGGATTAGGTTTACGTTTAGGGTTAGGGTTAGGGTTATGTTTAGGCTTAGGGTTTGGGTTAGCGTGAGGTTTAGGTTTAGATATAGGGTTAGGCGGAGGGTTAGGGCAAGGGTTAGGAATAGGGTTATTGTTAGGGTTAGGGTGAGGGTGAGGGTTAGGTTGAGGTTTAGTTTTGGGGTTAGGGTTAGGGTTAGGGTTAGTGTGAGGGTTAGTGTTAGCGTTAGGGTTAGTGTTAGGGTGAGGGTAAGTGTTAGGGTGAGGGTTTTGTTTAGGGTGAGGGTTATGGTTAGGGTGAGGGTTAGGATTAGCTTTAGGGTTATTGTTAGGGTTAGGTTTAGGGTTACAGTTACAATGAGGGTGAGTGTGAGGGTTAGCGTTAAGTTTAGGGTGATGTTTAGTGTTTGGGTTAGGGTTAGAGTTTGGGTTAGAGTGAGGGTGAGGTTTAGGGATAGAGTTAGGGTTAGGGTGAGGGTTAGATTGAGGTTTAATGTTAGGGTTAGTGTTATTGTTACGGTTAGGGTGACAGTTGGGGGGGTTATTGTTAGCGTTAGCGTTAGGGTTACGGTGTGGGTGACGTTTAGTGTTAGAATTAAGGTTAGGGTGATGCTGAGTGTGAGGGTTAGCTTTACGGTTAGTGTTAGGGTTAGGGTGAGGGTGAGGGTTAGGGCTAGGGTTAAGATTAGGATTAGGTTTAGGTTTAGGGTTAGAGTGATTGTGATGGTTAGGGTTAGGGTTTGGGTTAGCCTTATGTTTAGACTGAGGGTGAGGGTGAGGGTTAGGTTTAGGGTGAGGGTTAGAGTTAGGGTTAGGGTAAGGTTTAGTGTTAGGTTTAGGGTTAGGATGATGGTGAGGTTTAGGGGTAGAGTTAGGATTAGGGTGAGGTTGAGTGTCAGTGTTAGGGTTAGGGTTAATGTTAGGCTTAGGTTTAGGCTGAGGGTGAGGGTGAGTTTTAGGGTTAAGTTTAAGATGAGGTTTAGGTTTAGGGTTAAGTTTAGAATTTGTGTTATGGTGAGATTAATTGTAGGGTTAGAGTTAGGGTCAGTGTTATGGTTAGGGTTAGGGTGAGTGTTAGGGTTAGGCTTAGGCTTAGGCATAGTCCGAACATGAGGGTGAAGGTTAGGGTTAGGGTTAGGGTGATGGTTCGGTTTAGGGTTAGTGTTATTGATAGTGTTAGGGTTAGAGTTTCGGTGAGGGTGAGGGTGAGGGTGCGGGTGAGGTTTAGGGTTAGGGTTAGGGTGGGGTTTACGGGTAGTGTTAAGGTTACGGTTAGGGTGAGGGTTATGGTTAGGATTATGGTTAGGGTGAGGGCTAGGGTGAGGGTGAGGGTTAGGGTTAGGTTTAGGCTTAGGCTTAGGGTTAGTCTGAGGGTGAGGTTGAGGGTGAGGCATAGGGTTAGGGTAATGGTTAGGGTTACGGTTAGGGTGAGGGTAAGGATGAGGGTTAGTGTTAGGGTGAGGTTTAGAGTGAGGGTGATGGTAAGCGTAAAGGTGAGGATTAGGCTGAGACTAGGGTTAAGATAAGGGTGAGGATAAGTGTTAGGGTGAGGGTTAGGGTTAGGGTGAGTTTTATGGTTAGGGTGAGGGTTAGAGTTAGGGTTACGGTTTTTGTTAGGGTTAGGATTAGGGTTACCCTTACAGTGAGGGTGAGTGTAAGGGTTAGGTTTAGGGTGAGGTTATGGTTAGGTTTATGGTTAGAATTTGGGTTGGGTTTAAAGTTAGGTTTAGGGTGAAGGCTAGGGTGAGGATGAGGGTTAGGGTTAGGGTTAGATTTAGGGCTAGAATTAGCTTTAGGGTAAGGGTGAGTGTGTGGGTTAGGGTTAGGGTTAGGGTTAGGCTTAGGGTTAGACTAAGGGTGAGGTTAGGTGTGACTGTTAGGGCTAGGGTGAGGGTTAGGTTTAGGGTTAGGGTGAGGGGTAGGATGAGGATTAAGGTTAGGATTAGGGTTAGGGTGAAGACTAGGGTGAGGGTGAGGTTGAGGGTCAGGGTTAGGGTTACCATGAGTGTCAGGTTTAGGGTTAGAGTTAGGGTTAGGGTGAGGGATAGGGTGAGGTTTAGGGTTAGGATTAGTGTTAGGGTTAGGGTGAGGGTGAGGGCTAGTTTTAGGATGAGGGTTAGGTTTAGGTTAAGGGTTAGGGTTAGGGTTACGGTGGGGTCGGGGTTAGGGTTAGTTTGAGGGTTAGAATTAGGTTTAGGGTTAGGTTGAGGGTTAGGGATAGGATTAGGGTGAGGCTTTGGATGGGGTTTAAGGTTACAATTAGTTTTAGGGTGAGTCCTAGGGTGAGGGTGAGGGTTATTGTTAGGGTTAGGGTGAGGTTTAGGGTTAGGTTTAGGGTTAGGTTTACAGTGAGGGTGAGGGTTAGGGTTAGGGTTAGAGTTACAGTGAGGGTGAGGGTAAGGATCAGGGTTAGTGTGAGGTTTAGCGTTAGGGTTATGGTTAGGGTGAGGGTGAGGTTTAGGGTTAGAGTTAGGGTTAGGGTTAGGGTTAGGGTTATCGTGAGTGTTAGATTGAGGTTTAATGTTAGGGTTTGGGTTATGTTTAGGATTGGGTTTACGGTGAGGGTGAGTGTGAGGGTTAGGGTGAGTTTGAGGGTTATGGTTAGGGTTACAGTGAGGGTTAGGGTTAGGGTAAGGGTGAGAGTTAGGGTTAGGGTCAGGGTGAAGGTGAGGGTTAGTATTAGGGTTAGGTTTAGAGTTACAGTGAGGGTGAGGGTGAGGGTGAGGGTAAGGATCAGGGTTAGGGTGAGGTTTAGGGTTAGGGTTAGGGTTAGGGTGAGGGTGAGGTTTAGGGTTAGAGTTAGGGTTGGGGGAGGGTAAGGGTGAGGGTTAGGGTTAGGGTTAGTGTTAGGCTGAGAGTTAGATTGAGGTTTAATATTAGGGTTAGGGTTACGTTTAGGATTAGGTTTACGGTGAGGGTGAGTGTGAGGGTTAGGGTTAGGGTTCAGCTTAGGCTTAGGGTTAGGCTGAGGATATGGTTGGGGATGAGGATTAGGTTTAGAAAGATGGTTAGGTTTATGGTGAGGTTAAGGGTTAGGATGAGGGTTAGGGTGAGGGCTTGGGTGAGGGTGAGTGTTAGGTTTAGGTTTAGGCTTAGGCTTAGGTTTAGGCTGAGGCTGAGGGTGAGGGTGAGGGTAGGGTTAGGGTGATGGTTGGGATTCCCGTTAGGGTGAGGGTTAGGATGAGGATTAGGGTTAGGGTGAGGGTTAGTGTGAGGGTGACGGTAAGGTTAAAAGTTATCGTTAGGCTGAGGGTGAGGGTTATGGTAAGTGTGTGGGTTAGGGTTAGGGTGAGGTTGAGGGTTAGGGTTAGCACGATGGTTAGGGTTAGTGTGAGGGTTAGTGTTAAGGTGAGTGTTAGTGTTAGGTTGAGGGTAAGTGTTAGGGTGAGGTTTAGTGTTAGGGTGAAAGTTATTCTTAGGATGAGGATTAGGGTTAGGGTTAGGGTTATTGTTAGGTTAGGGTTAGGGTTACGGTTAAGTTGAGGGTGAGGGTGAGTTTGAGGTTTAGGGTTAGGATGAGGTTCAGGTTTAGGGTTAGGGTTAGAGTTAGGGTTAGGGTGATGGTTAGGGTTTGAGTTAGGTTTAGTGTTATTGTTGGGGTTAGGGTGATGTTTAGGATTAGTGTTAGGATTAGGCTTAGGCTTAGGCTTAGGCTGAGCATGAGGGTGAGGGTTAGGGTTAGGGTTAGGGTGGGGTTTAGGGTTAGGGTTAGGGTGAGGGTGAGGTTGAATGTTAGATATAGGGTTAGGGGGAGGGTTAGGGGGAGGGTTAGGGTTAGTGTTAGAGTGAGGGTAAGTGTTAGGGTGAGGGTTAGGAATAGGGTTAAGGTTATTTTTAGGGTTAGGTTTAGGGTTACGGTTACCTTGAGGGTGAGGATGAGGGTTAGGGTTAGGGTTAGGGTGAGGTTTAGGGTTTGGGTTAGTGTTAGAGTTAGGTTTAGGGTGAGGGTGTGGTTTAGGTTAGAGTTAGGGTTAGGGTAATGGTTAGGGTGAGGGTTACGGTTAGTGTTCCTTTTTAGGTTAGGGTTAGTGTGAGAGTTAAGGGGAGGGTTAGAGTTAGGGTTACGATTAGGAATAGAGTTACGGTGAGGATGAGGGTTATGTTTAAGGTGAGTATTTGGATTAGGGTTAGAGTGAGGGTTAGGGTGAGGGTTAGGCTTAGGCTTAGGCTTTGGTTATGGGCTATGGTGAGGGTGAGGGTTAGGGTTAGGGTTAGGGTGAGGGTTAGGTTGAGGGTTTGTCTTAGTGTTAGGGTGGGGATTGGGGTTAGGTTTAAGTTTAATATTAGGTAGAGGGTGAGGTGACTGTGAGGTTAGGGTTACGGTGAGGGTGAGGTTTAGGGTTAGAGTTAGCGTTAGGGTGAGGGTTAATGTGAGGGTTAGGGTTAGGGTAAGTGTTACAGTTAGGGTTAGGGTGAGGGTGAGTGTGAGGGTCAGTGTTAGTCTTAGGCTTAGGCTTAAGCTTAGGCCGAGCATGAGGGTGAGGGTCAGGTTTAGGGTTAGCATTCTGGTTAGGGTGACGGTTA
Organism: Dipodomys merriami; assembly: GCF_024711535.1. NCBI lineage: Eukaryota > Metazoa > Chordata > Mammalia > Rodentia > Heteromyidae > Dipodomys > Dipodomys merriami. Next base: position 376,706 of record NW_027206406.1, on the reverse strand, counting down.
GAGTGAATGTGACGGTTAAGTTAGCGTTAGGGTGAGGTTTAGGGTTAGGGTTAGGGTTATGGTGTGGGTGAGAGTTAGGGTTAGGGTTAGGGTTAGGGTGAGGGTGAGGGTTAGGATTAGTGAAAGGGTTAGAGTTACAGTGAGGGTGAAGATGAGGGTGAAGGTTAGGATCAGGGTTAGGGTGAGGTTAAGGGATAGGGTTATGGTTAGGGTGAGGGTGTTGTTTAGGGTTAGATTTATGGTTAAGGGGTGGGTTAGGGTGAGGGTTAGGTTTAGGGTTAGTGTTAGGGTTAGGGTTAGGGTGAGGGTCAGGTTGAGTTATAATGCTAGGATTAGTGTTAGGTTTAGGATTAGGTTTACGGTGAGGGTGAGTGTGAGGGTTAGGGTTAGGGTTCGGCTTAGGCTTAGGGTTAGGCTGAGGGTATGGGTGGATGGGTGGGGATGAGGATTAGGTTTAGAAAGATGGTTAGGGTTATGGTTAGATTAAGGGTTCGGATGAGGGTTAGGGTTAGGATTAGGGTTAGGGTGAGTGTGAGTGTTTGTGTTAGGGTTAGGCTTAGGCTTAGGGTTAGGTTGAGGCTGAGGTTGAGGGTGAGGGTTAGGATTAGGGTGATGGTTGGGGTTACCGTTAGGGTGAGGGTTAGGATGAGGATTAGGGTTAGGCTGAGGGTTAGGTTGAGGCTGAAGGTAAGGGTAAAGGATGAGGGTTAGGCTGAGGGTGAGAGTTAGGGTAAGGGTGAGGGTTAGGGTTAGGGTGAGAGTGAGGGTTAGATTGAGGATTAGTGTTAGGGTTAGTGTGAGGTTTAGGGTGAGGATAAGGGTTAGCGTTAGGTTGAGGGCTAGTTTGAGCGTGAGGGTTAGGGTTAGTGTGAGAGTTAGTGTTAGGGTCAGGGTTTGTGTTAAGATGAGGGTAAGTGTTAGGGTGAGGGTTAGGTTTAGGGTGAAATTTATGGTTAGGATGAGGGTTAGGGTTAGGGTTAGGGTTATTGTTAGGTTTAGGGTGACGGTTACGGTTACGGTGAGGATGTGGTTGAGGTTGAGGGTTAGGGTTAGATAGAGGCTTAGGGTTAGAGGTTAGGGTTAGAGTTAGGTTTAGGGTGACGGTGAGGTTTAGAGTTAGTGTTTGTGTTAGTGTTGGGGTTATGGTGAGGGTTAGGGTTAGTCTTAAGATTAGGCTTAGGTTTAGGCTGAGCATGAGGTTGAGGGTTAGGGTCAGGGTTAGGGTGGGGTTTAGGGTTAGGTTTAGGGTGAGGGTGAGGTTGAGTTTGAGGGTTAGGTATAGGTTGAAGGGGAGGGTTAGGGTGAGGGTTATGTTTAGGGTTATTGTTAGGGTTAGGGTTAGGGTTAGGTCTTCGATTAGTGTGAGGGTTAGTGTTAGGTTTAGGGTTACAGTTAGGGTGAGGGTAAGTGATAGGGTGATGGTTTGGGTTAGGGTGAGGGTTATGGTTAGGGTGAGGGTTTGGAATAGGGTTAGGGTTACTGTTAGGGTTAGGGTTAGGGTTAGGGTTAAGGTGAGGGTGAGGATGAGGGTTAAGGTTAGGGTAAGGGTGAGGTTTAGGGTTTGGCTTAGGGTTAGAGTAAGGGTTAGGGTTATGGTTAGGTTGAGGGTTAGGGTTAGGGTGAGAGTTAGGGGGAGGGTTAGGGTTAGGGTGAGGGTTAGGGTTAGTGTAAGTGTGAGGATTAGGATGAGGGTGAGGTTTAGGGTTAGGTTTAGTGTGAGGTTTAGGTTTAGGGTGAGGGTAAGTGTGTGTTAGGGATAGGTTTAGGGTTAGGCTTAGGGTTAGGCTGAGGGTGGGGGTGAGGTTGAGGGTTAGGGTTAGGGTGATGGTTAGGGTTATCATAGGGGAGGTTTAGGGTTAGTGTTAGGGTTAGAGTTAGGGTTAGGGTGAGGTTGAGGTTTAGGAGTAGGTTTAGGGTTAGGGTGAGGTTTAGGGTTAGGATTAGGGTTAGGGTGAGGGCTAGGGTGAGGGTTACGGTGAGGGTTAGGTTTATGGGTACTGTTAAGTTTACGTGTAGGGTTAGGGTTAGGGTGAGGGTTAGGGTGAGGGTTCGGGTGAGTGTGATGATAAGCCTAAAAGTGAGGATTAGGCTGAGGCTGAGGGTTAAGATAAGGGTGAGTGTAAGTGTTAGGGTGAGGGTTAGGGTTAGGGTGAGTGTTATGGTTAGGGTGAGGGTTAGATTTAGGGTTACGGTTATTGTTAGGGTTAGGGTTAGGTTTACCCTTACAATGAGGGGGAGGGATAGGGTTAGGTTTAGGGTGAGGTTTAGGGTTAGGTTTATGGTTAGAGTTTGGGTTAGGGTTAGGATTAGGGTTAGGGTGAAGGCTAGGGTGAGGGTGAGGGTTAGGGTTAGGGTTAGGGTTTGGGTTAGGATTAGGGTTAGGGTGAGGGTGAGTGTGTGGGTTCGGGTTAGGTTTAGGGTTAGGCTTAGGGTTAGGCTAAGGGTGAGGTTTAGGGTTAAGGTGAGGGTTAGGTTTAGGGTTAGATTGAGGGTGAGTGTGTTGGTTAGGGTTAGGTTTAGGATTAGGCTTAGGTTTAGACTAAGTGTGAGGTTAAGGGTGAGGGTTAGGGTTAGGGTGAGGGTTAGGTTTAGGTTTAGGGTGAGGGTTAGGATGAGGGTTAAGGTTAGGATTAGGGTTAGGTTGAAGGCTAGGGTAACGGTGATGTTTAGGGTTAGGGTTACGGTTAAGGTGAGGGTCAGGATTAGGGTTAGAATTATGGTTAGGTTGAGGGATAGGGTGAGGTTTAGGGTTAGGATTAATGTTAGGGTTAGGGTGACGGTGAGGGTTAGGGTTAGGATGTGTGTTAGGTTTAGGGTGAGTGTTAGGGTTAGGGTTACGTTGGTGTCTGGGTTAGTGTTAGGTTGAGGGTTAGAATTAGGTTTAGGGTTAGATTGAGGGTTAGGTTTAGGGTTAGGGTGAGGATTAGGGTTAGATATAGGGTTAGGGGAGGGTTAAGGTAAGGGTTAGGAATAGGGTTAGTGTTAGGGATTGGGTGAGGGTGAGGGTTAGGTTGAGGTTTATGGTTAGGGTTAGTGTGAGGGTTAGTGTTAGGGTGAGGGTAAGTGTTAGGGTGAGGGTTTGGGTTAGGGTGAGGGTTATGGTTAGGGTGAGGGTTAGCATTAGCTTTAGGGTTATTGTTAGGGTTAGGTTTAGGGTTATGGTTATTGTGAGGGTGAGTGTGAGGGTTAGGGCTAAGGTTAGGATGAGATTTAGTGTTTGGATTAGGGTTAGAGTTGGCGTTAGGTTGAGTCTGAGATCTAGCGTTAGGGTTAGGGTTAGTGTAAGAGTTATGGTTAGGGTTCGGGTTAGGGTGAGGGTAAGTGTTAAGGTGAGGGTTAGTTTTAGGGTGAAGGATATGGTTAGGATGAGGGTTAGGGTTAGGGTTATTGTTATTGTAAGGTTTAGGGCTAGGGTTATGGTTAGGGTGAGGGTGAGGGTTAGGATTAGGGTTAAGGTGAGGTTGAGGTTTAGGTTTAGGGTTAGATTTAGGGTTAGGGTGAGGGTTAGGATGAGTGTTAGGGTTAGGGTTAGGGTGAGAGTTAGGTGGAGGTTAAGGATTAGGGATAGGGTTAGGATTAGTGTTAGGGTGAGGGTGAGTGTGTATGCTAGGGTTAATTTTAGGGTTAGGCTTAGGGTTAGGCTGAGGGTGAGGGTGAGGGTTAGGGTTAAGATGAGGGTTAGGTTTAGGTTTAGGTGGAGGGTTAGGATGAGGGTTAGGATTAGGATTAGGGTTAGGTTGAGGGCTATGGTGAGGGTGAGGGTGAGGTTTAGGGTTAGGGTTAGGATGAGGTTTAGGGTTAGGGTTAGGGTGAGGGTAAGATTTAGGTTTAGATTTTGTTTTAGGTTGAGGCTGAGGGTGAGTGTTATGGTTAGGGTTTGTGTTAGGGTTAGGGTTAAGGTGAGGGTTAGGCTGAGGGTGAGGGTTAGGGTTAGGGTTAGGATTAGGATTAGGGTAATATGGTGAGTGTGAGGGTTTTGGTTAGGGTTAGTTTTAGGCTTAGGGTTAGGCTGAGTGTGAGGGTGAGGATGAGGGTTAGGATAAGGGTGAGGGTTAGGGTTAGGGTTACGGTTAGGGTGAGAGTTTGGTTTCAGGGTAAGTTTAGGGTTAGGATGAGAGTTAGGGTTACAGTTACGGTCAGCGTGAGGGTTAGGGTTAGGTTGATGGTTAGGGTTAGTGTGAGGGTTAGGGTGAGGTTAGGATGAGGATTTGGGTTAGGATTAGGGTTAGGGTGAGGGCTAGGGTGAGGATGAGGTTTAGTGTTAGTTTTAGTGTGAGGTTTAGGTTTAGAGTTAGCGTTAGGGTGAGGTTTTGGATGAGGGTTAGGGTAATGATGAGGGTCAGGTTTAGGGTGAGGGTGAAGTTTAGGGCTAGGTTTAGGGTTAGGTTGAGGGTGAGTGTTAGGATTAGGGTTAGGGTTAGGTTTAGGATTAGGTTTAGGGTTACCATTAGTGTTATTGTTAAGTTTATGGTTAGAGTTACGGTGAGGGTGAGGGTCAGGGTCAGGGTGAGGTTTAGAGTTAGGGTGAGGTTTAGGGTTAGGGTTAGGGTGAGGGTGAGGTTTAGGGTTAGATTTAGGGTTGGGGTGGGTTAGTTCGTGGGTTAGTGTTAGTGTTAAGGTAAAGGTTAGGTTGAGGTAAAGGTTTAGGGTTAGTATTGGTTAGGGTGAGGGTGAGTGTGAGGTTTAGTGTTAGGGTTAGGCTTAGGCTTAGGCTGAGGCTGAGGGTGAGGGTGGGGCTGAGGATTAGGGTTAAGTTGATGGTTAGGGTTTGGGCTAGGGTGAGGGTTAGGGTTTGGGTTAGTGTTAGAGTTAGGTTTAGGGTGAGGTTGAGGTTTATGGTTAGAGTTACGGTTAGGGTGAGTGTTATGTTGAGGGTTAGGGTTATTGTTATTTTTAGGGTTATGTTTAGGGTGAGATTTAGGGGGAGGGTTAGGTTAGGAATAGTGTTAGGATTAGGGTTACAGTGAGGGTGAGTGTGTATGTTTGGTTTAGGTTTAGGTTTAGGCTTAAGTTTAGGCTGAGGTTGAGGTTGAGGGTGAGGGTTAGGGTTAGGTGACGGTTAAGGGGAGGGGGAGGTTTAGGGTTAGAAGTTGGGGTTAGGGTGAGGGTGAGCGTGAGGTTTAGGGTTAGTGTTAGAATTAGGGTTAAGGTGAGGGTTAGGGTGAGTGTCCTATTCCGTGTTAGGGTTAGGATTAGGATTAGGCTTAGGGTGAGTGTGAGGATTAGGTTTAGGGTTAGGCTTAGGCTTAAGCTTAGGCTGAGGGTGAAGGTGAGGGTGAGGGTTAGGGTTAGGGTGAGGGTTAGGGTTAGGGTTAGGGTGTGAGTTAGGGTTCAGGTTAAGTTTAGGGTTAGTGTGAGGGTTAGGGTAAGGGTTATGGTGAGGTTTAGAGTTAGGGTTCGGTTGAACGTTAGGGTTAGTTTTAGGGTTAGGGTGATGATGAGGGTTAGGTTTAGGATTAGGTTAGGGTGAGGGTGTGTGCTAAGATCAGGATTAGGGATGTGGTTAGAGTTAGGTTTATGGTTAGGATTAGTGTTATTGTTAGGGTTAGAATTAGAGTTAAGGTGAGGTTGATGTTCAGGGTTAGGTTTAGGTTGAGGTTGAGTTTTAGGTTTAGGGGTAGGATTAGGGTTAGGGTGAGGGTGAGGTTTATGGTTAGATTTAGGGTTAGGGGGAGGGTTAGTTCTTAGATTAAGGTTAGGGTTAGTGTTAGGGTTAAGGTTAGGGTGAGGATTAGGTTGAGGTTAAGGGATAGGGGTAGGGGTAGGTTTAGGATTAGGGTTAGGGTGGGGGTGAGTGTGAGGGTTAGGGTTAGGGTTAGGATTATGCTTAGGGTTAGGCTGAGGGTGAGGGTGAGGGTGAGGGTTAGGGTTAAGTTTAGGGTGAGGTTTAGTGTTAGGTTTAGGATTAGGTTCAGGGTGAGTTTTAGGGTTAGAGTTAGGTTTAGGGTAAGGGTGAGTGTGAGGGTTAGGTTTAGGGTTAATGTTCGGCTTAAGTTTAGGCTGAGGGTGAGGGTGAGTGTTAGGGTTAGGGTAAGGATGAGTTTTAGGGTTAGGGTTAGGGTTAGAATTAGTGTTAGGGTGAGAGTGAAGTTTAGGGATAGAGTTAGGGTTAGTGTTAGGGTTAGGGCTAGGGTGAGGGTTAGGGTTAAGCTTATGCTTAGTCCGAGCATGAGGGTGAGGGTTAGGGTTAGGTTTATGGTGATGGTTTGTGTTAGGGTTAGTGTTATTGATAGGTTTAGGGTTAGAGTTACCGTGAGGGTGTGGGTGCGGGTCACAGTTAGGGTTAGGGTTAGGGTGGGGTTTACAGGAAGGGTTAGGGTGAGGGTTAGGGTGAGGGTTCGGGTGAGTGTGATGGTAAGCCTAAAGGTGAGGTTTAGGCTGAGGCTGAGGGTTAAGATAAGGGTGAGTGTGTTAGGTTGAGGGTTATGGTTAGGGTGAGTGTTATGGTTAGGGTAAGGGTTAGAGTTAGGGTTACGATTATTGTTAAGGGTTAGGGTGAGGTTTAGGGTTAGAGTTAGGGTTAGGGGGAGGGTTAGGGTGAGCGTTAAAGTTAGGGTTAGTATTAGGGTTAGGGTTAGGGTGAGTGTTAGATTGAGGTTTAATGTTAGGTTTTGGTTTATGTTTAGGATTAGGTTTACTGTGAGGGTGAGTGTGAGGGTTAGGGTGAGGGTGAGGGTTAGATTGAGGATTAGTGTTAGGTTTAGTGTGAGCTTTAGGGTGAGGATGAGGGTTAGGGTTAGGTTGTGGGCTATGTTGAGGGTGAGGGTTAGGATTAGGGTGAGGTTTAGGGTTAGGGTTATGCTTAGGGTTAGTGTGAGGGTTAGTGCTAGGGGGAAGGTTAGTGTTAGGATGAGGGTAAGTGTTAGGGTGAGGGTTAGGTTTAGGGTGAAGGTTATGGTTAGGATGAGGGTTAGGGTTACCTTTGCTGTTAGGGTAACGCTGAGGGTGAGGTTTAGGTTTAGGATTAGCGTTAAGGTTAGGGTTAGGTTTAGAGTTAGGATTAGTGTTATTGTTAAGTTTAGGGTTAGAGCTATGGTGAGGGTGAGGGTGAGGGTGAGGGTTAGGTGTAGGGTTAGGGTGAGGGTTTGGATGAGGGTCAGGTTTAGGATTAGGGTTAGGGTGAGGGCTAGGGTGAGGGTTAGGGTTAGGGTTAGGGTTAGGGTTAGGGTTACGGTTAGCTTTAAGGTTAGCATGAGGTTTAGAGATAGGGTGAGGGTTACGGTGAGTGTGATATAAGGGTAAAGTTGAGGGTTCGCGTTATTTTTAGGGTTAGGGTTAGGGTTACGGTTACGGTGAGGGTGAGAGTGAGGGTTAGTTTTAGGATGAGGTTTAGGTTTAGAGTTAGAATTAAGAGGGCTAGGGTGAGGTTGAGGGTTAGGGTTTGTGTTAGGGTCAGCTTTAGGGTTAGGGTTAGGTTTAGTGTGAGGGTTTGGTTGAGGGTTAAGGTTAAGTTGAGGGTGAGGTTTCGGGTTAGGGTTAGGGTTAGGGTTAGGGTTATTGTTAGGGTTAGGGTTCAGGTTATGGTTATGGTTAAGGTGCGGGTGAAGGGTAGGATTAGGGTAAGGATTAGGATGAGGTTTAGGTTTAGAATTAGGGTTAGGGTGAGAATAAGGTTTAGGGTTAGATTTTGGGTTAGTGTTAGGGTTAGCGTTAGGGTGATGGTTAGGGTTAGGGTTCGGCTTAGGCTTAGGCCGAGCATGAGGGTGAGGGTTAGGTTTAGGGTGAGGGTTACAATGATGTTTAGGGTTAGGATTAGGGTTAGGGTGAGGGCTAGGGTGAGGGTTAGGGTGGGCGTTAGGGTTAGGGATAAGGTTAGGTTTAGGATTAGGGTTAGGGTGAGGGTTAGGTTTAGGGTTTTGGTTAGGGTGAGGGTGAGGCTGAGGATTATGGTTAGATTTAGGGTTAGGGTTAGGTTTAGGGTTAGGTTTAGGGTTATGGTTAGGGTTAAGGTGAGGTTTAGGGTTAGGGTTAGGGTTAGGATTAGGCTTAATGTTAGGCTGAGGTTGACAGTGGGGGTGAGGATTCGGGTTAGGTATAGGGTTAGGGTTATTGTTAGTGTTATGGTTAGGGTTAAGTTTGCTGTGAGGATGTGGCTGATGGTGAGGTTTATGGTTAGGTTTAAGGTTAAGGTTAGGGTTAGGGTGAGGCTTAGCGTTAGGCTCAGGGTGATGGTGGGGGTGAGGATTAGGGTTAGGGTTAGTGTTAGGGTTATTGTTAGTGTTATGGTTAGGGTTAAGTTTGCGGTGAGGTTGACGCTGAGGGTGACGATTATGGTTAGGGTTAGGGTTTGGGTTAGAGTTAGGGTTATTGTTAGGTATAGAGTTAGAGTTACAGTGAGGTTGAGGGTGAGTGTGAAGGATAGGGTTACAGTGAGTTTTAGGGTGATGTTTAGGGTTAGGGTTAGGGTTAGGGTGAGGGTGAGGTTAAGGGTTAGACTTAGGGTTAGGGGGAGGGTTAGGGGGAGGTTTAGGGCTAGGGTTAGTGTTAGGGTTAGTGTGAGGTTTAGGTTTAGGGTTAGGGTTACGGTGAGGGTGAAGTTTTTAGTGTTAGGCTTAGGGTTAGAGATAGGGTTAGGGTGAGGTTGAGATTTAGGGGTAGAGTTAGGATTTGGGTGAGGGTTAGGTTGAGGGTTAGGGTTAGGGTGAGGGTTAAGCTGGGGGTGACGGTAAGGGTAAAGTTGAGGGTTAGGCCTAGGGTGAGGGTTACAGTAGGGTGAGGGTTAGGTTATGGGTGGGGGTTAGGGTTAGGGTGAGGGTCAGGGTGAGGTTTAGATTGAGGATTAGTGTTAGTGTTAGTGTGAGGTTTAGGGTGAGGATGACCGTTAGGGTTAGGGTGAGGGCTAGGGTGAGGGTGAGGATTAGGTTTAGTGTTAGGGTGAGGTTAGGGTTAGTTTGAGGGTTATGGTTAGGGTCAGGGTTAGGGTTATGGTTAGTTTTAGTGTTAGTGTTAGGGTTAGGGTTAGGTTAAGGTTAGGGTTACGGTTATTGTTAGGCTTAAGGTTAGGATGAGGTTTAGGTTTAGGTTTAGGTTTAGAGTTAGGGTTAGTGTGAGGTTGAGGTTTAGGGTTAGAGTTAGGGTTAGTCTTAGGGTTAAGGTTAGGGTGAGAGTTAGGTTTAGGGTTAGGCTTAGGCTTTGGCTTTGGTTTAGTTAGGCCCAGCATGTGGATGAGGGATAGGGTTAGGGTTAGGGTGAGGGTTAAGGTTAGGGTTAGAGTGAGGATTAGGATGAGGTTTAGGATTAGGATCAGGGTTAGGCTGAGGGTTAGGGTGAGGGTTAGGATTAGGGTTAGGATTAGTGTTAGGTTTAGGATTAGGTTTAGGGTGAGAGTGAATATGAGGGTTATAATTAGGGTTAGGGTTAAGCTTAGGGTTAGCGTGAAGGTTAGGGTTAGGGTTTGGTTAGGGTGACGGTGGGCTGAGGATTAGGGTTAGGTTTAGGTTTAGGGTTAGTGTTAGTGTTAGTGTTAGGCTTAGGGTTACAGTGAGGGTTAGGCTTAGGGTTAAGGTTATTGTTAGAGTTAGTGTTAGGGTTACAGTTACAGTGAGGGTGCGGGTGAGGTTTAGCGTTAGGATTATGGTGAGATTTAGTGTTAGGGTTAGGGTTAGAGTTAGGGTTAAGGTGAGGGTGAAGTTTAGGGGTAGAGTCATGGTTAGGGTGAGGGTTAGGGTGAGGGTTAGTGTTAGGGTGAGGGTTAGCATGGGGGTGACGGTACGGGTAAACGTGAGGGTTAGGCTGAGGGTGGGGGTTATCATAAGGGTGAGGGTTAGTGTTAGGGTGAGAGTTAGGGTTAGAGGTAGGGTGAGGATGAGGGTTAGATTGAGGATTAGTGTTAATGTTAGTGTGAGGTTTAGGGTGAGGATGATTGTTAGGGTTAGGGTGAGGGCTAGGGTGGGGGTGAGGTTTAGGTTTAGGTTTAGGGTAAGGTTTACGGTTTGGGTGATGGTTAGGGTTAGTGTCAGTGTTAATCTTAGGGTTAGGGTGAGGGTTAGGATGAGGTTTATGGTTAGGATTAGGGTTAGAATGAGGGCTAGGATGAGGCTTAGGGTGAGGGTTAGGGTAAGGTATAGGGTTATGTGTAGGATTAGGGTTAAGGTGAAGGTGAGTGTGAGGGTTATGGTTAGGGTGAGGGTGAGCGTTAGGGTTAGGGTTGCAGTGAGGGTTCGGCTTAGGGGTAGGGTTAATCTTAGGGTTAAGCTGAGGGTGAGGGTGGGGGTGAGGATTAGGTTTTCGGTTAGGGTTAGGTTTAGGGTTATTGTTAGTGTTATGGTTAGGGTTAATTTGCGGTGAGAGTGAGGCTGAGGGTGAATGTTATGGTTGGGTTAGGTTTAGTGTTAGGTTTAGTGGTAACGTTAGGTTTATGGTTAGAGTTAAGGTGAGGTTGAGGTGAGGGTGAGGGTTAGGGTAAGGGTGAGGTTTAGGGTGAGGTTTAGGGTGAGTGTTAGGGTTAGGGTTAGGGTGAGTGTAAGGGTTAGGTTGAAGGTTAGGCTTAGGTTTAGGGTTAGGATGAGGGTGAGGGTGGGGGTGAGGATTAGGGTAAGGGTGATGGTTCGGGTTAGTGTTAGTGTTATTGTTAGGGTTAGGGTTAGAGTTCCTGTGAGGGTGAGGGTGTGGGTGAGGGTTAGGGTTAGGGTTTGGGTGGGGTTTAGTGTTAGGGTTAGGGTTAGTGTTAGTTTGAGGGTGAGGTTTAAGTTTAGATATATGGTTCAGGAGAGGGTTAGGTATAGGGTTAGTGTTAGGGTTAGTGTTAGGATTAGGTTGAGGGTGAGGGTTAGATTGAGGTTTAGAGTTAGGTTTAGGGTTAGTGTGATGGTTAGTGTTAGGGTTAGGATTAGTATTAGGGTCAGGGTAAGTGTTAGGGTGAGGGTTTGGGTTAGTGTGAAGTTTATGTTTAGGTTTAGGGTGAGGTTTAGGTTTTGGGTTAGAGTTAGGTTTAGGGTGAGTGGTAGGTTGAGGGTTAGGGTTAGGGTTAATGTTAGGGTTAGGGTTATGGTGAGAGTCAGGGGGAGGTTTAGGGTTAGGGTTAGGGTTCGATTAGGGTTAGGGTGAGAGTGAGTGTGTGTGTTACGGTTAGGTTTAGGGTTAGGCTTAGTTTTAGGCTCAGGGTGAGGGTTAGGCTTCGGGTTAAGTTTAGGGTTAGGGTAAAGGTTATGGTGAGGGTGAGGGTTAGGGTTAGGTTGAAGGTTATGGTTAGCGTGAGGGTGAGGGTGAGGGTTAGCGTTAGGGTTAACGTGAGAGTTAGGATGAGGGTTAGTTTTAGGATTAGGGTTAGAGTGAGGGCTATTGTGTGTGTGAGGTTTAGGGTAAGGGTTAGGGTGAGGTTTAGGGTTACGGTAAGGGTTAGGGTTAGGGTGAGGGTGAGGTTTAGGGTTAGAGTTAGTGTTAGGGTGAGGCTGAGGGTGAGGATTAGAGTTAGGTTAGTTTTAGATTTAGGGTTAGGATTAAGGTTAGGGTTAGGCTTAGGGTAAGGCTTAGGGTTAGGATTAGGATAAGGGTAAGGTTTCAGGTAAGTCTGAGGGTTTGGGTTAGGTTTAGGGTTAGGCTTTGGGTTAGGCTGAGGGTGAGGGTGAGGGTGAGAGTTAGGGTTAGGGTGAGGTTCAGGGTTAGGGTTAGAGTGAGTGTTAGGGTTAGGTTGAGGGTTAGGCGTAGGGTTATGGTGAGGGTTAGGGTTAGGGTTAGGGTGATGGTTAAGATGAGGATTAGCGTTAGGATTAGAGTTAAGGTGAGGGCTAGGTTGAGGGTGAGGGTTAGGTTTAGGGTTAGGGTGAGGTTTAGAGTTAGGTTTAGGGATACCGTGAGGGTTAGGATGAGGGTTAGGTTTACGGTGACATGAGGGTTAGGGTTAGGGTGGGGCTTAGGCTTAGGGTTAGGCTGAGGGTGAGGGTGGGGTGAGGATTAGGGTTAGTGTGTTGGTTAGGATTAGGGTTAGGATGAGGGCTAGTGTGATGATGAGGGTTAGGGTAAGGCTTAGGATTAGGCTTAGGTTTAGGCTGAGTGTGCGATTGAGGGTGAGGCTTAGGGTTAGGGTGATGTTTAGGTTTAAGTTTAGGGTGAGGGTTAGGATGAGTTTTAGTGTTAGGGTGAGCATAAGGGTGAGGATGATTGTAAGGGTAAATGTGAAGTTTAAGCTGAGGGTTAGGGTTAAGATAAGGCTGAGGGTTAGGGTTAGGTTTAGAGTTAGGGTAAGGTTTAGGGTTAGGGTTAGGGTGAGGGTTAGATTGAGTATTAGGGTTAGGGTTAGTGTGAGGTTTAGGGTGAGCATGAGGGTCTGGTTTAGGTTGAGGGTGAGGGTTAGAATTAGGTTTAGGGTGAGGGCTAGGGTGCGGGTGAGGGTTAGGGTTAGGGTGAGGTTTAGGAGTAGGGTGAATGTTAGGGTTAGTTTGAGGCTTAGTGTTAGGGTTAGGGCTAGTGTTAGTGTGAGTGTAAGTTCTAGGGTGAGGATTACCGTTAGGGTGAGGGTTATGGTTAGGGTGAGGGTTAGGGTTAGGGTTAATGTAATTGTTAGAGTTATGGTTAGGTTTAAGGTTACGGTGAGAGTGAGGGTGATGGTTAGGTTTAGGGTTAGGGTGAGGTTTAGTGTTAGGGTTAGGGTTAGAGTTAGGGGTAGGTGAGGGTGAGGTTTAGGGGTAGATTTAGGGTTAGGGTGAGGGATAAGGTGAGGGTGAAGTTTATGGTTAGTGTAGGGTTAGGGTTAGTGTTAGGGTGAAGGTAAGAGTTAGGGTGAGGGTTAGGGTGAGGTTTAGGGTGAGGGTTAGGCTTATGGATAGTGTTAGGTTTAGGATTAGGGTTAGGGTGAGGGTGAGTGTGAGGTTTAGTGTTAGGGTTAAGCTTAGGGATAGGGATAGGGTTTCATTGAGGGTGAGGGTGAGGCTAAGGATTAGGGTTAGGTTGAGGGTTAGGGTTAGGATTATGGTGATGGTTAGAGTTAGGGTTAGGCTTAGGCTGAGGGTGAGGGTGATGGTGGGGGTGCAGAATAGGGTTAGGGTTAGGGTTAGGTTTATTGTTAGTGTTATGGTTAGGGTTAAGTTTGCTGTGAAGTTGAAGCTGAAGGTGAGGTTTATGTTTAGGGTTAGGGTTAGGGTTAGTGATATTGTTAGGGTTAGGGTTAGCGTTCCGATGAGGTTGAGAGGGAGGGGAGGTTTAGGGTTAGGGGGAGGGTTAGGGTGAGATTTAGGGTTAGAGTTAGTGTTAGGGTTAGGGTGAGGGTGAGGGTTAGGTTGAGGTTTAGGGATAGGGTTAGGTTTAGGATTCGGGTTAGGGTGAGGATGAGTATGTGGGTTAGGATGAGGGATAGGCTTAGGCTTAGGGTAAGGATGAGGTTGAGTGTGGGGGTGAAGATTAGGGTTAGGGTGATGGTTCGGGTTAGGCTTAGTGGTATTGTTAGGGTTAGGATTAGAGTTCCGGTGATGGGGAGGGTGCGGGTGAGGGTTAGGTTTAGGTTTAGTGTGGGGTTTACGGTAAGGGTTAGTGTAAGGGTTTGGGTGAGGGTGAGATTTAGGGTGAGATATTGGTTTAGGGGGGGTTAGTGTTAGGGTTAGTGTTAGGGTTAGGGTGAGTGTCAGGATTAGGTTGAGGTTTTGGGTTAGGGTTAGGGTTAGTGTTAGGGTGAGGGTAAGTGTTAGAGTGAGGGTATGGGTTAGGGTGAGGGTTATGGTTCGTGTGAGGGTTAGGATTAGGGTTATGGTTTTTGTTAGGTTTAGGTTTAGGGTTAGGCTTAGGGTTAGGCTGAGGGTGATGTTGAGGGTGAGGGTTACTGTTAGGATGAGGGTTAGAGTTAGGGTTAGGGTGATAGTTAGGGTTAGTGTTAGGGTTAGGGTGAGTGTTAGGTTGAGGGTAAATGTTAGGTTGAGGCTTATGGTAAGGGTGAGGTTAGGGTTAGTGTTAGAGATACTGTTAGATTTAGGTTTAGTGTTAGAGTTAGGGTTAGGGTGAGAGTGAGGTTTAGGGTTAGAGTTAGGCTTAGTGTTAGGGTTAGGGTTAGGGTGAAGGTTAGGGTTAGGACTAGGCTTAGGCTTAGGCTTAGGCTTAGGCCGAACTTGAGGGTGAGGGTTAGGGTCAGGGTGAGGGTTAGGGTTAGGGTTAGGATTAGGGTGAGGTTAAGGATGATGTTTAGGGTTAGGATTAGGGTTAGGGTGAGGGCTAGTGTGAGGCTTAGGGTGAGGCTTAGGGTAAGGTATAGGTTGACATTTAGGATTAGGGTTAGGGTGAGGGTGAGTGTGAGGGTTAGGGTTAGGTTTAGGGTGAGGTTAGGTTTATGGTTAGGGTTATGGTTACAGTGAGGGTTAAGGTTAGGGTTAGGGTTAGGGTTAGGGTTAAGCTGAGGGGGAGGGTGGTGGTGAGGATTAGGGTTAGGGTTAGGGTTAAGGTTATTGTTAGTGTTATGGTTAGGGTTAATTTTGCGGTGATGGTGAGGCTGAGGGTGAGGGTTATGATTAGGGTTAGGGTTAAGGTTAGGCTTAGGGTTAGGCTGAGGGTGTGGTTGAAGGTGAGGGTTAGGGTTAGGGTTAGTGTTATAGTTAGATTTAGGTTTAAGGTGAGGGTTAGGGTGAGGGTTAGGGTTAGGGTTAGGGTTAGGGTGAGGTTGAGGTTTTGGGTTAGAATTAGGGTTAGGTTGAGCCTGATGGTGAGGGTCAGGTTTACATTTAGGCTTAGGATTAGGCTTAGGCTTAGGCCGAGCATGAGGGTGAGCTTTAGGTTTAGGGTTAGTGTTAGGGTTAGGGTTAGGTGAGTGTTACGGTGAGTGTAAAGGGTTAGTGTTAAGGTTAGGTTTTGCCTTAGGTTTAGGCTGAGGGTGAGGGTGAGGGTGAGGTTGAGTTTTAGAGTTAGTGTTAGGGTTAGGGTTAGGGTTAGGGTGAGGGTCAGGTTTACGTTTAGGCTTAGGATTAGGCTGAGGCTTAGGCCAAGCAGGAGGGTGAGGTTTAGGGTTAGGGTCAGGGTTAGGGTGGGGTTGTCGGTAAGGGTAAACGTGAGGGTTAGGCTGACGGTGAGGGTTACTGTAAGGGTGAGGGTTAGCATTAGGGTGAGGTTTAGGGTTAGGGGTAGAGTGAGGGTGAGGGTTACATTGAAGATTAGTATTAGGGTTAGGGTGAGGTTTAGGGGGAGGATGAGGGTTAGGGTTATGGTGAGGGATAGGGTGAGGGCTAGGTTTAAGGATAGGGTTAGCTTTAGGGTTAGGGTGATGGTTAGGGTTAGTGTGAGGGTCAGTGTTAGTGTTAGGGTTTGTTTGAGGGTGAGGGTAAGTGTTAGGGTGACAGTGAGGGTTAGGGTGAGGGTTATGGTGAGGGTGAGGGTGAAGGTTAGGATTAGGATTAGGATGAGGTTTAGGTTTAGGTTTAGGGTTAGAGTTAGGGTTAGGGTGAGAGTGAGGTTTATGTTTAGAGTTAGGGTTAGTGTTAGGGTTAGGGTTAGAGTTAGGATTAGTGTTAGGGTTAGGGTTAGGTTTAGGGTTAGGATTAGGGTTATGTTGAGGGCTAAGGTGAGGTTGCGGTTTAGTGTTAGGTTTAGGGTGAGGTTTAATGTTAGGTTTAAGGTTAAGGTCGGTGTGATTTTGAGGTTTAGGGTTAGAGATAGGGGAAGGGTGAGGGTTAGGGTGAGGGTTAGGGTTAGGTTTAGTGTTAGGGTTAGGGTTAGGGTTAGGGTGAGGGTGAGTGTGTGTGTTAGAGTTAGAGTTAGGATTAGGATTAGGGTTAGTGAGAGGGTGAGTGTGAGGGTGAGTGTTAGGGTTACGGTGAGGCTTAGGTTTATCGTTAGGGTGAGAGTTAGGGTTAGGGTTTATGGTTAGGGTGAGGGTTATTTTTAGTGCTATGATTACGGTTAAGTTTGTGGTGAAGGTGAGGCTGAGTGTGAGGGTGAGGGTTAGGTTTATTGTTAAGGTTAGGTTTAGGGTTAGGATTAGTGTTATTGTTAAAGTTAGGGTTAGAATTAGGGTGAGGGTGGGGGTGAGGGTTAGGTTTAGGGTTAGGGTGAGTTTTAGGGTTAGGGTTAGTGTTAGTGTGAGGGTTAGTGTTTGGGTTAGGGTTAGTGTTAGGTTAAGGTAAGTGTTAGGGTGAGGGTCAGGATTAGGTTGAGGGCTATGGTGAGGGTGAGGGTTAGGGTTAGGGTTAGGCTTAGGCTTAGGGTTAGACTGAGGCTGAGGTTGAGGTTGAGGGTTAGGGTTAGTGTGATGGTTAGGGTTACGGTTAGGGTGAGGGTTAGAATGTGGGTTAGGGTTAGGGTGAGGTTTAGGGTGAGGGTGACAGTAAAGGTAAAGGTGAGGGTTAGGGTTAGGGTGAGGATTAGGTTTATTGTTAGGGTGAGGGTTAGGATGAGGTTTAGGGTTAGGATTAGTGTTAGGATGAGGGCAAGGGCGAGGGTGAGGTTTAGGGTTAGCATTATGTAGAGGTTTAGGATTAGGGTTAGGTTTAGGGTTAGGGTGAGGTTTAGGGTTCGGGTTACGGTGAGGGTTAGGATTAGGGTTAGGGTTAGGATGAGGCTTAGCGTTAGGATTAGGTTTAGGGATAGGGCGAGGGTGAGGGTGAGTGTTAGGTTTAGGCTTAGGCTTATGCTTAGGGTTAGGCTTAGGTTGAGGGTGAAGTTGAGGGCTTGTGTTAGGGTGATGGATAGGGTTAGGGTTCGAATAAATGTTAGGATGAGTGTTAGGGTTAGGGTGAGGGTTAGGATGAGTGTGACGGTAAGAATAAAGGTGAGGGTTAGGCTGAGGGTGCGTGTTCCCTTAAGGGTGAGAGTTAGGATTAGGGTGAGGGTTAGGGTAAGGGTTAGGGTGAGGTTTAGGGTGAGGGTGAGGGTTAGATTGAGGATCAGTGTTGGGGTTTGTGTGAGGTTTAGGGTGAGGATGAGGGTTAGGTTTAGGTTGAGGGTTAGGGTTAGAATTAGGGATAGGGTGAGGGCTAGGGTGAGGCTGAGGGTTAGGGTTAGGGTTAAGGTGAGGTTTAGGGTTAGGGTGAGAGTTAGGGTTACTGTGAGGGTTAGTATTAGAGTTAATGTTAGGGTGAGGGTAAGTGTTAGGGTGAGGCTTAGGGTTAGGGTGAGGGTTTTGTTAGGGTGAGGGTTAAGGTTATGTTTAGGGTGATTGTTAAGTTTAGAGTTAGGGTTACGGTGAGGGTGAGGGTGAGGGTTAGGGTTAGAATGAGGTTTAGGGTTAGGGTTGGGTTAGAGTTAGGGTGAGGGTGAGGGTGAGGTTTAGGGTTAGAGTTAGGGTGCAAGTGAGGGCTAGGATGAGGGTGCGGGTGAGGTTTATTGTTAGGTTTAGGGTTAGGGTGAGGCTTAGGGTTAGGGTGAGAGTTAGGGTTAGTGTGAGGGTTAATGTTAGGTTTAGGGTTTGTGTTAGGGTGAGGTTAATTGTTAGGTTGAGGGTTAGGTTTTGGGTGAGTGTTATGGATAGTGTTAAGGTTAGGGCTACGGTTACGTTGAGTGTGATTGTGAGGGTTAGGGTTAGGGTGAGGTTTAGGTTTCGGGTTAGGGTTAGGTTTAGCATTAGGGTTAGGGTGAGGTTGAGGTTTTGGGTTAGAATTAGGGTTAGGGTGAGGCTGAGGGTGTGGATTAGGGTTAGGGTTAGTGTTAGGGTTAGGGTTAGGATGAGTGTTAGTGTGAGTGTGAGGTTTAGTGTTAAGGTTAGGTTGAGCCTTAGGTTTAGGCTGAGGGTGAGGGTGAGGGTGAGGTTGAGGTTTAGAGTTAGTGTTAGTGTTACGGTTAGGGTTAGGGCGAGGGTCAGGTTTACAGTTAGGCTTAGGATTAGGCTTAGGCTTAGGCCGAGCATGAGGATGAGGTTTAGGATTAGGGTGAGGGTTAGGGTGGGGGTGACGGTAAGGGTAAACGTGAGGGTTAGGCTGAGCGTGAGGGTGACTATAAGGGTGAGGGTTAGCATTAGGGTGAGCTTAAGGGTATTGGTAGAGTGAGGGTGAGGGTTAGATTGAGGATTAGTGTTAGGGTTAGGGTGAGGGTTAGGGTGGGGGTGACGGTAAGGGTACATGTTAGGGTTAGGCTGAGCGTGAGGGTTACTGTAAGGGTGAGGGTTAGCATTAGGGTGAGGTTTATGTTTAGGTGTAGAGTGAGGGTGAGGGTTAGATTGAGGAATAGTGTTAGGGTTAGGGTGAGTTTTAGGGGGAGGATGAGGGTTAGGGTTAGGGTGAGGGCTAGGGTGAGGGGTAGGGTTAAGGTTAGGTTTAGCTTTAGGGTTAGGGTGATGGTTAAGGTTAGTGTGAGGGTCAGTGTTAGTGTTAGGGTTTGGGTTAAGGTGAGGGTAAGTTTTAGGGTGAGGGTTAGGGTTAGTGTGAGGGTTACGTTGAGGGTGAGGTTAAAGGTTAGGATTAGGATTAGGATGAGGTTTAAGTTTAGGTTTAGGGTTAGAGTTAGGATTAGGGTGAGAGTGAGGTTTATGTTTAGAGTTAGGGTTAGTGTTAGGGTTCGGGTTAGGGTGAGGGTCAGGTGTACGGTTAGGCTTAGGCTTAGGCTTAGGCTTAGGCCGAGCATAAGGGTGAGGTTAGGGTTAGGGTTTGGGTGAGTGTTAGGATGAGGGTTAGGGTTAGGATTAGGGTTAGGGTGAGGGCTAGGGTGAGGATGAGGGTTAGGGTTAGTGTGATGGTTAGGTTTATGGTTAGGGTGAGGGTTAGAATGTGGGTTAGGGTTAAGGTGAGGGTTAGGGTGAGGGTGACATTATGGGTAAAGGTGAGGGTTAGGCTTAGGTTGAGGGTTAGGATGAGGATTAGGGTTAGGGTTAGGCTATGGGTGAGGGTTAGATTGAGTATTAGTCTTAGGGTTAGTGTGAGGTTTAGGGTGAGGATGAGGGTTAGGGTTAGTGTGAGGGCTAGGGTGAGGTTGAGGTTTAGGTATAGGGTTAGTTTGAGGTTTAGGGTTAAGGTGATGGTTAGGGTTAGTGTGAAGGTTCGTGTTAGTATTAGGGTGAGTTTTAGGGTGAGGTTTAGCATTAGGGTGAGGTTTATGTTTAGGGTTACTGTTAGGGTTAGGGTTATTGTTAGGGTTAGGGTTACTGTTACGGTGAGGGTGACGGTTAGGGTTAGGGTTAGGGTGAGGTTTAGGTTTATGGTCAGGTTTAGAGTTAGGGTTAGGGAGAGGGTGAGGTTTAGGTTTAGGGTTAGGGTTAGTGGGAGGGTTAGGGTGAGGGTTAGGGTGAGTGTTAGTGTTAGGATTAGGGTTAAGGTGAGGGTGATTGTGAGGGTTAGGGTAGGCTTAGGATTAATGTTAGGCTGAGGGTGAGGGTGAGGGTGAGGGTTAGGGTTAGCTTGAGGGTTAGGGTTAGGGTTAGGTTGAGGGTTAGGGTTATTGTTAGGGTGAGGGTTAGGATGAGGTTTAGGGTTTGGATTAGGGTTAGGATGAGGGCAAGGGTGAGGGTGAGGTTTAGGGTTAGCATTATGGTGAGGTTTTGGATTAGGGTTGGGTTTAGGGTTTGGGTGAGGGTTAGGGTTAGTGTTACGGTGAGGGTGAGGGTTAGGGTTAGGTTGAGGGTTAGGGTTAGGTTTAGGGTGAGGGTTAGTGTTAGTGTTAATGTTAGAGTTAGTGTTATTATTAGGGTTAGGGTTAGAGTTACGGTGAGGTGGTGGGTAAGGGTGAGGGTTAGGGTTAGGGTGAGGTTTAGGGTGAGGTTTAAGGTTAGGGTCAGGGTTAGGGTGAGGGTGAGGTTTAGGGTTAGAATTAGGGTTAGGGGGAGGGTTAGGGTGAGGTTTAGGGTTAGGGTTAGTGTTAGGGTTAGGGTGATGGTGAGGGTTAGTTTGAGGTTTAGAGATAAGTTTAGGGTTAGGATTAGGGTTAGGTTGAGGGTGACTGTGAGGGTTAGGGTGAGGGTTAGGCTTAGGCTTAGGGTTCGGCTGATGGTGAGGGTAGAGGTGAGGATTAGGTTTAGGGTGATGGTTAGGTTTAGGGTTAGTGTTATTGTTAGGGTTAGGGTTACAATTATGTTGAAGTTGATGGTGCGGGTGAGGATTAGTTTTAGGGTTAGGGTGGTGTTTAGGGTTAAGGTTACGGTTAGGGTGAGGGTGAGGTTTATGGTTAGATATTGGGTTAGGGGGAGAGGGAGAGTGAGGTTTAGGGCTAGGGTTAGTGTTAGGGTTAGGGTGAGGGTCAGGGTTAGTTTGAGTTTTATGGTTAGGTTTAGGGTTAGGGTTAATGTGAGGGTTAGCTTTAGGGTTAGGGTTAGTGTTAGGGTGATTGTAAGTGTTAGGTTGAGGGTTTGGGTTAGGGTGAGTATTATGGTTAGGGTGAGGGTTAGGATTAGGGTTAGGGTTATTGTTAGGGTTAGGTTTAGGGTTACAGTTACGCTGAGGGTGAGGGTGAGGGTTAGGTTTAGGGTTAGTGTGAGATTTAAGCTTTGGGTTAGGTTTAGAGTTAGGTTTAGGGTGAGGGTGAGTTTTAGGGGTAGAGTTAGGGTTAGGGTGAGGGTGAGTGTGAGGGTTAGTGTTAGTGTTAGGGTGAGGGTGAGTGTGAGGGTTAGGGTTAGGCTTAGGGTTATTGTTAGGGTTAGTGTTAGGGTGAGGGTGAGGTTTAGGTTTATAGCTAGGGTTAGGGTGAGGGTGAGGGTGAGGGTTAGGGTTAGGGTTAGTGTTGGAATTAGGGTTAGGGTGAGTGTTAGGATGAGGGTGAGGGTTAGGCTTAGGGTTAGGAGGAGGGTAAGTGTTAGGGTGAGGGTTAGGGTCAGTGTGATGGATATGGTTAGGATGAGCGTTAGCGTTAGGGTTAGGGTTATTGTTATGGTTAGGGTTAGTGTTATTGTTAGGGTAAGGTTTATATTTATGGTTAAGGTGAGGGTGAGGGTTTGGTTTATGGTTAAGGTGAGGTTTAGGGTTTGGGTTAGGGTTAGAGTTATGGTTAGGGTTAGGGTGAGGTTTAGGGTTAGAGTCAAAGTTAGGTTGAGGGTTAGGTTGAGGTTTAGGGTTAGCGTTAGTGTTAGGGTTAGGGTTAGGGTGAGATTTAGGGGGAGGGATAGGGTTAGGGTTAGGCTTAGGCTTAGGGTTAGGCTGAGGGTGAGTGTGTGTGTTAGGGTTAGATTTTGGGTTAGGTTTAGGGTTAGGCTGAGGGTGAGGTTGAGGGTGAGAATGCTATGGTTAAAGTGAGGGTTATGCTTAGGTTTAGAGGGAGGGTTAGGATGAGGTTTATGGTTAGGATTAGGGTTAAGGTGAGGGCTAGGGTGATGTTGAGGTTTAGGTTTAGGGTTAGGGTGAGGTTTAGGGTTAGGTTTAAGGTTAGGGTCAGGGTGACCTTTAGGTTTAGAGTTAGGGTTAGTGTGAGGCTGAGGGTGTGGGTTAGGTTTAGGTTTAATGTTAGGGTTAAGGTTAAGGTGAGGGTTACGGTGAGGGTGAGGGTTAGGGTTAGGTTCAGCATTAGGATTAGGGTTAGGGTTAGGATGAGTGTGAGGGGTACGCTTAGGATTAGTGTTAGGGTTAGGGTGAGTGTGATGGTTAGGGTTATGGTTAGGCTTAGGCTTAGGCTGAGGGTGAGGCTGAGGGTGAGAGTTAGGGTTAGGGAGAGGGTTAAGGTTAGGGTTAGGGGGAGGATTAGGATGAGGGTTAAGGTTAGGGGGAGCGCTAGGTTGAGGGTGAGGTTTATGGTTATGGTTAGGGTGAGGTTTAGCGTTAGGGTTAAGGTGAGGGTGAGATTTAGGGTTAGAGTTAGGGCTAGGGTGAGGCTCAGGGTGAGGGTTAGGTTTCGGGTTAGTGTTAGGGTTAGGGTTAAGGTGAGGGATAAGGTGAGGGTGAGGGTTAGGGTTAGGATTAGGATTAGGGTTAGGGTTAGGGAGAGTGTAAGGGTTAGTGTTAGTGTTAGGGTTAGGCTTAGGCTTAAGCTGAGGCTGAGGCTGAGTGTGAGGGTTACGCTTAGGGTGAGGGTTAGTGTTAGGATTAGGGTGAGAGTTAGGGTTTGGGTTAAATTTAGGGTTAGGGTGAGGGGTAGGTTAAGGGTTTTGGTGACGGTGAGGTTTAGGGTTAGGGTGAGGGTTAGGATGAGGGTTAGGGTTAGGATTAGGGTGAGGGTGAGGGCTAGGGTGAGGATGAGGATTAGGGTTAGGGTTAGGGTTAGGGTGAGGTTAAGGGTTAGGGTTAGGTTTAGGGTTAGGGTGAGAGTCATTTTTAGGGTTAGAGTTAGGGTTAGGGTGAGGCTGATTTTGAGGGTTTGGGTTAGGGTTATTGTTAGATTTAGGGTTAGGGTGAGGGTTAGGGTGATGGTGAGGGTTAGGCTTAGGGTTAGGATTAGGATTAGGGTAAGGGTTAGCGTGACTGTGAGGGTTAGGATTAGGGTTAGGGTTAGGATGAGGGGTATGGTTAGGCTTTCGGTTAGTGTTAATGTTATGGTGATTGTGAGGGTTAGGTTGAGGTTTTGGGGTAGGTTTAGGTTTAGATTTAGGGTTAGGGTAAGGGTGAGTGTGTGTGTTAGGGTTAGGTTTAGGGTTAGGCTTAGGATTAGGCTGAGGGTGAGGTTAAGTGTGGGGGTTAGGGTTAGGGTTAGGGTTAGGGTTTGGGTTAAGTTTAGGGTTAGGGTGATGGTTAGGGATAGGGTTATGGTGAGAGTGAAGGTTAGGATTAGGTTGAGGGTTAGGGATAGGGTTAAGGTGAGGGTTAGGGTTAGGGTTAGGGTGAGGGTTATGATGAGGATTAATGTTAGGATTAGGGTGAGGGCTGGTGTGAGGGTGAGGGTTAGGGTTAAGATGAGGTTTAGAGTTAGGATTAGGGTTAGGGTGAGGTTTAGTGTTAGAGTTAGGGTTAGTGTTCAGGTTAAGGTTAGGTGAGGGTTACGGTTAGGCTTAGGCTTAGGCTTAGGCCTAGCATGAGGGTGAGTCTTAGAATTAGGTTTAGGGTGAGCGTTAGCCTTAGGGTGAGGGTTAGGTTGAGGTTTAGGGTTAGGATAAGGTTTAGGGTGAGCACTAAGTTGAGGGTTAGTGTGAGGGCTAGGGTTAGGGATAGGGTTAGTTTTAGGATTAGGTTTAGGTTGAGGGTGATTTTGAGGGTTAGGGTTTGGGTGACGCTTAGGGTTAGGGTTTGATTTAGGGTGAGGGTGAGGGTTAGGGTTAGGGTGAGGGTGTGGGTGAAGGTGAGGGTTAGGGTTAGGGTTAGGGTTAGTGTGAGTGTTAGGGTTAGGGTGAGGGTTATGGTTAGGATGAGGGTTAGTGTTAGATTTAGGCGTAGGCTTAGTCTTAGGTTAAGGCTGAGTGTTAGGGTTAGGGTGAGTGTGATTGTTAGGGTTTGGGTTAGGTTTAAGCTTAGGGATAGGCTGAGGGAGAGGGTGAGGGTGAGGTTTAGGGTTAGGGTGAGGGTGAGGTTTAGAGTTAGAGTTTGTGTTAATGTGAGGGTTAGTGTGAGGGTTAGTGTTAGGCTTAATATTAGGTTTAGGGATAGGGTGAGTTTTAGGGTGAGGTTTAGGGTTAGGGATAGGGTTAGTTTTAGGATTAGGGTTTGGGTGAGAGTGAGTATGAGGGTTAAGGTTCGGGTTAGTGTTAGGGTTAGGCTTAGGGTTAGGCTGAGTGTGAGGTTGAGGGTTAGGATGAGGGTTAGGTTTAGGATTAGGTTTAGTGTGAGGGCTATCGTGAGGGTGAGGTTTAGGGTTAGGGTTAGGGTGAGGTTTAGGGCTCGGGTTAGGTTTAGGGTTAGGTTGAGGATTAGTGTTAGGGTTATGGTGAGGGTCAGGGTTAGGTTTAGTTTGAGGGTTAAAATTAGGTTTAGGGTTAGGATGAGGGTTAGGGTGAGGGTTAGGATGAGGTTTAGAGTTACAATTAGAGTTAGGTTGAGGGCTAGGGTGATTGTGAGTTTTAGTGTCAGGGTTAGGGTGAGGTTTAGGGTTAACTTTAGGCGTAGGTTTAGGGTGAGGGTTAAGGTTCGGGTTTGGGTGAGGGTGAAGGTTAGGTTTGGTGTGAGGGTTAGGGTGAGGACTAAGGTGAGGGTGAGGGTTAGGGTTAATGTTAGGCTTAGGGTGAGGGTTAGGTTGAGGTTTAGGTTTAGGTTTAGGGTTAGTGTTAGGATTAGGGTTTGGGTGAGGGTGAGTTTGAGCCTTAGGGTTAGGATTAGGCTTAGGCTTAGGGTTAGGCTGAGGGTGAGTGTGGGGATGAGGATTAGGTTTAGAATTCTGGTTTAGTTTATGGTTAGGTTTAGGGTTAGGATGAGGGTTAGGGTTAGGATTAATGTTAGGGTGAGGGCTATGGTGAGTGTCAGGTTTAGTGATTGGTTTAGGCTTAGGCTTAGGGTTAGGCTGAAGCTGAAGGTGAGGGTGAGGGCTAGGTTTAGGGTGATGGTTAGGGTTACTGTTAGGCTGAGGGTTAGGGTTAGGGTTAGGTTTAGGGTAAGGGTGACAGTAAGGGTAAAGGTGAGGGCTAGAGTTAAGTTGTGGGTTAGGGTGAGGATTAGGGTTAGGGTTAGTGTGAGGGTGAGGGTTAGATTGAGTATCAGTGTTAGGGTTAGTGTGAGGTTTAGGGTGAGGATTAGGGGTAGGGTTAGGGTGAGGGCTAGGGTGAGGGTGAGGGTTAGGGATAGGGTTAGGTTGAGGTTTAGGGTAAAGGTGATGGTTAGGGTTAGGGTGAGGGTTAGTGTTCGGATTAGGGTTAGTTTTAGGGTGAGGGTAAATGTTAGGGTGAGGGTTAGGGTTAGGGTGAGAGTTATGGTTAGGTTTAGGATTAGTATTAGGGTTAGGGTTATTTTAGGGTTAGGGATAGGTTTATGGTTACGGTGAGTGGGAGGGGGAGGGTTAGGGTTAGGGTTAGGTTGAGGTTTAGGTTTTGGGTTATGATTAGAGTTAGGGTTAGGTTGAGTGTGAGGTTTAGGTTTAGATTTAGGATTACGGGGAGGGTTAGGGTGAGGGTTAGGGTTAGGGTTAGTGTTAGGATTAGGGTGAGGGTGAGTGTGAGTGTTAGGGTTAGGGTTAGGCTTAGGCATACGGTTACGCTGAGGGTAAGGTTGAAGGTGAGGGTTACGGTTAGGTTGAGGTTAGGGTTAGGGTTAGGGTGAGGGTTAGGATGAGGTTTAGAGTTAGGTTTAGGGTTAGCATCAGGGCAAGGGTGAGGGTGAGGTTTAGAGTTAGCATTATGGCGAGGTTTAAGATTAGGGTTAGGTTTAGGTTTAGGGTGAGTGTTAGGGTTAGGTTTACTGTGATGGTGAGGTTTAGGGTTAGGGTGAGAGTTAGGGTTAGTTTGAGGGTGAGGGTTAGGATTAGGGTAAGGGTTATTGTTAGTGTTATGGCTAAGGTTAAGTTCACAGTGAGGGTGAGGCTGAGGTTGAGGTTTAGGGTTAGGGTTAGGGTGAGGTTTAAGGTTAGGGTTAAGGTTAGTGTTATTGTTAGAGTTATGGTTAGAGTTATGGTGAGGGTGAGGGTGAGGGTCAGGTTTAGGGTTAGGGTTAGGTTTAGGGTGAGGGTGAGATTTAGGGTTAGAGTAAGGTTTAGGGTAAGTGTTATGGTTAGGGTTAGGGTGAGGGTTAGGTTGAGGTTTAGGGTTAGGTTTAAGGTTAGGTTGAGGATTAGGGTTATGGTGAGGGTGAGTGTGAGGGTTAGGGTTAGGGTTAGGCTTAGGCTTAGGGTTAGGCTGAGAGTGAGGGTGGAGATGACGATTAGGTTTAGGGTGAGGTTAGGGTTATGGTTAGATTTAGGGTTAGGATTAGGATTAGGGTTAGGATTAGGGTTTGGGTGAGGGCTAGGGTGAGGGTGAGTGGTAGGGTTAGGTTTAGGCTTAGGGTTAGGTTTAGGCTGAGGCTGTGGGTGAGGGTGAGGTTTAGGATTACGGTGATGCTTAGAGTTACAGTCAGGGTGAGGGTTAGGATGAGGGTTAGGGTTAGGGTGAGTGTTAGAATCAGGGTGACGGTAAGGGTAAAAGTGAAGGTTAGGCTGAGAGTGAGGATTATGGTAAGGCTGAGGGTTAGGGTTAGGTTGAGGGTTGGGTTTAGTGTTAGGGTGAGGGTGAGGTTAAGATTGAGGATTAGTTTTAGGTTTAGTCTGAGGATTAGGGTGAGGATGAGGGTTAGGGTTAGGGTGAGGGCTAGGGTGAGGGTTAGGGTTAGGATGAGGATTAGTGTTAGTGTTAGGTTTAGTGATAGGGTGAGGGTTAGTGTCAGGTTGAGGTTTAGGTTTATGGTGAGGGTTATGGTTAGAATGAGGGTTAGGGTTTTGTTTAGGTTTATTGTTAGGGTTAGGGTTACGGTTACAGTGAGGGTGAGGTTTAGGGTTAGGTTTAGGGTGAGGTTTATGTTTAGGGTTAGAGTTAGATTTAGGGTTAGGGTGAGGGTGAGGTTTAGGGTTAGAGTTAGCGTTAGTGTTAGTGTTAGGGTTAGGGTGACAGTTAGTGTGAGGTGTAGGGTTAGGCTTAAGCTTAGGTTTAGGCTAAGGCTTAGGCCGAGCATGAGGGTGAGGGTTAGGGTTAGGTTGAGTGTGAGGATTAGTGTTAGGGTTAGGGTTAGGGTTAGTGTTAGGATGAGGTTTAGGGTTAGGATTAGGGTTAGGGTGAAGGCTAGGTTGAGGGTGAGTTTTAGGGTTAGGCTTAGGCTTAGGTTTAGGCTGAAGGTGAGGGTGAGGTTGAGGGTTATGGTCAGCGTGATGGTTAAAGTTACAGTTAGGCTGAGGGTTAGAATGAGGGTCAGGGTTAGGATGAGGGTTAGGGTGAGGGTGACAGTAAGGGTAAAGGTGAGGATTAGGGTTAGGGTGAAGGTTAGGGTGAGGATTAAGGTTAGGGTTAGGGTGAGTGTGAGGTTTAGATTGAGTATTAGTGTTAGGGTTAGTGTGAGGTTAGGGTGAGGATGAAGGGTAGCGTTAGGGTGAGGGCTAGGGTTAGGTTCAGAGTTAGGGATAGGGTTAGGTTGAGGTTTAGGCTTAAGGTGATGGTTAGTGTTAGTGTGAGGGTTAGTGTTAGGATTAGGGTTAGTTTTAGGTTGAAGGAAAGTGTTAGGATGAGGGTTAGTTTTATGGTGAGAGTTATGGTTAAGGTTAGGATTAGTGTTATTTTTAGGGTTAGGGTAAATATTATGGGTACAGTGAGGTTGAGGGTGAGCATCAGGGTTAGGCTTAGCCTGAGGTTTAGGTTTAGGGTTATGGTTAGAGTTAGAGTTAGGTTGAGGGTGAGGTTTAGGTTTAGAGTTAGGGTTAGTGGGAGGGTTAGGGTGTGGGTTAGGGTTAGGGTTAGGGTTAGGGTTAGTGTTAGGATTAGGGTTAGGGTGAGGGTGAGTGTGAGGATTAGGGTTAGCGTTAGGCTTAGGCTTAGGGTTAGGCTGAGGTTGAGGGTGAGGGTGAGGGTTAGGGTTAGGGTGAGGGTTAGGTTTAGGGTTAGGCTGAGTGTGAGGTTTACGGTTAGGATTAGGGTTAGAGTTAGGGTTAATGTGAGGGTGAGGTTTAGTGTTAGATTTAGACTTAGGGTGAGGGTTAGTGTGAGGGTTAGGTTTAGGGTTAGTGTTAGGTTAGGGTTAGTGTTAGGTTAGTGTGAGGGTTAGGGTTAGAATTAGGGTTAGGGTTAGGATTAGGGTTAGGTTGAGGGTGAGTGTGTGGGTTAGGGTTAGGTTTAGGGTTAGGCTTATGTTTAGGCTGAGGGTGAGGTTGAGGGTAAGGGTTAGGTTTAGGTTGAGGGTTAGGATTAGGGTTAGGGTGAGAGTTAGGATGAGGGGTAGGGTTAGGATTAGGGTTAGGGCTAGTGTGAGGGTGAGGTTTAGGGTTAGGGTTAGGGTGAGGTTTAGGGTTTGGGTTAGGGTGAGGGTGAGTTTTACTGGTAGATTTAGGGTTAGGGTGAGGGTTAGGGTTAGGGTTTGTGTTAGGCTTAGGGTTATTGTGAGTGTTAGGTTTAGTTTGAGGGTTATGTTTATGGTTAGGATTAGGATTAGGGTTAGGGTGAGGGTGAGTGTGAGGATTAGGGTTAGGGTTAGGCTTAGGATTAGGCTGAGGGTGAGGGTGAGTGTTAGGGTTAGGTTGAGTTTGAGGTTTAGGTTTAGACTTAATGTTAGTGTGAGCAGTAGTGTGAGGTTTAGTGTTAGGTTTAGTGTGTGGGTGAGGTTTATGGTTAGGGTGATGCTTAGGTTTACGGTCAGGGTGAGGGTTAGGATGAGGGTTAGGGTTAGTGTGAGGTTTAGGGTGAGGGTGACAGTAAGCGTAAAGTTGAGGGTTAGGCTGAGAGTGAGGATTAGGGTAAATGTGAGGATTGGGTTAGGGTAAAGGTGAGTGTTAGGGTTAGTGTGAGGGTGTGGTTTAGGTGGAAGATTAGTTTTAGGGTTAGTATTAGGTTTAGCGTGAGGATGAGGGTTAAGGTTAGGGTGAGGGCTAGTGTAAGGGTGAGGGTTAGGGTTAGCGTTAGGGTGAGTGTTAGGGTTAGCGTGATGGTTAGGGTTAGTGTGAGGGTTAGTGTTACGGTTAGGGTTAGTGTTAGGGTGACAGTAAGTGTTAGGGTGAGGGTTAGGGTTAGGGTTAGGGTTATTGTTAGGGATAGGGTTAGGATGAGGGTTAGGGTTTGGTTTAGGTTTAGGGTGAGGGCTAGGGTGAGGGTGATGGTTAGGGTTAGGGTTAGGCTTAGTGTTATTCTGAGGGTGAGGGTCAAGTTGAGGGTTAGTGTTAGGGTCATGGTTTGGGTTACTGTTAGGATGAGGGTTAGGTTTAGGGTGAGGGTTAGAGTTAAGGTGACAGCAAGGGTAAAGTTGAGGGTTAGGGATAGGGTGAGGGTTTGTGTGAAGAATAGTGTTAGGGTTAGTGTGAGTTATAGGGTAAGGATGAGGGTTAGGGTTAGGGTGAGGGCTAGTGTGAGGGTGAGGGTTAGGGATAGAGTTAGATTGAGGGTTAAGGTTAAGGTGATGGTTAGGGTTAGTATGAGGGTTAGTGTTAGCATTAGGGTTAGTTTTACGGTAAGGGTAAGTGTTAGGGTGAGGGTTAGTGTTAGGTTGAGGGTTATGGTTAGTGTTAGGGTTAGAGTAATTGTTATGTTTAGGGTTATGGTTACTGTTACCGTGAGGGTGAGGGTGAGGGTTAGGGTTAGGTGAGGTTGAGTGTGAGGATTAGGGTTAGGGTTAGCCTTAGGATTAGGCTGAGGATGAGGGTGAGGGTGAGTGTTAGGGTTAGGGTGAGGGTGAGGTTTAGGGTTAGACTCAGTGTTAGTGTGAGCATTAGTGTGAGGTTTAGTGTTAGGTTTAGGGTGTGGGTGAGGTTTAGGGTTAGGGTGATGCTTAGGTTTACGGTCAGGGTGAGGGTTAGGATGAGGTTTAAGGTTAGTGTGAGGTTTAGGGTGAAGGTGACAGTAAGGGTAAAGTTGAGGGTTACGCTGAGAGTGAGGATTAGGGTAAATGTGAGGATTGGGTTAAGGTGAAGGTGATTGTTAGGGTTAGGGTAAGGGTGTGGTTTCTGTTGAGGATTAGTTTTAGGGTTAGTGTGAGGTTTAGCGTGAGGATGAAAGTTAGGGTTAGGGTGAGGGCTAGGATGAAGGTGAGGGTTAGAATTAGGGTTAGGGTGAGTGTTAGGTTTAGCGTGATGGTTAGGGTTAGTGTGAGGGTTAGTGTTAGGGTTAGGGTAAGTGTTAGGGTGACAGTAAGTGTTAGGGTGAGGGTTAGGGTTAGAGTTAGTCTTAGTGTTAGTCTGAGGGTGAGGGTCAGGTTGAGGGTTAGTGTTAGGGTGATGGTTTGGGTTACGGTTAGGATGAGGGTTAGGATGAGGGTTAGGTTTAGGGTGAGGGTTAGGGTGAAGGTGACAGCAAGGGTAAAGTTGAGGGTTAGGGTTAGGGTGAGTGTTATGGTTAATGTTAGGGTTAGGGCTATTGTTATGGTTAGGGTTATGGTTACTGTTACGGTGAGGGTGAAGGTGAGGTTTAGGGTTAGGGTTAGGGTGAGGTTTAGGTTTAGGGTTAGGGTTAGAGTTAGAGTTTGGGTGAGGGTGCGGTTTAAGGTTTAGAGTTAGAGTTAGGGGGAGGGTTAGGGTGAGGGTTAGGGTTAGGGTTAGTGTTAGGATTACGGTTAGGGTGAGGGTGTGTGTGAGGGTTAGGGTTAGGGTTAAGCTTAGGCTTAGGGTTAGGCTGAGGGTGAGGATGAGGGTGAGGTTTAGGGTTAGGGTTACTGTGAAGTTGAGGGTTAGGGTTCGGATGAGAGTTAGGATTAGGGTTAGGGTGAGGGTGAGGGTTAGGATTAGGGTTAGGATTAGGGTTATTGTTAGTGTTATGGTTAAGGTTAAGTTTACAGTGAGGATGAGGCTGAGGGTACGGGTTAGGGTTAGGATTACGGTTAGGGTGAGGGCTTGGGTTAGGTTTAGGGTTACGGTGAGGGTGAGGGTTAGGGTTAGGTTTAGGGTTAGTGTTATTGTTAGGGTTAGGGTTAGGGTTAGAGGGTGAGGATGAGGGTGAGGTTTAGGGTTAGGTTTAGATTTAGGGTGAGCGTGAGGTTTAGGGTTAGAGTTAGGTTTATATGGAGGGTTAGGGTGAGGGCTAGAGTTAGGGTTAGTGTTAGGGTTAGGGTTAGGGTGAGGGTTAGGTTGAGGTTTAGGGTTAGAGTTAGGGTTAGATTTAGGATTAGGGTTATGGTGAGGGTGATTGTGAGGTTTAGGGTTAGGTTAGGGTTAGGTTTAAGTTGAGGGTTAGGATGAGGGTTAGGGTTAGGATTACTCTTAGAGTGAGCGCTGGGGTGATGGTTAGTTTGAGGGTTAGTGTTAGGGTTAGGATTAAGTTTATGATTTGGGTTAGGTTGAGGGTGAGTGTGAGGTTTAGGGTAAGGGTTAGGGTTAGGTTTAGGATTAGGGTTAGGGTGAGGGCTAGGGTGAGGGTGAGGTTTAGGGTTAGGTTTAGGCTTAGGCTTAAGGCTAGGCTGAGGCTGAGGGTGAGGGTGAGGGTTAGGGTTAGGGTGATGCTTAGGGTTACAGTCAGGGTGAGGGTTAGGATGAGTGTTAGGGTTAGGGTGAGGAAAACGGTAAGGGAAAAGTTGAAGTTTAGGCTGAGAGTGAGGATAAAGTTAAGGGTGAGGGTTAGGGTTAGGTTGAGGGTTAGAGTTAGGGGTAGGGTTAGGGTGAGGTTAAGATTGAGTATTAGTTTTAGGGTTAGTTTTAGGTTTAGGCTAAGGATGAGGGTTACGGTTAGGGTGAAGGCTGGGTGAGGGTGAGGTTTAGGGTTAGGGTGAGGTTTAGTGTTAGGGTGATGTGTAGGGTTAGTGTGAGGATTAGTGTTAGGGTTAGGGTTAGTGTTAGGGTGAGGTTAAATATTAGGGTGAGGGTTAGGGTTAGGGTGACGGTTATGGTTACAATGAGGGTTAGGGTTAGTTTAGGGTTGTTGTTTGGTTTAGGGTTAGGTTTACAGTTACTGAGAGTGTGAGGGTTAGGGTTATGTTTATGGTGAGGTTTATGTTAAGGGTTAAGTTTAGAGTTATGTTTAGGGTGAGGATGAGATTTTGGGTTAGATTTAGCGTTAGTGTTATTGTTAGGGTTAGGGTGAGGGTTAGTGTAAGGGTTAGGGTTAGGCTTAAGCTTAGGGTTAGGCTTAGGCTTAGGCCGAGAGTGAGGGTGAGTGTTAGGGTTAGGGTTAGGGTGAGGGTTAGGGTTAGGTTTAGGGTGAGTGTTAGGATGAGGTGTAGGGTTAGGTTTAGGGTTAGGGTGAGGGCTAGGGTGAGGTTGAGGGTTAAGCTTAGCGGTAGGGTGAGGTTTAGGCTTAGGGTGAGGGTGAGGGTTAGTGTGAGGGTTAGTGTTAGTGTTAGAGTTAGGGTGAGGGTAAGTTTTAGGGTGAGGGTGAGGGTGAGGGTGAGGGTTATATTTAGGGTGAGGGTTAGGTTTAGGTTTAGGTTTATTGTTAATTTTAGGTTTTGGCTTATGTTGAGGGTGAGGGTGAGGGTGAGGTTTAGGGTTAGGGTTAGGGTGAGGTTTAGGGTTAGGTTTAGTGTTAGAGTTAGGGTTAGGGTGAGCGTGAGGTTTAGGTTTAGAGCTAGGCTTAGGGTGAGGGTTAGTGTGAGTGTTAGGGTTAGAGTTAGTGTTAGGTTAGTGTTAGGGTGAGGGTTAGTGTGTGGGTTAGGGTTAGAGTTAAGGTTATGGTTAGGATTAGGGTTATGGTGAGGTTGAGTGTCTGGGTTAGGTGTAGGTTTAGGGTTAGGCTTGGGATTAGGCTGAGGGTGAGGTTGAGGGTGAGGGTTAGGGTTAAGGTGAGGGTTAGGATTAGGGTTACTGTGAGGGATAGGACGAAGGTTAGGGTTAGGATTAGGGTTAGGGTGAGGGCTAGAGTGAGGATGAGGTTTAGTGATAGGATTAGGGTTAGGTTTAGGATTAGGGTTAGGGTGAGGGTGAGGTTTATTGTTAGAGTTGGGCTTAGGTTGAAAGTTAGGATTAGGATTAGTGTTAGGGTTAGGGTTAGGGTGAGTGTTAGGCTTAGGGTGAGGGTTATGGTGATGGTTTGGATTAGGATTAGGGTAGGGTTAGGGTGAGTGTGAGGGTTAGGGTAAGGGTTAGGCTTAGGTTAGCCTGAGAGTGAGGGTGAGGGTTAAGGTTAGAGTTAGGGTGAGGGTGTGTGTGAGGGTTAGGGTTTGTGTAAGGGTTAGCCTTAGGTTTAGGCTGAGGGAGAGGGTGAGGGCGAGGGTTAGAGTTAGGGTGAGTGTTAGGGTTAGGGTTAGGGTGAGGTTTAGTTTTAGAGTTAGGGTTACAGTAAGGGTTAGGGTGAGGGTGAGTGTTAGGGTTAGTGTTAAAATTAGGGTGTGGGTGAGGTTTAGGTTTAGGGTGATGCTTAGGGTTACGGTCAGGGTGAGGGTTAGGATGTGGGTTAGGTTTAGTGTGAAGGTTAGGGTGAGGGTGACAGTAAGGGTAAAGTTGAGGGTTAGGCTGAGAGTGAGGATTACGTTAAATGTAAGGTTTAGGGATAGGGTGAGGTTTAGGGTTAGGGTTAGGGTGTGGGTGTGGTTTAGATTGAGTATTAATTTTAGGGTTAGTGTGAGGTTTAGGGTGAGGATGAGGGGTTAGGGTAAGGGCTAGGGTGAGGGTGAGGTTTAGAATTACGGTTAGGGTGAGTGTGAGGATTAGGGTGAGTGATAGGGTTAGCCCTAGGTTTAGGCTGAGGGTGTGGGTGAGGGTGAGGTTTAAGGTTAGGTTGAGTGTTAGGGTTAGGGGAATGATGAGGTTTAGTGTTAGGGTTAGGGTTAGGGTGAGGGTGAGGTCTAGGGGGAGAGTTGGGCTTAGGGTGAGGGTTAGGGTTAGGGTGAGGGTTGGGGGGGGTGACAGTAAGGGTAAACTTTACGGTTAGGCTGAGGGTGAGATTTACTGTAAGGGTTAGGGTTAGGGTTAGGGTGAGGGTTAGGGTTAGGGGTAGGGTGAGGGTGAGGGTAAGATTGAGGATTAGTGTAAGGGTGAGGTTTAGGGAGAGGATGAGGGTTGGGTTAGGGTTAGGGTTATTGTTAGTGTTATGATTAGAGTTAAGTTTGCGGTGAGGGTGAGGCTGAGGGTGAGGTTTATGGTGAGGGTTAGGTTTAGGGTTAGGGTTAGGGTTAGTATTATTTTTAGGGTTAGGGTTAAATTTACAGTGAGGGTGTGGGTGAGGGTTAGGGTTAGAGTGAGTTTTACGGTGAGGTTTAGTGTTAGGGTTAGGTTGAGTGTGAGGTTTAGAGTTAGAATTAGGTTTATGGGGAGGGTTAGGGTAAGAGGAAGGGTTAGGGTTAGTGTTAGTCTTAGGGTGAGTGTGAGGGTTAGGTTGAGGTTTAGGGATAGGCTTAGGGTTAGGATTAGGGTTAGGGTGAGTGTGTTTGTGAGGGTTAGGTTTAGGCTTAGGCTTAGGGTTAGGTTGAGGGTGAAGTTAGGTGAGGGTTGAGGGTTATAGTTACGGTGAGCGTGAGGATTAAGGTTACAGTGAGGGTTAGGTTGGGTTAGGATAAAGGTGAGTGTGACGGTTAGGGTTAGGGTGAGGTTTAGGGTTAGGATTAGGATTAGGTTGAGGGTAAGTGTGAGGTTAGGGTTAGGGTTAGTGTTAGATTAGGGTTAGGGTGAGGCTTAGGATGAGGGTTAGTGTTAGGATTAAGGTTAGGGTGATGGCTAGGGAGAGGGTGAGTTTTAGGGTTAGGATTAGGGTGAGGTTTAGTGTTAGGGTTAGGGTGAGGGTGAGGTTGAGTGTTAGAGTTAGGGTTACGTTTAGGGTTAGGGTTAGTGTTAGTGTTAGGGTTAGGGTTAGGGTGAGTGATAGGTTTAGGGTGAGGGTTATGGTTATGGTCAGGATTAGGATTAGTGTTATGGTGAGGGTGAGTGTGTGGGTTAATGTTAGGTTTAGTGTTAGGCTTAGGGTTATGTTTAGGTTGAGGTTGAGGCTGAGGGTTAGGTTTAGCGTGAGTGTTTGGGTTACAGTGAGGGTTATGTTTAGGGTGACGGTTACGGTTAGGTTTAGGGTTAGGTTCAGGGCTACATTGAGGGTGAGGTTTAGGGTTAGGTTTAGGGTGAGGTTTAGGGTGAGGGTGAGGTTTAGGGTTAGGGTTAGGCTGAGGTTTAGGATTATAGTTAGGGTTAGGGTTAGGGCGAGTGTGAGGTTTAGGGTTAGAGTTAGAGTTAGGATGAGGGTTAGGGTGAGGTTTAGGGTTAGAGTTATTGTTAGGTGGAGGGTTAGTGTGAGTGTTAGGTTTACGGTGAGGGCTAGGTTGAGGGTGAGGGTTAGGGTTAGGCTTAGGATTAGGCTTATGGTTAGGCTGAGGGTGAGGTTGAGGTTGAGGGTTAGGTTTAAGGTGATGGTTAAGGTTACGGTTAGGTTGAAGTTTAGCATGAGGTTTAGGGATAGGGTGAGGATTAGGGTGAGGGTGATGGTAAGGGTAAAGTTGAGGGTTAGGTTGAGGGTCAGGGTACAGATCAGGGTGAGGGTTAGTGTTAGGGTGAGGGTTAGGGTAAGTGTGAGGGTTAGGGGTAAGGGTGAGGGTGAGGGTTAGATTGAGGATTAGGGTTAGGGTTAGTGTGAGGTTTAGGGTGACGATGTGGGTTAGCGTTAGGGTGAGGGTTAGGGTTAGAATTAGGGTTAGGATGAGGGCTACGGTGAGGGTGAAGGTCAGGGTTAGGTTAGGGTTAGGGTGAGTTTTAGGGTTAGGGTGAGGGTTAGGGTTAGTGTCAGGGTTAGTGTTAGGGTTAGGTTTAGTGTTAGGATGAGGGTTAGGGTTAGGGTGAGGGTTATAGTTAGGATGAGGGTTAGTGTTAGGGTTATTGTAATTGTTAGGATTAGGATTACATTGCGGGTGAGTGTGAGGGTTAGGGTTAGAGTTAGGGTGAAGTTTAGGTTTAGGATTAGGGTAGAGTTAGGGTTAGGGTGAGGGTGAGGTTTAGGGTTAGGGTTAGGCTTAGGGTGAGGGTTAGTGTTAGGATTAGGGTTAGGGTTAGTGTTAAGTTAGAGTTACGGTGTGGGCTAGTGTAAGGGTTAGGGTTAGAGGGAGAGTTAGGGTTAGGCTGAGGCTGAGGTTGAAGGTGAGGGTAAGGGTTAGGTGAGGGTTAGGTTTAGGGTTAGGATGAGGGTTAGGTTGAGGATTAGGTTTAGGATTAGGGTTAGGGTGAGGGTGAGTGTGTGGGTAAGGGTTATGTTTAGAGTTAGGCTGAGGCTGAGGTTGAGGGTGAGGGTTAGGGTTAGGGTGAGGTTTAGAGTAAGGGTTGGAGATAGGGTTAGGGTGAGGGTGATGTTTATAATTAGAGTTAGGGTTAGTGTTAGGGTTGGGCTTTGGGTTAGGCTGAGTGTGAGAGTGGGGGTGAGGATTAGGGTTAGGGTTAAGGTTAGAGTTAGGGTTTGGGTTAGGGTTAGGGTTATTGTTAGTGTTATGTTTAGGGTTCAGTCTGCAGTGAGGGTGAGGCTGAGGGTGAGGTATATGGTTAGGGTTAGGGTTAGTGTTAGGGTTAGTGTTAGTGTTATTGTTAGGGTTAGAGTTACGGTGAGGTGAGCGTGAGGGTGAGGGTTAGGGTTAGGGTGAGGTTTGGGGTGACGTTTAGGGTTAGGGTTAGGTTGAGGGTGAGGTTTAGGGTTAGAGTGAGTGTTAGTGGGAGGGTTAGGGTGAGGGTTAGGTTTAGGTTTAATGTTAGTCTTAGGGTGAGGGTGAGGGTTAGGTTGAGGTTTAGGGATAGGGTTAGGGTTAGGATTAGGCTTACAATGTTGGTGAATGTGAGGGTTAGGGTTAGATTTAGGCTTAGGTTTAGGGTTAGGATTAGGATGAGGGTGAGATTTAGGGTTAGGGTGAGATTGAGGTTTATGTTTAGGGTGAGTATTAGGGTTAGTGTGAATGTTAGTGTTAGGGTTAGGTTTAGTGTTAGGGTTAGGGGGAGGGTTAGGGTGAGGTTTAGAGTAAGGTTTAGTGTTAGGGTTAGGGGGAGGGTTAGGGTTAGTTTGGGGTTTCGGGTTAGGGTTAGGTTTAGGATTAGGGTGATTGTTAGGATGAGTGTTAGGGTTAGGATTAGGGTTAGGGTGAGGACTAGGGTGAGGGTGAGTGTTTTGGTTAGGGTTAGGGTGAGATTTAGGGTTAAGGTGAGGGTTAGGGTTAGTGTGAGTGTTAGTGTTAGGTTTTGGTTTAGTGTTATGTTTAGGGGAAGGGTTAGGGTCAGGGTTAGTGTTAGGGTTAGTGATAGGGTTAGGGTTAGGGTGATGGTTAGGGTTACTGTTAGCTTGAAAATTAGGATGAAGTTTCGGGATAAGGTGAGGGTTAGGGTAAGGGTGATGGTAGGGATAAATTTGAGGGTTCGGCTGAGGGTGAGGGTTAAGGTTAGTGTGAGGGTTACAGTTGGGATGAGGGTTAGGGTAAGGGTGAGGTTTAGGGATTAGGGTGAGGATGATAGTTAGATTGAGGATTAGGGTTAGGGTTAGTGTGTAGTTTAGGGTGAGGATGAGGGTTAGAGTTAGGTGAGGGTAAGTGTTAGAATTAGGGTAAGGGTGATGGTGAGGGTTAGGGTTAGGTTTAGGGTGAGGTTTAGGCTTAGGGTGAGGGTTAGGGTTAGTGTAAGGGTTAGTGTTAGGGTTCGGGTTACTGTTAGGGTGAGGGTAAGTATTAGGGTGAGGGTTAGGGTTAGCATGAGGGTTATAGTTAGGGTGAGGGTTAGGGTTAGTGTTAGGGGTATTAGTTTTAGGTTTCGTGTTACCTTGAGGGTGAGGGTGAGGATGAGGGTTAGGTTTAGGGTTAGGGTAAGGTTTAGGATTAGGATTAGGGTGAGAGTTAGGGTTAGGGTGAGAGTGAGGTTTAGGTTTAGATTTAGGCTTAAGGTGAGGGTTAGTGTTAGGGTTAGTGTTAGGTGTGGGTTAGGGTGAGGGTTAGTGTGAGGGTTATGGTTAGGGTTAGGGTTAGGCTTAGTGGTAGGCTGAGGGTGAGGTTGAGTGTTAAGGTTGGGGTTAGGGTTAGGGTAAGGTTTAGGGTTAGGGTGAGGGTTAGGATGAGGGTTAGGGTTATGATTAGGATTGGAATGAGGGCTAGGGTGAGGGTGAGTGTGAGGGTTAAGTTAAGTGTTAGGCTTAGGTTTAGGTTGAGGGTGAGGGTTAGGTTTAGGGTGAGGGTGAGTGTGAGGGTTAGGGTTAGTGTTAGGGTTAGGGTGAGGGTTAGTGTGAGGGTTAGTCTTAAAATTATGGTGTGGGTGAGGGTTAGGGTTAGGGTGAGGCTTAGTGTTACTTTCAGGGAGAGGGTTAGCATGACGTTGAGAGTTAGTGTGAGGGTTAGGATGAGGGTGACAGTAATGGTACAGTTGAGGGTTAGGCTGAGAGTGAGGATTACGGTAAATGTGAGGGTTAGGGTTAGGGTTAGGGTAGGGGTAGGGTGAGGGTGAGGGTAAGATAGAGGATTAGTGTTAGGGTGAGGTTTAGGGTGAGGATGAGGGTTAGGGTTAGGGTTATTGTTAGTGTTATGGTTACAGTTATGTTTGCAGTGAGGGTGAGGCTGAGGGTGAGGTTTATTTTTAGGTTTAGATTCAGCGTTAGAGATAGGGTTAGTATTATTTAGAGGGATAGGTTTAGATTTACAATGAGGGTGAGGGTGAGGGTTAAGGTGAGGGTGAGGTTTACGGTGAGGTTTAGGGTTAGGTTTACGTTGAGGGTGAGGTTTAGAGTTAGAATTAGGTTGATGGGGAGGGTTAGGGTGACAGGTAGGGTTAGGGGTAGTGTTAGTCTTAGGGTGAGGGTGAGGGTTAGGTTGAGGTTTAGGGATAGTCTTAGGGTTAGGATTAGGGTTAGGGTGAGGTTGATTATAAGGGTTAAGTTTAGGCTTAGGCTTACGGTTAGGTTGAGGGTGAAGGTAGGTGTGAGGGTTATGGTTACAGTGAGGGTGAGGATTAGGGTTAGGGTGAGGGTTAGAATTTGGGTTAGGATTAAGGTGAGGGTGAGGGTTAGGGTTAGGATTAGGATTAAGGTGAGGGTGAGGGTTAGGATTAGGGTTAGGGTTATTGTTAGTGTTATGGTTAAGGTTACCTTTGCAGTGATGGTGAGGCTGAGGGTGTGGGTTAGGGTTAGTATTAGGGTTAGGGTTAGGTTTAGGGTTAGGATTAGTGATTTTGTTAAGGTTAGGGTTAGAGTTATGGTGAGGGTGAGGGTGAGGGTGAGGGTTAGGGTTAGGGTTAGGGTGAGGTTTAGGGTTAGGGTGAGGATTAGGGTTAGGGTGAGGGTGAGGTTTAGGGTTAGAGTTAATTTTAGGGCGAGGGTTAGAGTGAGGGTTAGGGTTAGGGTTAGGTTTTTGTTTAGCTTTAGGATTAGGGTTAGGGTGAGGGTGAGTGTGAGGGTTAGGTTTAGGCTAAGGCTTAGGGTTAGGCTGAGGATGACGGTGGGGTTGAGGATGAGGGTTCGGGTGATGGTTAGGGTTAGGATTAGGGTGATGGTTAGGATGAGGGTTAGGGTTAGGATTAGGGTTAGGGTGAAGACTAGGGTGAGGGTGAAAGTT
Organism: Dipodomys merriami; assembly: GCF_024711535.1. Lineage (NCBI taxonomy): Eukaryota > Metazoa > Chordata > Mammalia > Rodentia > Heteromyidae > Dipodomys > Dipodomys merriami. The sequence continues at coordinate 337,965 of NW_027206406.1, read as the reverse complement.
AGTGTTAGGCTTAGGCTTAGGCTTAGCGTTAGGCTGAGGTTGAGGTTGAGGGTGAGTGTTAAGGTTAGGGTGATGGTTAGGGTTATCCTTAGGTTGAAGGTTAGCATGAGGTTTAGGGACAGGGTGAGGGTTAGAGTGAGGGTGATGGTAAGGGTAAAGCTATGGGTTAGGCTGAAGGTGAGAATTAAGATACGGGTGAGTGTTAGGGTTAGGGTGAGGGTTAGTGTAAGGATGATGGTTAGGGTTTATGGTGAGTTTGAGGGTTAGATTGAGGATTAGGGTTAGGTTTCGTGTGAGGTTTAGGGTGAGGATGAGGGTTAGCGTTAGGGTGAGGGTTAGGGTTAGAATTAGGTTTCGGGTGAGGGCTAAGGGGAGGGTGAGGTTTACTGTTAGTGTTAGGGTTAGGGTGAGTTTTAGGGTTAGGATTAGGCTTAGGCTTAGTATGAGAGTTAGTGTTAGGGTTAGGGTTAGTGTTAGGGTGAGGGTAAGTGTTAGGGTGAGGGTTAGGGTTAGGGTGAGGGTTATAGTTAGGGTGAGGATTAGGGTTAGGGTTATTGTCATTGTTAGGTTTAGCGTTACGTTGACGGTGAGGGTGAGGGTAAGGGTTAGGTTTAGGGTTAGGGTTAGGGTGAGATTTAGGGTTAGGATTCGGGTTATAATTAGGGTTAGGGTGAGTGTTAGTGTGAGGGTTAGGTTTAGGGTTAGTGTTACGTTAGGGTTAGGGTGAGGGTGAGTGTGAGGGTTAGGGTTAGGTTTAGTGTTAGGCTTAGGGTTAGGGTGAGGGTGAGTTTGAGGGTGAGGGTTAGGGTTATGATGAGGGTTAGAGTTAGGGTTAGATTGAATGTTAGGCAGAGGGTTAGGGTTAGGAATAGGGTTAGTTTGAGCGCTGGTGTGAAGGATAGTGTGAGTGTTAGGGTTACGATAGGGTTAGGTTGAGGGTGAGTGTGAGGGTTATGGGTAGGGTTAGGGTTAGGCTTAGGGTTAGGGTTAGGGTTAGGGTTTGGTTTAGGGTGAGGGTGAGGGTGATTATTAGGGTTAGAGTTAGGGTTAGGGTTAGGGTTAGGCTAAGGGTGAGGTTGGGGGTGAGGATTAGGGTTAGGTTGATGGTTAGGTTTAGGGTTAGTGTTATTGTTAGGGTTAGGGTTAGAGTTAAGGTGAAGGTGAGGGTGAGGGTGCGGGTGAGGTTTAGGGTTAGGGTTAGGTCAGGTTTATGGTTAGGGTAAGAGATAGGGTTAGGGTGAGGGTGAGGTTTACGGTTAGATTTAGGCTTAGGGTGAGGGTTACTGTTAGGGTTAGGGTTAGGATTAGTGTTAGGTTTGGGTTAGGGTGAGGGTTAGGGTGAGGGTTATGGTTAGATTTAGGGTTAGGGTTAGGATTTGGGTTAGGGTGAGGTTTAGTGTGTGGGTTAGGGTTATGTTTAGGGTTAGGCTTAGCGTTAGGCTGAGCGTGAGGTTGAGTGTGAGGGTTTGGGTTAGGCTGAGGGTTAGGATTAGGGTTAGTGTTAGGGTTAGGATGAGGGTTAGGGTTAGTATTAGGATTAGAGTGAGGGCTAGGGTGAGGGTGCCCTTTACTGTTAGGGTTAGGGTGAGGTGTCGGGTTAGGGTTAGGGTGAGCATGAGGTTTAGTGTTAGAGTTAGGGTTAGGGTGAGGTTTAGGGTTAGGGTTAGTGTTAGGGTTAGGGTTAGGTTGAAGGTTATGGTTATGGTTAGGATTAGGATTAGGGTTAGGGTGAGGGTGAGTGTGAGGATTAGGGTAAGCTTTAGGCTTAGGGTTAGGTTGAGGGTGAGGGTTAGGTTTAGAGTGTGGGTGAGTGTGAGGGTTAGGGTTAGTGTTAGGTTTAGGGTGAGGGTTAGTGTGAGGGTTAGGTTTAGGCTTAGGCTTAGGATTAGGTTGAGGGTGAAGGTAGGTGGGAGGGTTATGGTTACGGTGAGGGTGAGGATTAGGGTTAGGGTGAGGGTTAGGATTTGGGTTAGGATTAAGGTGAGGGTGAGGGTTAGGATTAGGGTGAGTGTTAGGGTTAGGATTAGGGTGAGGGTGAGGGTGAGGGTTAGGATTAGGGTTAGGGTTATTGTTAGTGTTATGGCTAAGGTTACCTTTGCAGTGATGGTGAGGCTGAGGATGAGGGTTAGGTTTAGGATTAGAGTGAGGGTTAGGTTTTGGCTTAGTATTAGTATTTTTGTTATAGTTAGGGTTAGAGTTATGGTGAGGGTGAGAGTGAGGGTGAGGGTTAGGGTTAGGGTGAGTTTAGGGTTAGGGTGAGGATTAGGGTTAAGGTGAGGGTGAGGTTTAGGGTTAGAGTGAGGGTTAGGGGGAGGGTTAGGGTGAGGGTTAGGGTTAGGGTTAGGGTTAGGTTTAGGATTAGGGTTAGGGTGAGGGTGAGTGTGAGGGTTAGGGTTAGGCTTAAGCTTAACCTTAGGGATATGCTGAGGATGAGGGTGGGGTTGAGGATTATGGTTTGGGTATTGGTTAGGGATAGGATTTGGGTGAGGGTTAGGATGAGCGTTAGGGTTATTATTAGGGTTAGGCTGGGAGCTATGGTGAGGGTGAGGGTTAGGGTTAGGTTTAGGCTTAAGTTTAGGGTTAGGCTGAGGGTGAGGTTGAGGGTGAGGGTTAAGGTTAGGGTGATGGTGAGGGTTACGGTTAGGTTGAAGTTTAGCATGAGGTTTAGGGATAGGTTGAGGGATAGAGTGAGGGTGATGGTAAGGGTAAAGTTGAGGGTTAGACTGAGGGTGAGAATTAAGATAACGGTGAGGGTTAGCGTTAGGGTGAGGGTTAGGGTAAGGGTGAGGGTGAGGGTTAGATTGAGGATTAGTGTTAGGTTCAGTGTGAGGTTTGGGGTGAGGATGAGGGTTAGGGTTAGGTTGAGGGTTAGTGTTAGGTTTAGTGTTATTGTTAGGTTAAGGATTAGATTTACGGTGAGGGTGAGGTTGAGGGTCCTGGTTAGGGTTACGTTTAGGGTGAGGTTTAGGGTTAGGTTTGGAGATAGGGTTAGGTTGAGGGTGATGTTTAGGGTTAGATTTCAGGTTAGTGTTAGGGTTGGGCTTAGGGTTAGGCTGAGGGTGAGAGTGGGGGTGAGGATTAATATTGGGTTTAGGGTTAGGGTTAGAGTTAGGGTTAGGGTTAGGTTAGGGATTAGGGTTAGGGTGAAGGTGAGGGTGAGTGTTAGAGTTAGGGTTAGGCTTAGGCTGAGGGTGAGGGTGGGGGTGAGGATTAGTTTTCGGGTGATGGTTAGGGTTAGGATTAGGGTAAGGGTTAGGATGAGGGTTAGAGTTGGGATTAGGCTTAGGGTGAGGGCTAGGGTGAGAGTGAGGTTTAGGGTTAGGGTTAGGGTGAGGTTTAGGATTAAGGTGAGTGTTAAGGTTAGTGTGAGTGTTAGTGTTAGGTTTAGGTTTAGAGTTAGGGTTAGGGGGAGGGTTAGGGTCAGGCTTAGGGTTAGGGTTAGTGTTAGGGTTATGGTTAGGGTGATTTTTAGGGTTACGGTTAGCTTGAAAGTTAAGATGAGGTTTACGCTGAGGGTGAGGGTTAGGATAAGTGTGAGGGTTACGGTTAGGGTGAGGGTTAGGGTAAGGGTGAGGGTTAGGGATTAAGGTGATGCTGAGGGTTAGATTGAGGATTACGGTTAGGGTTAGTGTGTGGTTTAGGGTGAGGATGAGGGTTAGGGTTAGGTGAAGTTAAGTGTTAGAATTAGGGTTATGGTGAGGACTAGGGTGAGGGTGAGGGTTAGGTTTAGGGGTAGGGTGAGGTTTAGGCTTAGGGTGAGGGTTAGGGTTAGTGTGAGGGTTAGTGTTAGGGTTAGAGTTAGTGTTAGGGTGAGGGTAAGTGTTAGGGAGAGGGTTAGGGTGAGGGTGAGGGTTGTACTTAGGGTGAGGCTAAGGGTTAGGGTTAGGGTTATTGTTAATTTTAGGTTTAGGTTTATGTTGAGGGTGAGGTTTAGGGTTAGGTTTAGGTTGAGGTTTAGGGTTAGATTTATCTTAGGGTTAGGGTAAGTGTTATGGTTACGGTTAGGATTAGTGTTATGTTAGGGTTAGGGTTAGGGTTATGGTGTGGTTGAGTGTGTGGTTTAGGGTTAGGTTTAGGGGTAGGCTTGGGGTTAGGCTGAGGGTGAGGTTGAGGGTGATGGTTGCGGTTAGTGTGAGGGTTAGGATTATGGTTAGTGTGAGGGTTAGGATGAAGGTTAGGGTTAGGATTAGGGTTAGAGTGAGGGCTAGGGTGAGCATGAGGTTTAGTGTTAGGGTTAGGGTGAGGTTTAGGGTTAGGGTTAGTGTGAGGGTGAGGTTTAGTGTTAGAGTTCGAGTTAGGTTGAGGGTTAGGATTAGGGTTAGTGTTAGAGTTAGGGTTAGGGTGAGTGTTAGGGTTAGGGTGAGTGTTATGGTGATGGTTAGGATTAGGATTAGGGTAGGGTGAGGGTGAGTGTGAGGGTTAGGGTTAGTGTTAGGGTTAGCCTTAGGTTTAGGCTGAGGGTGATGGTGAGGGAGAGGGTTAGAGTTAGGTTGAGGGTTAGGTTATGGTTAGGGTGAGGGTTAGGGTTAGAGGTATGATGAGTTTTAGTGTTAGGGTAACGGTTAGGGTGATGGTGAGTTCTAGGGTTAGAGTTGGGCTTAGGGTGAGGGTTAGCCTGAGGGTTAGGGTTAGGGTGAGGTTTAGGGTGGGGGTGACAGTAAAGGTAAACTTTAGGGTTAGGCTGAGGGTGAGAGTTACTGTAAGGGTTTGGGTTAGGGTTAGGGTGAGGGGTAGGCGTAGGGGTAGGGTGAGGGTGAGTGTAAGATTGAGGATTAGTGTTAGGGTGAAGTTTAGGGTAAGGATGAGGGTTTGGGTTAGGGTTTTTGTTAGTGCTATGGTTATAGTTAAGTTTGCAGGGAGGGTGAGGCTGAGGGTGAGGTTTATGGTGAGGGTTAGATTTAGGTTAGGGTTAGGGTTAGTATTATTTTTAGGGTTAGGGTTAGATTTACAGTGAGGGTGAGGATGAGGGTTAGGGTTAGGGTGAGGTTTACGGTGAGGTTTAGGGTTAGGGTTACGTTGAGGGTGAGGTTTAGAGTTAGAATTAGGTTTATGGGGAGGGTTAGGGTGAGAGGTAGGTTTAGGGTTAGTGTTAGTCTTAGGGTGAGGTTGAGGGTTAGGTTGAGGTTTAGGGATAGGCTTAGGGTTAGGATTAGGGTTAGGGTGGGGTTGAGTGTGAGGGTTAGGTTTAGGATTAGGCTTAGGTTTAGGTTGAATGTGAAGGTAGGTGTGAGTGTTATGGTTATGGTGAGGGTGAGGATTAGGGTTACGGTGAGGGTTAGGATTTGGGTTAGGATTAAGGTGAGGGTGAGGGTTAGGATTAGGGTGAGGGTTAGGGTTAGGATTAGGATTAGGGTGAGGGTGAGGATTAGAGTTAGTGTTAGTGTTAGGTTTAGGGTTAGGCTGAGGGTGAGGGTGGCGGTGAGGATTAGTGTTAGGGTGATGGTTAGAGTTAGGTTTAGTGTTATTGTTAGGGTTAGGGTTAGAGTTACGGTGAGGGTGAGGTTCTGGGTGAGGTTTAGGGTTAGTGTTAGGGTGAGGTTTAAAGTTAGGGTTGGAAATAGGGTTAGGGTTAGGGTGATGTTTAGGGTTAGAGTTTGGGTTAGTGTTAGGGTTGGGCTTAGGGTTAGGCTGAGGGTGAGAGTGGGGGTGAGTATTAGGGATACGGTTAAGGTTAGGGTTAGAGTTAGGTTTATGGTTAGGGTTAGGGTTATTATTAGTGTTATGTTTAGGGTTAAGTTTGCAGTGAGGGTGAGGCTGAGGGTGAGGTTTATGTTTAGGGTTAGGTTTTGGGTTAGGGTTATTGTTAGTGTTAGTGTTAGGTTTAGGGTTAGGGTTAGAGTTATGGTGAGAGTGAGTCTTAGGGTTAGGTTGAGGTTTAGGGTGCCGTTTAGGGTTAGGATTAGGTTAAGGGTGAGGTTTATGGTTAGAGTGAGGGTTAGTGGGAGGGTTAGGGTTAGGATTAGGGATAGGGTTAGGTTTAGGGTTAGGATTAGTGTTTTTGTTAAGGTTAGGGTTAGACTCATGGTTAGTGTTAGGGTGAGGGTGAGGGTTAGGGTTAGGGTAAGGGTTTGGCTTAGGGTTAGGTTGAGGGTGTGGGTTATGTTTAGGGTGAGGGCGAGTGTGAGGGTTAGGATTAGTGTTAGGGTTAGGGTGAAGGTTAGTGTGAGGGTTAGTGTTAAAGTTAGGGTGTGGTTGAGGGTTAGGTTTAGGGTCATGCTTAGGGTTACGGTCAGGGAGAGGGTTAGCATGAGGGTGAGAGTTAGTGTGAGGGTTAGGGTGAGGGTGACAGTAAGGGTAAAGTTGAGGGTTTGGCTGAGAGTGAGGATTATGGAAAATGTGAGGGTTAGGGTTAAGGTGAGGGTGAGGGTTAGGGTTAGAGGTAGGGTGAGGGTGAGTGTAAGATTGAGTATTAATGTTAGGGTGAGGTATAGGGTGAGGATGAGGGTTAGGGTTAGGGTTATTGTTTGTGTTATGGTTACAGTTAAGTTTGCAGTGAGGGTGAGGCTGAGGGTGACGTTATAGTTAGGGTTAGGTTTAGGTTTTGGGTTAGGGTTAGTATTATTTTTAGGGTTAGGGTTAGATTGACAGTGAGGATGAGGGTGAGGGTTAGGGTTAGGGTGAGGTTTAAGGTGAGGTTTAGGGTTAGTGTTAGGTTGAGCGTGAGGTTTAGAGTTAGAATTATGTTTATGGGGAGGGTTAGGGTGAGAGATAGGGTTAGGGTTAGAGTTAGTCTTAAGGTGAGGGTGAGGGTTAGGTTGAGGTTTAGGGATAGGTTTAGGGTTAGGATTAGGTTTTGGTTGAGGATAAGTGTGAGAGTTAGGTTTAGGCTTAGACTCAGGGTTAGGTTAAGGGTGAAGGTAGGTGTGAGCGTTATGGTTACGGTGAGGGTGAGGATTAGGATTAGGGTGAGGGTTAGAATTTGGGTTAGGATTAAGGTGAGGGTGAGGGTTAGGGTTAGGGTGAGTTTTAGGTTTAGGATTAGGATTAGGGTGAGGGTGAGTGTTTGGATTATGGTTAGGGTTATTGTTAGTGTTATGGTTAAGGTTACCTTTGCAGTGATGGTGAGGCTGAGGGTGAGGGTTAGGTTTAGGATTAGGGTTAGGGTTAGGTTTAGGGTTAGGATTAGTGTTTTTGTTAAGGTTAGGGTTAGAGTTATGGTGAGGGTGAGGGTGAGCGTTAGGGTTAGGGTTAGGGTGAGCTTTAGGGTTAGGGTGAGGATTAGGGTTTTGGTGAGGGTTAGTTTAGGGTTAGAGTGAGGTTTCGGGGGAGGGTTAGGGTGAGTGTTAGGGTTTGGGTTAGGGTTAGGTATAGGAGTAGGGTTAGGTTGAGGGTGAGTGTGAGTGTTAGGGTTAGGCTTAGGCTTAGGCTTAGGGTTAGGCTGAGGATGAGGGTGGGGGTGAGGATTATTGTTCGAGTGATGATTAGGGTGAGGATTAAGGTGAGGGTTAGGATGAGGGTTAGGGTGAGGATTAGGGTTAGGGTGAGGGCTAGGGTGAGGTTGAGGGTTAGGGTTAGGGTTAGGTTTAGGGTTAGGCTGATAGTGACGTTGAGGGTAAGGGTTAAGTTAAGGGTAATGGTTAGGGTTAAGGTTAAGTTGAAGATTAGCATGAGGTTTAGGGATAGGGTGAGGGTTAGAGTGAGGGTGATGGTAAGGGTAAAGTTGAAGGTTAGGCTGACTGTGAGAATTAAGATAAGGGTGAGGGTTAGGGTTAGGGTAAGGCTTAGTGTAAGGGTGTGGGTTAGGGGTTATGGTGAGGGTTAGGGTTAGGTTGAGGGTTATAGTTAGGGTGAGGGTTAGGGTTAGGGTTATTGTTATTGTTAGGTTTAGAGTTAGGTTGAGGGTGAGGGTGACAGTGAGGGTTAGGTTTAGGGTTAGGATTAGGGTGAGATTTAGGGTTAGGATTAGTGTTAGAGTTAGGGTTAGGGTGAGGGTGAAGTTTAGGGTTAGAATTAGGCTTCGGTTGAGTGTTAGTGTGAGGGTTAGGGTTAGGGTAAGTGTTAGGTTAGTGTTAGGGTGAGGGTTAGGTTTAGAGTGATAATTAGGGGTAGTATTAGGGTTAGGGTGAGGTTGAGTGTGTGGGTTAGGCTTAAGTTTAATGTTAGGCTTAGGGTTAGGCTGAGTGTGAGGTTGAGGGTGAGGGTTATGGTTAGGGTGAGGGTTAGAGTTAGGGTTAGATTGAGGGTTAGGATGAGGGTTAGTGTTACGATTAGTGTTAGGTTGAGCGCTGGGGTGATGGTTAGTGTGAGGTTTAGGGTTAGGGATAGGGTTAGGTTTAAGATTAGGGTCAGGTTTTGGGTGAGGGTGAGGGTTAGGCTTAGTGTTAGGGTTAGGATTAGGGTTAGGGTTATGGTTAGGGTTTGATTTAGAGTGAGGTTGAGGGTAAGAATTAAAGTTAGTGTTAGTGTTAGGGTTAGGGTTAGGCTAAGGGTGAGGGTGGGGTGAGGATTTGGGTTAGGGTGATGGTTAGGGTTAGGGTTAGTGTTATTGTTAGGGTTAGGGTTAGAGTTAAGGTGAGGGTGAGGGTGAGGGTGCGGGTGAGTTTTAGGGTTAGGGTTAGGTGAGGTTTAGGGTTAGTGTTAGAGATAGGGTTAAGGTGAGGGTGAGGTTTAGGGTTAGAGTTCGGGTTAGTGTTAGGGTTACGCTTACCGTTAGGATGAGGTTCAAGGTGGGGGTGAGGATTAGGGTTAGCGTTAGGGTTAGTGTTAGAGTTCGGGTTAGGCTTAGGGTTAGGGTTATTGTTAGTGTTATTGTTAGGTTTAGTTTGCAGTGAGGGTGAGGCTGAGGGTGAGGTTTATGGATAGGTTTAGGTTTAGGATTAGGGTTAGTGTTAGTGTTATTTTTAGGGTTAGGGTTAGAGTTATGGTGAGGGTGAGGGTGAGGGTGAGGGTTAGGGTTAGGGTGAGGTTTAGGGTGAGGTTGAGGATTAGGGTTAGGTTGGGTGTGAGGTTTAGGGTTAGAGTGAGGGTTAGTGGGAGGGGTAGGGTGAGGTTTAGGTTTAGGGTTATTGTTAGTCTTAGGGTGAGGGTGAGGTTTAGGTTGAGGTTTAGGGTTAGGATTAGGGTTAGGGTGAGGGTGAATGTGAGCGTTAGGGTTAGGGTTAGGCTTAGGCTTAGGTTTATGATTATGGTGAGGGTGAGTCTTAGGCTTAGGATTAGGGTGAGGTTTAGGGTTAGGTTGAGGGTTAGGGTTAGTGTGAGTGTTAGTGTAGGGTTAGGTTTAGTGTTAGGGTTAGGGGGAGGGTTAGGGTCAGAGTTAGGGTTAGGGTTAGTGTGAAAGTTAGGGTTAGGGTGAGGGTTTAGTTGAGGTTTAGGGTTAGGGTTAGGGTTAGGTTTAGGATTAGGGTTAGGTTGAGGGTATTTGTGAGTGTTAGGGTTAGGTTTAGGCTTAGGCTGAGGGTGAGGGTGAGGGTGAGGCTTAGCGTTTGGGTGATGGTTAGGGTTAGGATGAGGGTGAGGGTTAGGATGAGAGTTAGGGTTAGGATTAGGGTTAAGGTGAAGGCTAGGGTGAGGCTGAGGGTTAGGTTTAGTGTTAGGGTGAGGTTTAGGCTTAGGATGAGGGTTAGGGCTATTGTGAGTGTTAGTGGTAGGGTTAAGTTTAGTGTTAGGGTTATGGGGAGGATTAGGGTCAGGGTTAAGTTTAGGGTTAGTGTTAGGATTAGGGTTAGGGTGATGGTTGGGGTTATGGTTAGCTTGAAGGTTAGGATGTTTAGGGATAGGGTGAGGGTTACGGTGAGGGTGATGGTAAGGTTGAAGTTGAGGGTTATGCTGAGGGTGAGGGTTAAGATAAGGGTGAGGGTTAGGGTTAGGGTGAGGGCTAAGGTAAGGTTGAGGGTTAGGGGTTGGGGTGAGGGTGAGGGTTAGATTGAGGATTAGGGTTAGGGTTAGTGTGAGGTTTAGGGTGATGATGAGGGTTAAGGTTAGGGTGAGGGTTACGGTTAGAATTAGCGTTAGGATGAGGGCTAGGGTGAGGGTGAGGGTTAGGGTTAGGTTGGGGTTAGAGTGAGTTTTAGGGTTAGGGTAAGGGTTAGGGTTAGTGTGAGGGTTAGTGTTATGGTTAGGGTTAGTGTTAGGGTGAGGGTAAGAGTTAGGGTGAGGGTTAGGTTTAGGTTTAGGGATATTGTTATTGTTAGGTTTATGGTTACATTGAGGGTGAGGGTGAGGGTGAGTGTTAGGGTTAGAGTTAGGGTGAGGTTTAGGTTTAGTATTACGGGTAGAGTTATGGTGAGGGTGAGGTTTTGGGTTCGAGTTAGGCTTAGGGTGAGGGTTAGTGTGAGGATTAGGGTTAGGGTTAGTGTTAGGTTAGGGTTAGAGGGAGGGTTAGGGTTAGGATTAGGGTTAGGGTGAGGTTGAGTGTTTGGGTTAGGGTTAGGTTTAGGTTTAGGATTAGTGTTTTTTTAAGGTTAGGGTTAGAGTTATGATGAGGGTTAGGGTGAGGGTGAGGGTGAGGCTTAGGTTTAGGGTTAGGGGACGGTTTAGGGTTAGGGTGAGGATTAGGGTTAGGGTGAGGGTGAGGTTTAGGGTTAGAGTTAGGGTTAGGGGGAAGGTTAAGGTGAGGGTTAGGGTTAGGGTTAGGGTTAGGTTTAGGATTAGGGTTAGGGTGAGGGTGAGTGTGAGTGTTAGGGTAGGCTTGGGCCTAGGCTTAGGCTTAGGCTGAGGATGAGGGTGGGGGTGAGGTTTAGGGTTCGGGTGATGGTTAGGGTTAGGATTAGGGTGAGGGTTAGGATGAAGGTTAGGGTTAGGTTTAGGGTTAGGGTGAGGGCTAGGGTGAGGGTGAGTATTAGGGTTAGGGTTAGGCTTAGGCTTAGGGTTAGGCTGAGGTAGAGGTTGAGGATGAGGGTTATGGTTAGGGTGATGGTTAGTGTTACCGTTAGGTTGAAGGTTAGCATGATATTTAGTGTTAAGGTGAGGGTTAGAGTGAGGGTGATGGTAAGGGTATAGTTGAGGGTTAGGCTGAGAGTGAGAATTAAAATAAGGGTGAGGGTTAGGGTTAGGGTGAGGCTTAGGGTAAGGGTGAGGGTTAGGGGTTATGCTGAGGGTGAGGGTTAGATTGAGGATTAGGGTTTGGTTTATGGTCAGGATGAGGGTTAGGGTTATGGTGAGGGTTAAGGTTAGAATTAGGTTTAGGTTGAGAGCTAGGGAGAGGGTGAGGGTTAGGGTTAGTGTTAGGGGTTAGGATGAGTTTTAGGATTAGGGTGAGGTTTAAGGTTAGTGTGAGGGTTAGTGTTAGGGTTAGGGTTAGTGTTAGGGTGAGGGTAAGTGTTAGGGTGAGGGTTAGGGTTCGGATGAGGTTTATAGTTACGGTGAGGGTTAGGGTTAGGGTTATTGTTATTGTTAGGTTTAGGGTTACATTGAGGGTGAGGGTGAGGGTGAGGGTTAGGTTTAGGATTAGGGTTAGGTTCAGATTTATGGTTAGGATTAGTGTTAGAGTTAGGGTTAGGGTGAGGGTGAGGTTTCGGTTTAGAGTTAGGCTTAGGGTGAGTGTTAGTGTGAGGGTTAGGGTTAGGGTTAGTGTTAGGTTAGGGTTAGGGTGAGGATTAGTTTGAGGGTTAGGGTTAGAGTGATAGTTAGCATTAGTATTAGGGTTATGGTGAGGGTGAGTGTTTGGGTTAGGGTTAGGTTTAGTGTTAGGCTTAGGGTTAGGCTGAGGGTGAGGTTGAGGGTGAGGATTAGGGTTAGGGTGAGGGTTAGAGTTAGGGTTAGATTGAGGGTTAGGATGAGGGTTAGGGTTAGGATGAGGGTTAGGTTGACCGCTGGTGTGAAGTTTAGTGTGAGGGATAGGGATAGGGTTAGGTTTAGGATTAGGGTTAGGTTGAGGGTGAGTGTGATGGTTAGGCTTAGGGTTAGGGTTAGGCATAGGGTTAGGGTTTGGGTTAGGGTTTGGTTTAGAGTGAGGGTGATGGTGAGGATTAGGATTAGTGTTAGGGTTAGCGTTAGGGTTAGGCTAATGGTGAGAGGGTAGGGTTGAGGATTAGGGTTAGGGTTAGGTGAGGTTTAGGGTTAGTGTTAGAGATAGGGTTAGGAAGAGGGTAAGGTTTAGGGTTAGAGTTAGGGTTATTTTTAGCGTTAGGCTTAGGTTTAGGCTGAGGGTGAGCGTGGGCGTGAGGATTAGGTTTAGGTTTAGGGTTAGGGTTAGAGTTCGGGTTAGGGTTAGGTTTAGGGTTATTGTTAGTGTTATGGTTAGAATTAATTTTGCAGTGAGGGTGAGGCTGAGGGTGAGGTTTATGGTTAGGGTTAGGTTTAGAGTTAGGGTTAGTGTTAGTGTTGTTGTTAGGGTTAAGGTTAGAGTTACGGTTAGGGTGAAGGTGAGGGTGAAGGTTAGGGTTAGGGTGAGTTTTAGGGTGAGGTTTAGGGTTAGGATTAGGTTGTGGTTTAGTGTTATTCTTAGGGTGAGGGTGAGGATTGGCTTGAGGTTTAGGGATAGGTTTAGGGTTAGGATTAGGTTTAGGGTGAGTGTGAATGTGAGTGTTAGGGTTAGAATTAGGCTTAGGCTTAGGTTTGGGATTATGGTGAGGGTGACTGTTAAGCTTTGGTTTAGGGTGAGGTTTAGGGTTAGGGTGAGGGTTAGTGTTAGGGTGAGGGTTAGGTTTAGTGTTAGGGTTAGGGGGAGGTTTAGGGTCAGCATTAGGGTTAGGGTTAGTATGAGGGATAGGTTGAGGTTTAGGTTTAGGGTTAGGGTTACGTTTAGGATTAGGGTTAGAGTGAGGGTGAGTGTGAGTGTTACGGTTAGGTTTAGGCTTAGGCTTAGTGTGAGGGTGAGGGTGAGGCTTAGTGTTTGGGTGATGGTTAGTGTTAGGATGAAGGTGAGGGATAGGATCAGGGTTAGGGTTAGGATTAGGTTTAGGGTGAAGGCTAGGGTGAGGTTGAGGGTTAGGTTTAGGGTTAGGGTGACGTTTAGGCTTAGGGTGAGGTTTAGGGTTAGTGTGAGTGTTAGTGTTAGGGTTAAGTTTACTGTTAGGGTTAGGGGGAGGGTTAGATTCAGGTTTAGGGTTAGGGTTAGTGTTAGAATTAGGGCTAAGGTGATGGTTAGGGTTATGGTTAGTTGAAAGTTAGGATGCTGTTTAGGGATAGGGTGAGGGTTAGGGTGTGGGTGATGGTCAGTTTAAAGTTGAGGGTTAGGCTGAGGGTGAGGGTTAAGATAAGGGTGAGGGTTACGGTTAGGGTGAGGGTTAGGGTAAGGGTGAGGGTTAGGGATTAGGGTGAGGGTGAGGGTTAGATTGAGGATTAGGGTTTGGGTTAGTGTGTGGTTTAGGGTGAACATGAGGGTTAGGGTTAGTTGAGGGTAAGGGATCGAATTAGGAATAGGGTGAGGGCTAGGGTTAGGGTGAGGGTTAGGGTTAGTGTGAGGTTTAGCGTTAGGGTTAGGGTTAGTGTTAGGGTGAGGGTTAGTGTTAGGTTGAGGGTTAGGGTTAGGGTGAGGGTTATAGTTAGGGTGAGGGTTAGTGTTAGGGTTAGGGTTTTTGTTAATTTTAGGTTTAGGGTTATGTTTATGGTGAGGGTGAGGGTCAGGGTGAGGGTTAGGGTTAGGGTTAGGGTGAGGTTTAGAGTTAGGATTAGGTTAGTGTTATGGTTAGGGTGAGGGTGAGGTGTAAGGTTAGATTTAGGCTTAGGGTGAGTGTTAGGGTTAGGGTTAGTGTTAGGTTAGGGTTAGGGTGAGTGTGTGGGTTAGGGTTAGGTTTAGGTTTAGGCTAAGTGTTAGGCTGAGAGTGAGGTTGAGGGTGAAGTTTAGGGTTAGGGTGAGGGTTAGGATTACGGTTAGGGTGAGATTTATGATGACGGTTAGGGTTAGGATTAGGGTTAGAGTGATGGTTAGGGTGAGGGTGAGGTTTAGGTTTAGGGTTAGGGTGAGGTTTAGTGTTAGGTTTAGGGTGAGGTTGAGTGTTAGAGTTAGGGTTAGGGTGAGGGTTAGGGATCGGGTTAGTGTTAGTGTTAGGGTTAGGGTGAGTGATAGTGTTAGGGTGATGTTATGGTTATGTTTAGGATTAGGATTAGGGTTAGGGTGAGGGTGAGTGTGTGGGTTAAGGTTAGTTTTAGTGTTAGGCTTAGGGTTAGGCAGAGGGTGAGGTTGAGGCTGAGGGTTAGGTTTAGTGTGATTCTTTGGGTTACAGTGAGGGTTATGTTTAGGGTGACGGTTACGATTAGGTTTTGGGTTAGGTTGAGGGCTACGTTGAGTGTGAGGTTTAGGGTTAGAGTTAGGGTGAAGTTTATGGTTAGGGTGCTGTTTAGGGTTAGGGTTAGGCTGAGGTTTAGGGTTATAGTTAGGTTTAGGTTTAGGGCGAGTGTGAGGTTTAGGGTTAGAGTTAGGGTTAGGGTGAGGGTTAGGGTGAGGTTTAAGGTTAGAGTTAGGGTTATGGGGGAGGGTTAGGTTGAGGGTAAGGTTTAGGGTGAGGGCTAGTTTGAGGGTGAGGGTTAGGGTTAGTGTTAGGCTTAGGCTTATGTTTAGGCTGAGTGTGAGTTTGAGGGTGAGGGTCAGGGTTAGAGTGAGGTTAGGGTTACGGTTAGGTTGAAGGTTAGCCTGAGGTTTAGGGATAGGGTGAGGGATAGGTTGTTGGTGATGGTAAGGGTAAAGTTGAAGGTTAGGCTTAGGGTCAGGGTAAAGATAAGGGTGAGGGTTAGTGTTAGGATGAGGGTTAGGGTAATGGTGAGGGTTAGAGGTTAGGGTGAGTGTGAGTGTTAGATTGAGGATTAGGGTTAGGTTTAGTGTGAGGTTTAGGGTGAGGATGATATTAGGGTTAGGGTGAGGGTTAGGGTTAGAATTAGGGTTAGGATGAGGGCTAGGCTGAGGGTGAGGGTGAGGGTAAGGTTAGGGTTATGGTGAGTTTTAGGGTTAGGGTGAGGGTTAGGTTTAGTGTGCGGGTTAGTGTTATGGTTGGGTTAGTGGTAGGGTGAGGGTAAGTGTTAGAGTGAGGGTTAGGGTTAGGGTGAGGGTTATAGTTAGGGTGAGGGTTAGGGTTAGGGTTAGGTTTAGGGTTATTGTGATTTTTAGGTTTAGGGTTACATTCAGGGTGAGGGTGAGTGTGAGGGTTAGGGTTAGAGTTAGGGTGAGTTTTAGGTTTAGGATTAGGGGTAAAGTTAGGGTTAGGGTGAGGGTGAGGTTTAGGGTTAGAGTTAGGCTTAATGTGAGGGTTAGTGTGAGGATTAGTGTTAAGGTTAGTCTTAGGTTAGGGTTAGGGTGAGGTTTATTGTGAGGGTAAGGGTTAGAGGGACTGTTAGGGTTAGGATTAGGGTTAGGGTGAGGTTGAGTGTGTGGGTTAGGGTTAGGTTTAAAGTTCGGCTTAGGGTTAGGCTGGGGCTGAGGCTAAAGGAGAGGGATAGGGTTAGGTTAGGGTTAGGTTTAGGGTAAGGTTGAGGGTTAGGATGAGGGTTAGGGTTAGGATTAGTGTTAGGGTGAGGGTGACTCTGTGGGTTATGGTGCAGTTTAGTGTTAGGGTTAGGGTTAGAGTTAGGGTTATGGTGAGGGTGAGGTTTAGGGGTACAGTTGGGGTTAGGGTGAGGGTTAGGGTGAGGGTTAGGGTTAGCGTGAATGTTAGGGTTGTGGTGAAGGTAAGAGTAAATGTTAGGGTTCGGCTGAGGGTGAGAGTTACTTTAAGGCTGAGGGTTATTGTTAGGGTGTGGGTTAGGTTTAGGGGTAGTGTGAGGGTGAGGTTTAGATTGAGGATTAGTGTTAGGATTAGGGTGAGGTTTAGGGTGAGGATTAGGGTTAGGGATAGGGTTATTGTTAGTGTTATGGTTAGGGTTAAGTTTGCGATGAGGTTGAGGCTGAGGGTGAGGTTTATGGTTAGGGTTAGGTTTAGGGTTAGGGTTTGGGTTAGTGTTATTGTTAAGGTTAGGGTTGGTGTTACAGTGAGGGTGAGGTGAGTGTGAGGGTTAGGTTGAGGGTTAGGTTTAGGATTAGGTTGAGGGTGAAGATAGGTGTGAGTGTTAGGGTTATGGTGAGGGTGAGGATTAGGTTTAGGGTGAGGTTTAGGATTTGGGTTAGGATTAAGTTGAGGGTGAGGGTTAGGGTTAGGGTGAGGGTTAGCATTAGGATTAGGGTTAGGGTGAGGGTGAGGGTTAGGATTAGAGTTAGGGTTAGGGTTAATGTTAATGTTATGGTTAAGGACACCTTTGCAGTGATGGTGAGGCTGAGGGTGATGTTTAGGGTTAGGATTACGGTTAGGGTTAGGTTTAGGGTTAGGATTAGTGTTATTGTTAAGCTTATGGTTAGAGTTATGGTGAGGGTGAGGGTGAGGGTGAGGGTTCGGGTTCGGCTTAGGGTGAGGTATGGGGTTAGGGTTAGTGTGAGGTTTAGGGTGAGGATGAGAGTTAGCGTTAGGTTGAGGGCTAGGTTGAGGGTGAGGGTAAGTGTTAAGGTGAGGTTTAGGGTTAGGGTTATGGTTAGTGTTAGTGTGAGGGTTAGTGTTAGGGAGAGAGAGTGTTAGGGTGAGGGTTAGGGTTAGGGTTAGAGTTAGGATTAGGGAAAGGGTTACGGTGAGGGTTAAGGTGAGGGATAGGTGGAGGTTTAGGTTTAGGGTTGGGGTTAGGTTTAGGATTAGGGTTAGGGTGAGGGTGACTGTGAGGGTTAGGGTTAGGCTTCGGCTTAGACTTAGGGTTAGGCTGAGGGTGTGGGTGGGGGTGAGGATTAGTTTTTGGGTGATGGTTAGTGTTACGATTAGGGTGAGGGTTAGGATGAGGGTTAGGGTTAGGATTAGTGTTAGGGTGAGGGCTAGGGTGAGGGCTAGAATGACGGTGAGGGTGAGCGTTAGGTTTAGGCTTAGGCTTAGGGTTAGGCTGAGTGTGACGTTGAGGGTGAGGGTTAGGGTTATGGTGATGGTTAGGGTTACAGTTAGGTTGAAGGTTAGCATGAGGTTTAGGGTTAGGGTGAGGGTTAGAGTGAGGGTGATGGTAAGTGTAAAGTTGAGGGTTACGCTGAGTGGGAGGGTTAAGTTAAGGGTGAGGGTTAGGGTTAGGGTGAGGGTTAGTGTAAGGTTGAGGGTTAGGGTTTATTGTGAGGGTGAGGGTTAGATTGAGGATTAGGGTTAGGTTTAGTGTGAGGTTTAGGGTGAGGATGAGGCTTAGGGTTAGGGTGAGGTTTAGGGTTAGGGTTAGTGTTATTGTTAGGGTTAGAGTTAGAGTTACGTTGAGGGTAAGGTTGCGGGTCCGGGTTAGGGTTAGGGTTAGGGTGAGGTTTAGAGTTAGGGTTGGAGATAGGGTTAGGTTCAGGGTGATGTTTAGGTTTAGAGTTCGGGTTAGTTTTAGTGTTGGGCTTAGGGTTAGGCTGAGGGTGAGAGTGGGGTGAGGATTAGGGTTGGGTTTAGGGTTAGGATTAGAGTTAGCGGTAGGGTATGGGTCGGGATTAGGGTTAGGGGTAAGGTGAGGGTGAGTGTTAGGGTTAGGTTTAGGCTTAGGCTGATGGTGAGGGTGGGGGTGAGGATTAGTTTTCGTTGAGGATTAGTGTGAGGTTTAGGGTTAGAATTAGGGTTAGGGTGAGGTCTAGGGTTATTGTTAGTGTTAGAGCTAGGGTTAGGCTGAGGGTGAGTGTGATTGTGAGGGGTAGGGTTAGGGTTAGGCGTAGGATTAGGCTGAGGGTGAGGGTGAGGATGAGGTTTAGTGTGAGGGTTAGGGTGAGGGTGAAAGTAAGGGTAAAGTTGAGGGGTAGGCTGAGAGTGAGGATTACAGTAAATGTGAGTGTTAGTGTTAGGGTGAGGATTAGAGTTAGGGTTAGGGTGAGGGTGTGGTTTAGATTGAGGATTAGTTTTAGGGTTAGTGTGAGGTTTAGGGTGAGGATGAGGATTAGGGTTAGGGTGCGGGTGAGGGTTAGGGTTAGGGTTAGGGTGAGTGTTACGGTTAGGGTGATGGTTAGTGTTAGTGTGAGGGTTAGTGTAAGAGTTAGGGTTAGTGTTAGTGTGAGGGTAAGTGTTATTGTTCGGGTTAGGGTTCGGGTGAGGGTTACGGTTAGAATGAGGGTTAGGGATAGGGTTAGGGTTATTGTTAGGGTTAGTGTCCGTGTTAGGATGAGGATTAGGGTTAGCATTAGGTTTAGGGTGAGGACAAGTGTGAGGGTGAAGTTTAGGGTTTCAGTCATGCTTAGATTTAGGGTTAGGCTGAGGCTGATGGTGAGGTTGAGGGTTAGGGTTAGCGTGATGGTTAGGGTTACAGTTAGGCTTAGGGTTAGCATGAGTGTTAGGGTTAGGGTGAGGGTTAGGCTGAGGGTGACTGTAAGGGTAAAGGAGATTATTAGGGTTAGGGTGAGGGTTGGGGTGAGGATTATGGTAAGTGTTAAGGTGAGGTTGAGGGTTAGATTGAGGATTAGTGTTATGGTTAGTGTGTGGTTTAGGGTGAGGATGAGGGTTAGGGTTAGGGTGAGGGCTAGGGTGAGGTTGAGGGTTAGGGATAGAGTTAGGTTGAGGTTTAGGTTTAAGGTGATTTTTAGGGTTAGTGTGAGGGTAAGTGTTAGGATTAGTGTTACTGTTAGGGTGAGGGTAAGTGTTAGCATGAGGGTTAAGCTTAGGGTGAGGGTTATGGTTAGGTTTAGGCTTAGTGTTAAGTTTAGGGTTATTGTTAGGGTTAGGTTTAGGGTTACGGATACTGTGATGGTGAGGGTGAGGGTGAGGTTTGGGGTTAGGGTTAGTACTGGGGTTAGAGTTAGGGTGAGGGTTAGGTTGAGATTTAGGGTTAGGTTTCGGGTTAGGTTTAGGATTAGGGTTATGGTGTGGGTGAGTGTGAGGGTTAGGGTTAGGGTTAGGCTTAGGCTTAGGGTTAGGCTGAGGGTGAGGGTGGGAATGAGTATTAGCTTTAGGGTGATGGTTAGGTTTAGGGTTAGGTTTTGGGTTATGGTTAGGGTTAGGATTAGGGTTAGGGTGAGGGCTAGGGTGAGGGTGAGGGTTAGGCTGAGAGTTAGGCTGAGTCTGAGGGTGAGGGTGAGGGTTAGGGTTAGGTTGAGGTTTAGGGTTAGGGTTAGGGTGAGTTTGAGGTTAAGAATGAGGATTAGTTTTAGGGTTAGTGTGAGGTTTAGGGTGAGGATGAGGGTTAGGTTTAGGGTGAGGGCTAGGGTGACGTGAGGGTTAGGGTTAGGGTGAGGCTTAGGATGAGGTGTAGGGTTAGGATTAGGGTTAGGGTGAGCGCTAGTGTGATGGTTAGTGTGAGGGTTAGGGTTAGGGATAGGGATAGGTTTAGGATTAGGTTTAGATTGAGGGTGAATGTGAGGGTTAGGTTTAGGGTTAGGGATAGGCTTAGGGTTAGGGTGAGTGTTAGGGTTAGTGTGAATGTTAGGGTTATGGTGAGGGTTATGGTTATGGTGAGGGTTAGAGTTAGGTTTAGGGTTAGGGTTAGGGTGAGGTTTAGGGTGAGGATGAGTTTTAGGGTTAGGTTTAGGGTTATGTTTAGGGTTATTGTTAGGGCGATGGTGAGGGTTAGGGTTAGAGTTAGGGTTAGGTGAGGGTTAGGGTTAGTTTTAGTGTTAGGGGTAGGGTTAGGATGAAAGTTAGGGTGAGGGTGAGGGTTAGGGTAAGCGTTAGGATTAGGATTAGGGTTAAGGTGAGGGTGAGTGTGAGGGTTAGTGTTAGGGTTAGGGTTAGGTTTAGGATTAGGGTTAGGGTGAGGGTGAGGGTTAGGGTTAGCGTTATGTTTAGAGTGAGGGTTAGGGTGAGGGTTATGGTGAGGGTAAGGGTTAGGATTACCGTTAGGGTATGTGCTAGGATGAGCAATAGGGTTAAGGTTAGGGTTAGGGTGAGGGTTAGGGTTAGGGTTAGGGTGAGGCTTAGGATGAGGTGTAGGGTTAGGATTAGGGTTAGGGTGAGCGCTAGGGTGATGGTTAGTGTGAGGGTTAGGGTTAGGGATAGGGATAGGTTTAGGATTAGGTTTAGATTGAGGGTGAATGTGAGGGTTAGGTTTAGGTTTAGGGTTAGGCTTAGGGTTAGGGTGAGTGTTAGGGTTAGTGTGAATGTTAGGGTTAAGGTGAGGGTTATGGTTATGGTGAGGGTTAGAGTTAGGTTTAGGGTTAGGGTTAGGGTGAGGTTTAGGGTGAGGATGAGGTTTAGGGTTAGTGTTAGGGTGTGGTTTAGGGTTATGGTTAGGGTTATTGTTAGGGCGATGTTGAGGGTTAGGGTTAGAGTTAGGGTTAGGTGAGGGTTAGGGTGAGGGTTAGGGTTAGTGTTAGTGTTAGGGGTAGGGTTAGAATGAAGGTTAGGGTGAGGGTGAGGGTTAGGGTAAGGGTTAAGATTAGGATTAGGGTTAAGGTGAGGGTGAGTGTGAGGGTTAGTGTTAGGTTTAGGATTAGGGTTAGGGTGAGGATGAGGGTTAGGGTTAGGGTTATGTTTAGAATGAGCGTTAGGGTGAGGGTTATGGTGAGAGTAAGGGTTAGGATTAACGTTAGGTTATGTGCTAGGATGAGCAATAGGGTTAGGGCTAGGGTTAGGGTGAGGGTTAGGTTGAGGGTTAGGGTTAGGGTTACGGTGACTGTGAGTGTAACAGTTAGGGTTAGGGTTAGTTTTAGGCTTAGGGTTAGGCTGAGGCTGAGTGTGAGTGTTAGATTTAGGCTGAGTTTTTGGTTTACTGTTAGAGTGAGGGTTAGGGGGAGGGTTAGGGTTAGAATTAGGGTTAGTGTATGTCCTAGGGTGAGGATTAGCCTAACACTAACGTTTAGGTTTAGGGTGAGGTTTAGCTTTAGGGTTATGATCAGGATTAGGGTTAGTGTGATGGTTTGGGTTAAGGTTAGAGTTACGGTGAGGGTGAGGTTTAAGTTTAGGTTTAGGGTTATGGTTATTGTTAGGGTTAGGGTTAGGGTTAAGGTTAAGGTAAGGGTAAGGGTTAGGGTGATGTTGACTGTTAGGATTAGGGTTAGGATTAGGTTTAGTGTTAGGGTGAGGGTGAGGTTTAGGGTTATTGTTAGGGTTAGGGTTAGGTTTAGTGTGAGTGTAAGGGTTAGGTTTAGTGCTATGGTTAGGTTTATGGTGAGGGCTAGTGTGAGGGTGAGGGTATTGTTAGGGTTAGGCTTAGGCTTACGGTTAAGCTGAGGGTGAGGGTTAGGGTTAGGCTTAGGCTTAGGGTTAGGCTGAGGTTGAGTGTGAGGATTAGGGTTAGGGTTTGGGTTAGGGTTAGGCTTAGTGCTAGGCGGAGGGTGAGGGTGAGGGTGAGGGTTATCTTTAGGGTGAGGGTGAGGATTAGGTTTAGGGTTAGCGTTACGGTGCGGGTTAGTGTGAGGGTTAGGGTTAGTGTTACGGTTACGGTGAGGGTGAGAGTGAGTGTGAGGGTTAGAGTTAGGTTTAGTGTTATTTTTTGTGTTATGGTTAGGTTTAAATTTACAGTGAGGGTGAGGATGAGGGTGAGGGTTAGGTTTAGGGTTAGGGTGAGGTTTAGGATAGGGTTAGGGTAAGGGTTAGGGTGAGGGTTTGGGTAAGGGTTACGGTTACGGTAAGGGTGAGTGTTAGGGTTAGGGTGAGGGTTAGTGTGATTGTTAGGGTTAGAGTTAGGGTGAGGGTTTGGATGAAGTTGATGGTTAGGGTCTGGATTAGCTTTAGGGTTAGGATTTGCATTAGATTTAGTGTTAGGTTGAGTACTTGGGTTAGGCTTAGGTTTAGGGTTAGGCTTAGTGTTAAGCTGAGGGTGAGGATGAAGGTGAGGTTTAGGGTTAGGGTTTGGGTTAGGTTTAGCGTTTGGGTGAGAGTTAGGGTTCGGGTTAAGTTTAGGTTTAAGGTGAGGGTTAGGGTTAGGGTTATGGTGAGGTTGAGGGTTAGGGTTAGGTTGATGGTTAGTGTTAGGATTATGGTTAGGGTGAGGGTTCCGGTTAGGATTAGGGTGAGAATTAGGATGAGGATTAGCGTTAGGATTAGTGTTATTGTGAGAGCTAGAGTGAGGGTGAGGGTTAAGGTTAGTGTTAGAGTGATGTTTAGGGTTAGGGTTAGGGTTAGGATGAGGGTTAGGGTGAGGGTTAGGGTTAGGGTTAGGGTGAGGGCTAAGATGAGGGTGATGTTTAGGTTTAGGGTTAGGGTGAGGGTACGGTTTAAGGTTAGAGTTAGCGTTAGGGCTTGGGATAGGCTGAGGTTCAAGATCAGGGTTAGTGTTAGGGTTAGGTTTAGCTTGAGGGTTACTGTTAGTGTGAGGGTTAGGTTTAGGGTTAGGATTAGGATTAGGGTTAGGGTGAGGGTGAGTATGAGGGTTAGGGTTAGGTTTAGGCTTAGGGATAGGCTGAGGGTGAGGGTGAGAGTGAGGGTGAGGGTGAGGGTGAGGGTGAGGGTGAGGGTGCGGTTTAGTGTTAGAGTTAGTGTTAAGTTGAGGGTTAGTGTGAGGGTTAGTATTAGGGTTAGGTTTCGGTGAGGGTTAGGTTGAGGGTTAGGGTTAGGGATAGGGTTAGGTTTAGGATTAGGTTTTGGTTGAGGGTGAGTGTGAGGGTTATGGTTAGGGTTAGGATTAGGCTTAGGTTTAGGCTGAGGGTGAGGGTGAGGGTTAGGGTTAGGGTGAGGGTTAGGTTTAGTGTTAGGGTGAGGGTTAGGATGAGAGTTAGGTTTAGGATTAGAGTTAGGGTGAAGGCTAGCATGAGAGTGAGGGTTAGGGTTAAGGTGAGGTTTAGGGTTAGGGTTAGGTTTAGGTATAGGGTGAGGGTTAGGGTTAGGGTTATGTTGAGGGTGAGGGTTAGGGTTAGGTTGAGGATTAGGATTAGGTCTAGGTTTAAGGTGAGGGTTAGGGTTAAGGTGAAGGTTAGCATTAGGGTCAGGGTTAGGATTAGGGTTAGGATGAGTGCTAGTTTGAGGCTGAGTGTTAGGGTTAGGGTTACATTGAGGTTTAGGGTGAGTGTCACGGTGAGGGTCAGGGTTAGGGTTAGGGTGAGGGTTAGACTTGGTTTAGGGTTAGGATGTGGTTTAGTTTTAGGGTTAATGTGAGGGTTAGTATGAGGGTTAGGGTTACAATTTGGGTTAGGGTGAGGGCTTGGTTGAGGGTGAGGTTTAGTGTTAGGGTTAGGGTGAGGGTTAGGATTAGGATTAGGGGTAGCGTTAGGGTACGGGTTACAGTGAGGGTGATGGTTAGGTTTGGGGTGAGGTTTAGTGTTAGGACTAAGGAGAGGGTGAAGGTTAGGGTTAGGGTTAGGGTGAGGGTTAGGTTTAGGTTTAAGTTTAGAGTTAGGGTTAGGGTTAGGATTAGGGTGAGGTTTTGTGTGAGTGTGAGGGTTAGTGTTAGAGTTAGGCTTAGGTTAGGGTTAGGCTGAGGGTGAGGGTGGGGATGAGGATTAGGTTTAGAATGATGGTTCCGGTTTTGGTTAGGTTGAGGGTTAGGATGAGGGTTAGGGTTTGGATTAGGGTTAGGGTGAGGGCTAGGTTGAGTGTGAGGTTAAGGGATAGGTTTAGGCTTAGGCTTAGGTTTAGGCTGAGGCTGAAGGTGAGGGTGAGGGTTAGGTTTAGGGTGATGGTTAGAGTTACGGTTAGGGTGAGGGTTAGGATGAGGTTTAGGATTGGGGTGAGCATTAGGATGAGGTTGACACTAAGAGTAAAGTTGAGGGTTAGGCTGAGAGTGAGAGTTATGTTTAGGGTGAGAGTTCGGGTTAGGGTTAGGTTGAGGGTGAGGGTTAGATTGAGGTTTAGTGTTAGGGTTAGTGTGAGGTTTAGGGTGCGTATGAGGGTTAGTGATAGGGTGAGGGATAGGGTGAAGTTGAAGGTTAGGGTTATGGTTAGGGTGAAGTTTAGGTTTAGGGTGATGGTTAGCCTTAAGGTGAGTGTTAGTGTTAGGGTTAGTGTTAGTGTTAGGGTGAGGTTAAGCGTTAGGGGAAGGTTTAGGTTGAGAGTGAGGTTTAGAATTCGGGTTAGGGTTAGGGTTAGGGTGAGGGTGAGGTTTAGGGTTAGTGTTAGGGTTAGGGTGATGGTTAGGGTTAGGGTTAGGGTTAGTGTTAGGATTAGGGTTAGGGTGAGGTTTAGTGTGGGGGTGAGGGTTACTGTTAGGGTTAGGATTAGGATTAGGGTTAAGGTGAGGTTGAGTGTGAGGGTTAGGATTAGGGTTAGGATTAGGATTAGAGTTTGGGTGAGGGTGAGGGTGTGGGTTACAGTTAGGGTGAGTGTTGGGTTTAGGGTTAGAGTGAGGGTTAGGGTCAGGGTTCGGCTTAGGCCTAGGGTTTGATTATGGCCTGTTTTGAGGGTGAGGGTTAGGGTTAGGGTGATGGTTAGGGTGGGGGTGACGTTAAGGCTAAAGGTTAGGGTTAGGCTGCGGTTGAGAGTTACTGTAAGGGTTAGGGTTATGGTTAGGGTGAGGGTTAGGGGAAGGGGTCGGGTGAGGGTGAGGGTTAGATTGAGGATTAGTGTTAGGGTTAGGGTGAACTTTAGGGTGAGGATGAGTGTTAGGGTTAGGGTTAGGGTTATTGTTAGTGTTATGGTTAGGGTTAAGTTTGCGGTGAGGGTGAGGCTGAGTGTGAGGTTTATGGTTAGGGTTAGGTTTAGGGTTAGTGTTATTGTTAGGGTTAGGGTTAGAGTTACAGTGAGTGTTAGGGTGAGGGTTAGGGTTAGAGTGAGGTTTACGGTGAGGTTTAGTGTTAGGGTTAGGTTGAGGGTGAGAGTTAAGTTTAGAATTAGGTTTAGGGTGAGGGTAAGTGTGAGGGGTAGGGTTAGGGTTAGTGATAGTCAGGGTGAGGGTGAGGGTTAGGTTGAGGTTTAGGGATAGGCTTAATGTTAGGATTAGGGTTAGGGTGAGGGTGAGTGTGAGGGTTAGGGTTAGGCTTAGGCTAAGGGTTAGGTTGAGGGTGTAGGTACGTGTGAGTGTTAGGGTTACAGTGAGAGTTAGAATTGTTTGGGTGAGGGTTAGGATTTGGTTTAGGTTTAAGGTGAGGGTGAGGGTTAGGGTTAGTGTGACGGTTAGGGTTAGGATTAGGATTAGGGTGAGGGTGAGGGATAGGATTAGGGTTTGTGTTATTGTTATTGTTATGGTTAAGGTTACCTTTGCTGTGATGGTGAGGCTGAGGGTGAGGATTAGGGTTAGGATTAGGGTTAGGGTTAGGTTTGGAGTTAGGATTAGTGTTATTGTTAAGGTTAGGGTTAGAGTTATGGTGAGGGTGAGGGTTAGGTTTAGGGTTTTGGTTAGATTTAGGGTTAGGGTGAGGATTAGTGTTAGGGTGAGGGTGAGGTTTAGGGTTAGAGTTATGGTTAGGGGGAGGGTTAGGGTGAGGTTTAGGGTTAGAGGTATGGTTAGGGGGAGGGTTAGGGTGAGGGTTAGGTTGAGGTTCAGGGTTAGGGTTAGGGTTAGGTTTAGGATTAGGTTTAGAGTGAGGGTGAGGGTGAGGGTTAAGGTTAGGCTTAGGCTTAGCGTTAGGCTGAGGGTGAGTGTGGTGGTGAGGATTAGGGTTCGGGTGATGGTTAGGTTTAGGATTAGGGTGAGGGTTAGGATGAGGTTTAGGGTTAGGATTAGGATTAGGGTGAGGGTTAGGATGAGTGTTAGGGTTAGGTTTATTGTTAGAGTGAGGGCTAGGGTGAGGGTGAGGGCTAAGGTTAGGGTTAGGTTTAGGGTGAGTTTTAAGGTTAGGGTGAGGGTTAGGGTTAGTGTGAGGGTTAGTGTTAGGGTTAGGGTTAGTGTTAGGGTGAGGGTAATTGTTAGGGTGAGGGTTAGGTTTAGGGTGAGTGTTATAGTTAGGGTGAGGTTTAGTGTTAGGGTTAGGGTTTTTGTTAATTTTAGGTTTGGGGTTATGTTGACAGTGAGGGTGAGGGTGAGGGTTAGGTTTAGGGTTAGGGTGAGTTTTTGGGTTAGGATTAGGTTAGAGTTATGGTTAGGGTGAGGGTGTGGTTTAGGGTTAGATTTAGGCTTAGGGTGAGGGTTAGTGTGAGGGTTAGGGTTAGGGTTAGTGTTAGGTTAGGGTTAGGGTGTGGGTTTGTGTGAGGGTTAGGGTTAGAGTTAGGGTTAGGTTTACTATTAAGGTTATGGTGAGGGTGAGTGTGTGGGTTAGGGTTAGGTTTAGGGTTAGGCTTAGGGTTAGGCTGAGATTGAGTTTGAGTGTGAGGTTTCGGGTTAGAGTGAGGGTTAGGTTTAGGATTAGGGTTAGGGTGTTGGCTAGGGTTAGGGTGAGTTTTAGGGTTAGGGTTAGTTTGAGGTTTAGTGTTAGGGTTTGGGTGAGGGTGAGATTGAGTGTTAGAGTTAGGGTTAGGGTGAGGGTTAGGGTTAGAGTTAGTGTTAGGGTTAGGTTTAGGGTGAGTGATAGGGTTACGTTGAGGGTTATGGTTATGGTTAGAATTAGGATCAGGGTTAGGGTGAGTGTTAGTGTGTGGGTGAGGGTTAGGTTTAGCGTTAGGCTTAGGGTTAGGCTGAGGGTGATGTTGAGGGTGAGAGTTAGGTTTAGTGTGAGTGTTAGGGTTATGCTTAGTGTGAGGGTTACTGTTAGGTTTAGGGTTATGGTGAGGGCTACTTCGAAATTGAGGTTTAGTGTTAGGGTTAGGCTGAGGTTTTGGGTTAGGGTTAGGGTTAGGTTTAGGGCGAGTGTGAGGTTTAGGGTTAGAGTTAGGTTCAGGGTGAGGGTTAGGGTGAGGTTGAGCGTTAGTGTTAGTGTAAGGGGTAGGGTTAGGCTGAGGGTGAAGTGAGTGTGAAGGTTAGGCTTAGGGTTAGGCTTAGGTTTATTCTGAGGGTGAGGGTGAGGTTGAGAGTTAGGATTAGGGTGAGGGTGAGGTGTAGGCTTAGATTTAGTGTTAGTGTGAGGTTTAGTATGAGTGTTTGTTTTAGGGTTAGGGTGTGGGTGAGGGTTAGGGTTAGGATGATGCTTAGGGTTACGGTCAGGGTGAGGGTTATGATGAGGATTACGGGTATGGGTAGGGTTAGGGTGAGGGCTACATTGAGGGTGAGGTTTAGGGTAAGTGTTAGGGTGAGGTTTAGGTTGAGATCGAGGTTTAGTGTTAGGGTTAGGCTCAGGTTTAGGGTTAGGATTAGGGTTAGGGTTAGGGCGAGTGTGAGGTTTAGGGTTAGATTTAGGTTTAGGGTGAGGGTTTGGGTGAAGTTTAGGGTTAGTGTTAGTGTTAGGGTAGGGTTAGGCTGAGGGTGAGGGTGAGTGTGAGGGTTAGGGTTAGGGTTAGGCTTAGGTTTAGGCTGAGCGTGAGCGTGAGGTTGAGATTTAGTGTTAGCTTAAAGGCTAGGGTTACGGTTTGGCTGAGGGTTAGTATGAGGATTAGGGTTAGGGTGTGGGTTAGGGTGAGGGTGACAGTAAGGGTCAAGTTGAGGTTTAGGCTGAGAGTGAGGATTACGGTAAATGTGAGGGTTGGGGTTAGGGTGACGGCTAGGGTGAGGTTGATGGTTCGGGATAGGGTTAGGTTGAGGTTTAGGTTTAAGGTGATGGTTAGAGTTAGTGTGAGGGTTAGTGTTAGGATTAGGGTTAGTTTAGGGTGAGGGTAAGTGTTAGGGTGAGGGTTAGTGTTAGGGTGAGGGTTCTGGTTAGGGTTAGGGTTAGTGTTAGGGTTAGGGTTATTGTTAGGGTTAGGGTTACAGTTACGGTGAGGGTTAGGGTTAGGGTTAAGGGGAGGTTTAGGGTTAGTGTTAGAGTTTGGGTTAGGCTGAGGGTGGGGTTTAGGTTTAGAGTTAAATTTAGGGTTAGGGTTAGGTTTAGGGTTAGGGTTAGGGTTAGGATTAGGGTTAGCGTGAGGGTGAGAGTGAGGGTTAGGGTTAGTGTTAGGCTTAGGCTTCGGGTTATTCTGAGGGTGAGGGTGGAGCTGAGGCTTAGGGTCAGGTTTAGGGTGTGGGTTAGGATGAGTTTTAGGGTTAGGATTTGGTTTATGATGAGGGCAAGGGTGAGGGTGAGGGTTAGGGTTAGCATTATGGTGAGGTTTAGGTTTGGGGTTAGGTTTACTGTTAGGGTGAGGTTAGGGTTAGGGTTACTGGGAGGGTGAGTGTTAGGGTTATGGTGAGGGTTAGGGTTCTATTTAGGGTGAGGTTTAGGGTTAGGCTAAGGGTGAGGGATTGAGTTAGGTTTAGAGTTACAGTGAGGGTGAGGGTGAGGGTGAGGTTTAGGGTCAGGGTTAGGTTTAGGCTGAGGGTGAGGTTTAGGGTTATAATTAGGGTTAGGGGGTGGCTTAGGTTGAGGTTTAGGTTTAGGGTTAGTGTTAGGTTTAGGGTTAGAGTGAGGGTTAGGTTGAGGTTTAGGATTAGGGTTCGGGTTAGGTTTAGGATTAGGGTTATGGTGAGGGTGCGTGTGAGGGTTAGGGTTAGGTTTACGCTTAGGCTTAGGGCTAGGCTGAGAGTGAGGTTGGGGATGAGGATTAGGATTAGAATGATGGTTAGGTTGATGGTTAGTTTTAGGGTTAGTATTAGGGTTAGGGTTAGGATTAGGTTTAGGGTGAGGGCTAGGGTGAGGGTGAGGGTTAGGCTTAGGTTTAGTCTGAGTCTGAGGGTGAGGGTGAGGGTTAGGGTTATGTTGATGCTGAGGGTTACAGTCAGAGTGAGGGTTAGGATGAGGGTTAGTTTTAGGGTGAGGGTTAGGGTAAGGGTTACTGTAAGGGTAAACTTTAAGGTTAGGCTGAGAGTGAGGATTACGGTAAGGGTGAGGGTTAGGTTTAGGTTGAGGGTTAGGGTTAGGTTTAGGGTGAGGGTGAGTTTTAGATTGAGGATTAGTTTTAGGGTTAGTGTGAGGTTTAGGGTGAGGATGAGTCTTAGTGTTCGGGTGTGGGCTAGGGTTAGGGTAAGGGACAGGGTTAGGTTGAGTTTTAGGGTTAGGGAGATGGTTAGGGTTAGTGTGAAGTTTAGTGTTAGGGTTAGGGTTAGTGTAAGGGTGAGGGTAAGTGTTAGGCTGAGGGTTAGGTTTAGGGTAAGGGTTATGGTTAGAATGAGGGTTAGGGTTAGGGTTAGTGTTATTGTTAGGGTTAGGGTTTCGTTTTTGGTGAGGGTGAGGGTTATGGTTAGGTTTATGGTGAGGTTTATGTTTAGGCTTAGGATTAGAGTTAGGGTTAGGATGAGGGTGAGGTTTAAGGTTAGAGTTAGTGTTAGTGTTAGGTTTAGGGTGAGGGTGAGGGTTAGGGTTAGGGTTAGGGTGAGGCTTAGGGTTAGGATTAGGTTGAGGGTTAGGATTAGGTGTACGGTTAGGATTAGGGTTAGGGTGAGTGCTAGGGTGATGGTTAGTGTGATGATTAGGGTTAGGGATAGGGTTAGGTTTAGGATTAGTTTTTGATTGAGGGTGAGTGTGACGGAGGGTTGGGATTAGTGTTAGGGTTAGGCTTAGGGTTAGGTTGAGGGTTAGGGTTATGGTTTTGTTTAGGGTGAGGGTGATGGTTAGGGTTAGGGTTAGGGTGAGTGTGAGGGTTAGGCTTAGGGTTAGGGTGAGGGATAGGGTGAGGGTCAGGTTTAGGGTGAGGGTTAGGATGAGGGTTAGGGTTACAGTGAGGGTTATGGTTAGGATTAGGGTGAGGGTTATGTTTAGGACTAGAGTTAGGGTGAGGGTGAATTTTAGGATTAGGGTTAGGGTCAGGATTATGGTTATTGTTATGATTATGGTGACATTTGCAGTAGGGGGAGGCTGAGGGTGAGATTTAGGGATAGGATTAGGGTTAAGTTAAGCTTTAGGGTTAGGATTAGTGTTATTGTTAGGGCTAGGGTTAGAGTTACTGTGCGGTTGAGGGTGAGGGCAAGGGTGAGGTTTAGGGTGAGGATTAGGGTTAGGTTTAGGTTGAGGGTGAGTGTGAGGGTTAGGGTTAGGGTTAGGGTTAGGCTTAGGGTTAGGGTGAGGGTTAGGGTTAGGGTTTGGTTTAGGGTGAGGGTGAGGGTTAGGGTTAGTTTTAGTGTGAAGGTTAGGGTTAGGGTTAGGGTTAGGGTTAGGGTTAGGGTTTGGGTTTGGGTTAGGGTTAGGGTTAGGGTTAGGGTTAGGGTTAGGGTTAGGGTGAGGGTGAGGGTTAGGATTAGGGTTAGGGTTAGGGTTATTTTTAGGGTTACCGTTATGGTGAGGGTGAGGGTGAGGGTGGGGGTTAGGGTTAGGTTGAGGTTTTTAGTGTTAGGGTTAGGGTTAGAGTTAGGGATAGGGTGAGGTTAGTGTTAGGGTTACTGTGAGGGTTAGTGTTTCTGTTAGGGTATGGGTTAAGGTGAGGGTTTTGGTTAGGGTGAGGGTTAGGATTAGGGTTAGGGTTATTGTTTGTGTTGGGTTTTGGGTCAAGGTAACGTTGAGAGTAAGGGTGAGCGTTAGGGTTTAAGGTTATGGTCAGGTTTAGGTTTTGGGTTAGGGTTAGAGTTAGGGTTAGGGTGAGGGTGAGGTTTAGAGTTAGAGTTAGGGTTAGGGTGAGGGTTACGTTGAGGGTTAGGGTTAGGGTTATGGTTAGTGTTAGGGTTAGGGTTAAGTTTAGGGTTAGGGTTAGGTTGAGGGTGAGGTTTAGGATTAGGGTTATGGGGAGGGTTAGGATGAGGGTTAGTGTTAGGATTAGGGTTAGGGTGAGTGCTAGGTTGAGGGTGAGGTTTAGTGTTAGGGTTATGGTAATGTTTAGGTTTAGGGTTAGGGTTAGAGTTAGGGCAAGGTTGAGGTTTAGGTTTAGAGTTAGGGTAAGGTTGGGGCTGAGTTTGAGGGTTAGGGTTAATGTTTGAGTTAAGGTTAGGGTGAGGGTTAGGATTAGGGTGATTTTGAGGGTGAGGGTTAGGCTTAGGCTTAGGGTTACGATTCGGATTAGGGCAAGGGTTAGGGTGAGTGTGATGTTTATGGTTAGGGTTAGGCTTAGGCTTAGGTTTGGGCTGAGAGTGAGGGTGAGGGTGAGGGTTAAGGTTATGGTGAATGTTAAGGTTAGTGTTAGGGTGAGAGTTAAAGTTCTATTATGTTTAGGGTTAGGATGAAGGATCGGGTTAGGATTGGGGTTAGGGTGAGTGCTAGGGTGAGGGTGAGAGTTAGAGTGAGCCTTAGGCTTAGGCTTAGGGTTAGGCTGAGCATGAGGTTGACGGTGAGGGTTAGGGTAAGGGTGATGGTGAGGTTTAAGTTTAGGTTGAGGGTTAGGATGAGGTTTAGGGTTAGGGTGACAGGGTGAGGATGATGGTACGGGTAATGGTGAGGTTTAGGCTGAGGTTGAGAGTTAAGATAAGGGTGAGGGTGAAGGTTAGAATTAGGTTTAGGGTGAGGGCTAGGGTGAGGGTGAGGGTTAGAGTTAAGGTTAGGATTAGGGTGAGGTTTAGGATTACGTTGAGTGTTAGGGTTAGTGTGAGATTTAGTGTGAGGGTTAGGGTTAGTGATAGGGTGAGGGTAAGTGTTAGGGTGAGGGTTAATGTTAGGGTGAAGGTTATGGTTAGGGTGAGGGTTAGGGTTAGGGTTATTGTTAGGGTTAGGGTTACGGTTACTGTGAGGGTGAGGGATAGGGTTAGGGTTAGGGTGAGGTTTAGTGTTAGGGTTAGGGTTAGAGTTAGGGTAAGGTTGAGGGTTAGGTTTAGGGTAAATTCTAGAGTTAGGGTTACGGTGAGGGTTAGGGTGAGGGTGAGGTGTAGTCTAAGGGTTAGGATTAGGATTAGTGTAAGGGTTCGGATGAGTGTGAAGGTTAGGGTTAGGGTAAGGCTTAGGCTTAGGGTTAGGTTGAGAGTGAGGATGAGGGTGAGGGTTAGGGTTTGGGTGACGGTTAGGGTTAGGGTTAGGGTGAGATTTCAGGTTCGGTTAAGTATAGGGTTAGGGTGAGTTTGAAGGTTAGGATTAGGGTGAGGGTGAGGGCTAGGGTGAGTGTGAGGTTTAGAGTTAGTGTGAGGGTGAGGTTTAGGGTTAGGGGTAGGGTTAGGGTTAGGTTTAGGATGAGGCTGAGGTTTAGTGTTAGAGTTAGGGTTAGGGTGAGGCTGAGGATGAGGGTTAGGGTTAGGGTTAATCTTGGAGTTAGCGTTAAGGTGAGGGTTAGGGTGAGGCTGAGGGTAAGGCTTAGTGTTAGGATTAGATATAGGGAAAGGTTTAGGGTGAGTTTGAGGGTTAGGATTAGGTTTAGGGTTAGGCTTAGGGTCAGGGTTACTGTGAGGGTGAGGGTGATGGTTAGGGTTAGGGTGAGAGTTAGGGGTAGGGTTAGGGTGAGATTTAGGGTTCGGGTTAAGTTTAGTGTTAGGGTGAAGGTTAGGGTTAGGGTTACAGTGAGGGTTAGGGTTAGGGTTAAGTTGAGGGTTAGGGTTAGGCTTAGGATTAGTGTGAGGGTTAGGGTTAGGGTTAGGGTGAGGGTTAGGATGAGGATTAGGGTTAATATTAGGGTTAGGGTGAGGGCTAGGGTGAGGGTGAGAGTTAGGGTTAGGGTTAGGGTAAGGTTTAGGCTTAGGGTTAGGTTGAGAGTGAGGATGAGGGTGAGGGTTACTGTGAGGGTGAGAGTTAGGTTTAGGGTGAGGGTTAGGGTTAGGTTTAGGGTTACAGTGAGGGTGTGTGTTATTGTTAGGGTTAGGGGTAGGGTTATGGTTATGGTGAGGGTGAGGGTTAGGGTTAGGTTTAGGGTGAGGTTTAGTGTTAGGGTTAGGGTTAGCGTTAGGCTTAGGGTGAGGGTGAGGTTTAGGTTTAGAGTTAGGGTAATGGTGAAGCTGAGGTTGAGGGTTGGGTTTAGGGTTAGTGTTAGAATTAGGGTTAGGGTGAGGGTTAGGTTGAGGGTGAGGATGAGAGTGAGGGTTAGGCTTAGGGTTAGGATTAGGATTAGGGTAAGTGTTAGGGTGAGTCTTAGGGTTAGGGATAGGGTGAGGTTTAATTTTAGGGTTATGGTTAGGGTTAGGATTAGGGTGAGGGTGAGGTTTAGGAGTAGGTTTAGGGTCAGTGTGAGGGGTAGGGTTAGGGTGAGTGTTAGGGTAGGGTTGACGGTAAGGGTAAAGGTGAGGGTTAGGCTGAGGGTGATCGTTATGGTAAGGGTGAGAGTTAGGTTTAGGGTGAGTGTTAGGGTAGGGTTGACGGTAAGGGTAAAGTGAGCGTTAGGCTGAGGGTGAGGGTTATGGTAAGGGTGAGAGTTAGGTTTAGGGTGAGGGTTAGGGTTAGGGTTAGGGTGAGGGTGAGGGTTAGATTGAGGATTAGTGTTAGGTTTAGTGTGAGGTTTAGGGTGAGGATGAGGTTAGGGTTAGGGTGATTGCTAGGGTGAGGTTGAGGGTAAGGGTTAGATTGAGGATTAGTGTTAGGGTTAGTGTGAGTTTGAGGGTGAGGATGAGGTTTAGGGTTAGGGTTAGGGTTACGATTAATGTTAGGGTTAGGCTTAAGGTGAGGGTTAGGGTGAAGGTGAGGTTTAGGGTTAGGGTTAGGTTTAGGCTGAGGCTTAGGTTTAGGCTGAGAGTGAGGTTGAGGTTGAGGGTTAAGGTTAAGGTGAGGGTTAGGTTTAGGGTTAGGTTGAAAGTTAGGGTTCAGTTAAGTTTAGGGTTAGGGTGAGGGTTATGGTTAGGATTAGGATTAGGGTGAGGGCTAGAGTGAGGGTGAGGTTTACGGTTAGTGTTAGGGTAAGGTTTAGGGTTAGGGTTAGGGTTTGGTTTAGGGTTAGGATGAGGGTTAGGGTTAAGATTATGGTTAGAGTGAGGGTGAGTGTTAAGATTAGGGTTAGGGTTAGGGTTAGGTTTAGGGTTAGGATTAGTGTTTTGTTAGTGTTAGGTTTAAAGTTATGGTGAGGGTGAGGGTTAGGTTTAGGGTTAGGGTGAGGTTTAGGGTTAGGTTTAGGATTAGAGTTAGGGTGAGGGTGAGGTTTAGGTTTAGATTTAGGGTTATTTGGAGGGTTAGGTCGAGCGTTAATGTTAGGTTTAGTGTTAGGGTTAAGGTTAAGTTGAGGTTTAGGTTGAGGTTTAGGATTAGGGTTAGGTTAGGGTTAGGATTAGGGTGAGGGTGAGGGTGAGTGTGCGGGTTAGGGTTAGGTTTAGGCTTAGACTTTGGGTTAGGCTGATGGTGATGTTGGGGCTGAGGATTAGGGTTGGGGTGATGGTTAGGGTTAGGGTTAGGGTGAGGGTTAGTATGAGGGTTAGCTTTAGGATTAGGGTTAGGGTGAGGGCTAGGGTGAAGGTGAGATTAAGGGTAAGGTTTAATCTTAGGCTTAGGGTTAGGCTGAGCATGAGGTTGAGGGTGAGGGTTAGGGTTAGGGGTAGGGTGAGGTTTAGTGTTAGGGTTAGGGTTAGAGTTAGGTTTAGGATGAGGGTGTGGTTTAGGGTTAGAGTTAGTTTCAGGGTGAGAGGTAGGGTTAGGGTGAGGGTTAGGGTGGGGGTGAAGGTAAGGGTTAAGGTGAGGGTTAGGTTGAGGGTGAGTGTTATGGTAAGGGTGAGGGTTAGGTTTTGGGTGTGGGTTAGTGTTAGGGTGAGGGTGAGGGTGAGGGTTAGATTGAGGATTAGTGTTAGGGTTAGTTTGAGGTTTAGGGTGAAGATAAGTGTTAGGGTTAGTGTGAGGGCTAGGGTGAGATTGAGGGTGAGGGTTAGATTGAGGATTAGTGTTAGGGTTAGTGTGAGGTTTAGGGTGAGGATGAGGTTTAGGGTTAGGTTTGGGGTTAGGATTAATGTTAGGGTTAGGCTTAAGGTGAGGGTTAGGGTGAGGGTGAGGTTTAGGGTTAGTGTTAAGATTAGGATTTGGGTTAGGGTTAGGTTTAAAATGAGGGTGAGGTTTATTTTTAGGGTTAGGTTTAGGGTTATGGTTATGGTGAGGGTGAGGTTTAGGGTTAGGGTTAGGGTGAGGTTTAGTGTTAGTATTAAGGTTAGAGTTAGGGTTAGGGTGAGGGTGAGGTTTAGGTTTAGAGTTAGGGTAAGGGTGAGGCTGAGGTTGAGGGTTGGGTTTAGGGTTAGTGTTAGAGTTAAGGTTAGGGTGAGGGTTAGGATGAATGTGAGGGTGAGGTTGAGTGTTAGGCTTAGGTTTAGGATTAGGATTAGGGTAAGGGTTAGGGTGAGTGTGAGGCTTAGGGTTAGAGTTAGGCTCAGGCTTAGTGTTAGGCTGAAGGTGAGGGTGAGGTTGAGGGTTAGGGTTAGGGTGAGCGTTAGGTTTAGGATTAGGGTAAGTGTTAGGGTGAATGTGAGGGTTAGGGTTAGGCTTAGGGTGAGAGTTAGGTGTAGTGTTACGGTGAGAGTTAGGGTTCGGATTAAATTTAGGGTTAGGGTGAGCGTTAGGGTTAGAGTTACAGTAAGGGTGAAGGTTACGGCTAGGTTGAGGGTTAGGATTAGGCTTAGGATTAGGGTGAGGGTTAGGGTTAGTGTTAGGGTGAGGGTTAGGATGAGGATTAGGATTAGGATTAGGGTTCGGTGAGGGCTAGGGTAAGGGTGAGGGTTAGGGTTAAGGTTAGGCTGATGCTTAGGTTTAGGGTGAGGGTTAGTGTTTGGGTTTGGGTTAGGGTGAGGATGAGGCTGAGGAAGAGGGTTAGGGTTAGGGTGAGGGCTAGGGTGAGGGTGAGCGTGATGGTTAGATTGAGGATTAGTGTTAGGTTTAGTGTGAGCTTTAGGGTGAGGATGAGTTTTAGGGTTAGGTTAGGGTTAGGATTAATATTTGGGTTAGACTTCAGGTGAGGGTTAGGGTGAGGGTGAGGTTTAGGGTTAGGGTTAGGCTTAGTGTTAGGCTGAAGGTGAGGGTGAGGGTGAGGTTTAGGGATAAGGTTAGTGTTATTGTTAGGGTTAAGGTGAGAGTTAGGGTTCGGGTTAAGTTTAGGGTTAGGGTGAGGGTTAGGGGAAGGGTTACAGTGAGAGTGCGGGTTTTGGTTAGGTTGAGGGTTAGTGTTAGTGTTAGGGTGAGGATTAGGATGAGGGTTAGGGTTAGGATTAGGGTTAGGGTGAGGGCTAGGGTGAGGGTGAGGTTTAGGGTTAGGGTTAGGGTGAGGTTTAGGGTTAGGTTTAGGTTTAGGGTTAGGGTGAGTGTGAGGTTTAAGGTTAGAGTTAAGGTTAGGGTGAGGCTGAGAGTGAGGGTTAGGGTTAGGGTTAGTGTTAGAGGTAGGTTTATGGTGAGGGTTGGGGTGAGGGTGAGGGGAAGGCTTAGTGTTAGGATTAGGATTAGGGTAAGTGTTAGGGTGAGTGTGAGGGTTAGGGTTGGGGTTTAGGTTTAGTCTTAGGGTTAGGCTTAGTGTGAAGGTGAGGGTGAGGGTTAGGGTTAGGGTGAGAGTTAGCAGTAGGTTTAGAGTGAGAGTTAGGGTTCGGATTAAATTTAGGGTTAGGGTGAGGGTTAGGGTTAGGTTTACAGTGAGAGTGGGTTTTAGGGTTAGGTTGAGGGTTAGGGTTAGGCTTAGGATTAGGGTGAGTGTTAGGGTTAGTGTTAGGGTGAGGGTTAGGATGAGGATTAGGGTTAGGATTAGGGTTCGGGTGAGGGCTGGGGTGAGGGTGAGAGTTAGGATTAGGGTTAGGATGAAGGTTAGGTTTAGGGTTAGGGTGAGGGTTAGTATGAGGGATGGGGTAGGATTATTGTTAGGGTGATGGCTAGGGTGAGGGTGAGGGTAAGCGTAAGGGTTAGGCTTAGGCTTAGGTTTAAGCTGAGCATGAGGTTGAGGGTGAGGGTTAGGATTATGGTGATGGTTAGGTTTATGTTTAGGGTGAGGATTATGATGAGGTTTAGGGTTAGGGTGAGGATTATGGTAAGGGTGAAGTTGAGGTTTAGGCTGAGGTTGAAGATTAAGATAAGGGTGAGGGTTCGGATTAGGTTTAGGTTTAGGTTTAGGGTTAGTGTTAGTGTGAGGGTTTGATTGAGCATTAGGGTTAGGGTTAGGGTTAGTGTGAGGTTTATGGTGAGGATGAGGGTTAGGGTTAGGTTGAGGGTGAGGGTTAGAATTAGGGTTAGTGTGAGGGCTAGGGTGAGGGTGAGGGTAAAAGTTAGGGTTAGGTTTAGGGTGAGGTTTAGGATTAGGGTGATGGTTAGGGTTAGTGTGAAGGTTAGGGTTAGGGTTAGGGTTAGTGTGAGGGTGAGGGTAAGTGTTAGGGTGAGGTTTAATGTTAGGGTGAGGGTTATGGTTAGGGTGAGTTTTAGGGTTAGGGTTCGCGTTATTGTTAGTGTTAGGGTTAGTGTTACATTTACGGTTAGGGTGAGGGTGTGGGTTAGGGTTAGTGTGAGATTTAGGATGAGGTTTAGGGTTAGGATTAGGTTTAGGGTGAGGACTAGGGTGAGGTTTAGAGTGAGGTTTAGGGATAGGTATAGTTTTAGGATTTGGTTTACGGTGATGTTGAGTGTGAGGTTTAGGGTTAGGGTTAGGGTTACCTTGAGGGTTAATGTTAGGGTTAGGGTTAGGGTTAGGGTTAGGCTGAATGTGAGGGTGGGTGTGAGGATTAGGTTTAGGTTTACGGTTAGGGTTATTTTTAGTGTTATGTTTAGGGTTAAGTTTGCAGTGAGGGTGAGGCTCAGGGTGAGGGTTATGTTTAGGGTTAGGATTAGGGTTAGGGTTAGTGTTATTGTTAGGGTTAGGTTTAGAGTTACAGTGAGGTTGATGTTGAGAGTGAGGGTTAGGTTTAGGGTGAGGTTTAGGGTTAGGGTTAGGATTCGGGTTAGGGTTCGGGTGAGGTTTATGGTTAGAGTTAGGGGGAGGGTTAGGGTGAGGTTTAGGGTAAGGGTTAGTGTTAGGGTTAGGGTGTGGGTGAGGGTTAGGCTGAGGTTTAGGGATAGGGTTAGGGTTAGGATTAGGTTTAGGGTGAGCATAAGTGTGATGGTAAGGGTGAGGCTTAGGCTTAGGCTTATGGTTAGGCTGAGGGTGAGGGTGGGGGTGAGGATTAGGGTTAGGGTGATGGTTAAGGTTAGGTTTAGTGGTATTGTTAGGGGTAGGGTTCGAGTTACAGTGAAGGTGAGGGTGCGGGTGAGGGTTAGGGTTAGGGTTAGGGTTAGGGTTAGGGTCAGTGTGAGGTTTAGGGTTAGATATAGGGTTAGGGGGAGGGTTACGGTTAGGTTTAGAGTTAGGGTCACGGTGAGGGTGAGGTTTTGGTTCAGATATAGGATTTGGGGGAGGGTTAGGGTTAGCTTAGGGTTAGGTTTATAGTTAGGGTGAGGTTTACAGTTAGGGTTAGGGTTAGGGTTAGAGTTATTGTGAGGGTGAGGCTTAGGGTTATGGTTAGGGTTAGGGTGAGGTTTAGGGTTAAGGTGAGGGTTAGATTTAGAATTACGGTGAGGGTGATGGTGCGGGTGAGTGTGAGGTTTAGGGCTAGAATTAGGATTAGGGTGAGGATGAGGGTTAGGGTTAGGGTTAGTGTTAGATTTAGGGTTATGGTGAGGGTTAGGGTGAGGGTGAGGGTAAGGCTTAGTGTTAGAATTAGGATTAAGGTAAGGGTTAGGGTGAGTGTGTGGGTTAGGTTTAGGGTTAGGCTTAGGGTTAGTCTGAGTATGAAGTTGAGGGTGAGGGTTAGGGTTAGGGTTAGAGTTGGGGTTTGGTTGAGTGTGAGGTTTAGGGGTAGGGTTAGGGTCAGGGTGAGGGGTAGGGTAAGTGTGAGGGTTAGGGTGGGGGTGACGGCAAGGGTAAAGGTGAGGGTTAGGCTGAGGGTGAGGGTTATGGTAAGGGTGAGGGTTAGGTTTAGGGTTAGGGTTAGGGTTAGTATGAGGTTTAGGATGAGAATGAGTGTTAGGGTTTGGGTGAGGGCTAGGGTGAGGGTGAGGGTGAGGGTTAGATTGAGGATTAGTGTTAGGGTTAGTGTGAGGTTTAGGGTGAGGATGAGGTTTAGGGTTAGGTTTAGGGTTACGATTAATGTTAGGGTTAGGCTTAAGTTGAGGGTTAGGGTGAGGGTGAGGTTTAGGGTTAGTGTTACGATTAGGGTTAGGGTTAGTGTTAGGGTGAGTGTGAGGGTTAGGATAGGGTTAGGTTTAGGCTTAGTTTTAGGCTGAAATTGAGGGTGAGTGTGAGGGTTAGGATTAGGGTGAGTGTTAGGGTTAGGGTTAGGGTGAGAGTTAGGGTTCAGTTTAAGTTTAGGGTTAGGTTGAGGGTTAGGGTAAGGTTTACAGTGAGGGTGATGTTTAGGGTTAGGTTGAGAGTTAGGGTTAGGGTTAGTGTTCGGCTGAGGGTTAGGGTTAGGATTAGGGTTAGGGTGAGGGCTAGGGTGAGTGTGAGGTTTAGGGTTAGGGGTAGGGTGAGGGTGAGTTTTAGGGTAAGAGTTAGGCTTTGGGTGAGGCTGAGGGTGAGCATTAGGGTTAGGGTTAGGGTTAGAGTTAGGGTTACAGTGAGGGTTAAGCTGAGGGTGAGGGTAAGGCTTAGTGTTAGGGTTAGGATTAGGGTGTTAGGGTGAGTGTGAGGGTTAGGGTTAGGCATAGGGCTAGGCTGTGGGTGAGGGTGGGGGTGAGGATTAAGGTTAGGCTGATGGTTAGGGTTAGGGTGAGTGTTAGGATGAGGGTTAGGATTAGGATTAGGCTTAGGGTGAGGGCTAGGGTAAGGGTGAGGTTTAGGGTAAGGGTTAGGCTTAGGCTTAGGTTTAGTCTGAGCATGAGGTTGAGGGTGAGTATTAGGCTTAGTGAGGGTGAGGGTGAGGGTTAGGGTTATGATGAGTTTTAGGGTTAGGGATAGGGTGAGGTATAGTGCTAGGGTTAGGTTTAGAGTTAGGGTTAGGTTGAGGGTGATGTTTAGGGGTAGGGTTAGTGTCAGGGTGAGGGGTAGGGTTAGGTTGAGGTTTAGGGTGGGGGTGATGGTAAGGGTAAAGGTGAGGGTTAGGATGAGTTTGAGGGTTATGGTAAGGGTGAGGGTTATGTTTAGGCTGAGGGTTAGGGTTAGGGTTAAGTTGAGTGTGAGGGTTAGTTTGAGGATTAGTTTTAGGGTTAGTGTGAGATTTAGGGTGAGGATGAATGTTAGGGTAGGGTGAGGGCTAAGGTGAAGGTGAGGGTAAGGGGTAGATTGAGGATTAGTGTTAGGGTTAGTGTGAGGTTTAGGGTGAGGTTGAGGTTTAGGGTTAGGATTAGGGTTAGGATTAATGTTAGGGTTAGGCTTAAGGTGAGGGTTAGTGTGAGGCTGAGGTTTAGGGTTAGTGCTAGGATTAGGATTAGGGTTAGGGTTAGGGTGAAGGTGAGGATTACGGTTAGGGTTAGTGTAAGGCTTAATGTTAGGCTGAAGCTGAGGGTGAGGGTGAGGGTTAGATTGAGGATTAGTTCTAGGGTTAGTGTGAGGTTTAGTGTGAGGATGAGTTTTAGGCTTAGGGTTAGTGTTAGGATTAATGTTAGGGTTAGGTTTAAAGTGAGGTTTAGGGTGAGGGTGAGATTTATAGTTAGTGTTAGGATTAGGATTAGGGGTAGGGTTAGGGTACGTGTGAGGGTTAGGGTTAGGGTTAGGCTTAGTGTTAGGCTGAAGGTGAGGGTGAGCGTGAGGGTTAGGGTTATGGTGAGTTTTAGGGTTAGGGTTAGGGTGAGAGTTAGTGTTCGGGTTAAGTTTAGGGTTAGGGTGAGGGTTAGGATAAGGGTTACAGTGAGGGTGAGGATTAGGGTTAGGTCGAGGGTTAGGGTTAGGGTTAGTGTTAGGGAGAGGGTTAGGATGAAGGTTAGCGTTAGGATTAGGGTTAGGGTGAGGGCTAGGGTGAGGGTGAGGTTAGGGTTAGGGGTAGTTTGAGGTTTAGGGTTAGGTTTAGATTTAGGATTAGGGTGAGGCTGAGGTTTGGGGTTAGATTTAGGGTTAGGGTGAGACTGAGGGTGAGGGTTAGGGTTAGGTTTAATCTTAGAGTTAGCGTTACGGTGAGGGTTAGGGTGAGGGTGAGGGTAAGGCTTAGTGTTAGATTAGGATTACGGAAAGGGTTAGGGTTAGTGTGAGTGTTAGGATACAGGTTAAGGTTAGGCTTAGGGTTAGGCTTAGGGTGAGGGTGCGGGTGATGTTTAGGGTTAGAGTGAGAGTTAGGTGTAGGGTTAGGGTATGAGTTAGGGTTTGGGTTAAGTTTATGGTTAGGGTGAAGGTTAGGGTTAGGGTTACAGTGAGGGTGAGGGTTAGGGTTAAGTTGAGGGTTTGGGTTGGGCTTAAGATTAGGGTGAGTGTTAGGGTTAGGGTTAGGGTGAGGGTTAGGATGAGGATTAGGGTTAGGATCAGGGTTAAGGTGAGGGCTAGGGTGAGGGTGAGAGTTAGGGTTAGGGTTAGGGTGAGGTTTAGGTTTAGATTTAGCGTGAGGTTTAGGGTGAGGGTTAGGGTTACGGTGAGGGTGAGGGTTAGGGTTAGGGTGAGGGTTAGGGTTAGGATTAGGGTTACGGTGAGGCTGAAGGTTATTGTTAGGGTTAGGGTGAGATTTATGATTACAGTGTGGGTCAGGGTTAGGGTTAGGGTTAGGGCGAGGTTTAGTGTTAGAGTTAGGGTTAGGGTGAGGTTGAGGTTTAAGTTTAGATTTAGGGTAAGGGTGAGGCTGAGGTTGAGTGTTGGGTTTAGGGTTAGTGTTAGAGTTAGGTTTAGAGTGAGGGTTAGGGTGGGGGTGAGGGTGAGGGTTAGGCATAAGTTTAGGAAAAGGATTAGTGTAAGTATTAGGGTGAGTGTGAGGGTTAGGCTTAGGCTTAGGCTTAGGCTTAGGGTTAGGCTGAGAGTGATGGTGAGGGTGAGGGTTAGGGTTAAGTTGAGGGTTAGGGTTAGGGTTAGGGTGAGTGTTAGGTTTCGCTTAAGTTTAGGGTTAGGGTTAGGGTTATGGTAAGGGTGAGGGCTAGGGTGAGGGTGAGGTTCAGGGTTAGTGTTAGGGTAAAGTTTAGGGTTAGGGTTAGGGTTTGGGTTAGGGATTAGGATGAGGGTTAGGGTTAAGATTATGGTTACGGTGAGGGTGAATATTAGGATTAGGGTTAGGGTTAGGGTTATGTTCAGGGTTAGGATTAGTGTTATTGTTAGGGTTAGAGTTAGAGTTATGGTGAGGATGAGGGTGAGGGTGAGGGTGAGCGTTAGGGTTAGCTTTAGGGTGAGGTTTAGGGTTAGGGATAGCATTAGAGTTAGGGTGAGGGTTATGTTTAGGGTTCGATTTAGGGTTAGTTGGAGGGTTAGGTGGAGCGTTAATTTTAGGGTTAGTGTTAGGGTTAAGGTTAAGGTGAGGTTTAGGTTGATGTTTAGGTTAGGTTTAGGGTTAGGATTAGAGTTAGGGTGAGGGTGAGGGTGAGGTTTAGGGTTAAGGTTAGGCTTAGGCTTAGGTTTAGGCTGAGGGTGAGGGTGGGGGTGAGGATTAGGGTTAGGTTGATGGTTAGGCTTAGGGTTAGGGTGAGGGTTAGGATGAGGGTTAGGGTGGGGGTGAGGATTAGGTTTAGGTTGATGGTTAGGTTTAGGGTTAGGGTGAGGGTTAGGATGAGGTTTAGCGTTAGGATTAGGATTAGGGTGAGGGCTAGGGTGAGGGTGAGGGTTACGGAAAGGTTTAGGCTTAGGCTTAGGGTTAGGTTGAGCATGAGGTTGAGGGTGAGGGTTGGGGTTAGGGATAGGGTGAGGTTTAGTGTTAGGGGTAGGGTTAGATTTAGGGTTAGGGTGAGGGTGAGGTTTAGGGGTTGGATTAGGGTCAGGGTGAGGTGTAGGGTTAGGGTGAGGGTAAGTGTGGGGGTGACGGTAAGGGTAAAGGTGAGGTTTAGGCTGAGGGTGAGGGTTATGATAAGGGTGAGGGTTTGTTTAAGGGTGACGGTTAGTGTTAGGTTTAGGATGAGGGTGAAGGTTAGATTCAGGATTAGTGTTAGGATTACTGTGAGGTTTAGGGTGAGGATGAGGGTTAGGGTTAGGGTGAGGGCTAGGTTGAGATTGAGGGTGAGGATTAGATGGAGGATTAGTGTTAGGGTTAGGGTGAGGTTTAGGGTGAGGTTAAGATTTAGGTTTAGGTTTAGGGTTAGTTTTAATGTTAGGGTTAGGCATTAGGTGAGGGTTAAGGTAAGGGTGAGGTTTAGGGTTAGTGTTAGGACTAGGATTAGAGTTAGGGTTAGGGTGAGTGTGAGGGTTAGGGTTAGGCTTAGTGTTAGGCTGAAGGTGAGGGTGAGGTTGAGGTTTATGGTTTGGGTGAGTGTTAGGGTTAGGGTTAGGGTGATAGGGTAAGGGTTACAGTGAGGGTGAGGGTTAGGGTGATGCTTAGGGTAAGGGTTACAGTGAGGGTGAGGGTTAGGGTTAGTTTGAGGGTTAGGGTTAGCGTTAGTGTTAGTCTTAAGGTGAGGGTGAGGGTGATGGTTAGTGTTAGTGTTAGGGTGAGTGTTAGGATGAGGTTTAGGGTTAGGATTAGGGTTAGGGTGAGGGCTAGGTTGAGGGTGAGGTTTAGGGT
This sequence comes from Dipodomys merriami, assembly GCF_024711535.1. Taxonomy (NCBI): domain Eukaryota; kingdom Metazoa; phylum Chordata; class Mammalia; order Rodentia; family Heteromyidae; genus Dipodomys; species Dipodomys merriami. The sequence continues at coordinate 295,026 of NW_027206406.1, read as the reverse complement.
TAGGGTTAGGGTGAGATTTTTGGTTAGGTTTATGGTTAGGGTTAGGGTGAGGCTGAGGGTTAGGGTGATGGTTAGGGTTAGTGTTAGAGAGGGTTACAGTGAGGATTAGTGTGAGGGTGAGAGGAAGGTTTTGTGTTAGGATTAGGATTAGGGTAAGTGTTGGGGTGAGTGTGAGGTTTAGGGTTAGGATTAGGTTTAGGCTTAGGTTTACGCTTAGGGTGAGGGTGAGGGTGAAGATTAGGGTTAGGGTGAGAGTTAGGAGTAGGTTTAGGGTGAGAGTTTGGGTTCAGGTTAAGTTTAGGTTTAGGGTGAAGGTTAGGTTTAGGGTTACAGTGAGGGTTAGGGTTAGGCTTAGGATTAGGATGAGGGTTAGGGTTAGTGTTAGGGTCAGGGTTAGGGTTAGGATTAGGGTTCGGCTGAGGGCTAGGTTGAGGGTGAGGTTTGGGATTAGTGTTTTGGTGAGGTTTAGGGTTAGGGTTAGGGTGAGGGTTAGGACATGGGTTAGGGTTACATTGAGCATGAGTGTTAGGGTTAGGGTGGGGTTTAGTGTTAGTATTTGGGTTAGGGTGAGGGTGAGTTTTAGGATTATATTTAGGTTTAGGGGGAGGATTAGGTCAAGTGTTAGGGTTAGGGTTATTATTAGGGTTAAGGTTAGGGTGAGGGTTAGGTTGAGGTTTAGGGTTAGGGTTAGGGTTAGGATTAGGATTAGCGATAGGGTATGTGAGGGTTAGGGTTAGGCTTAGGCTTAGGGTTAGGGTTATGCTGAGGGTGAGGGTGGGTGTGAGTGTTAGGGTTAGGGTGATGGTTAGCGTTAGCGTTAGGGTGAGGATTATAATGAGGGATAGGGTTAGGATTATTGTTAGGGGGAGGGCTAAGATGAGGGCGTGGGTAAGGATAAGGGTTAGGCTTAGGCTTAGGTTTCGGCTGAGCATGAGGTTGAGGGTGAGGGTTAGGGTTAGGGTGATGGTTAGGTTTACGGTTAGGGTGAGGGTTAGGATGAGGTTTAGGGTTAGGGTGAGTATGATGGTAAGGGTAAAGCTGAGGTTTAGGCTGAGGGTGAGGATTAAGTTAAAGGTGAGTGTTAGCATTAGATTTAGGATTAGGATTAGGGTTAGGGTGAGGTTTTGATTGAACATTAGGGTTAGGTTTAGGGTTAGTGTGAGGTTTAGGGTGAGGATGAGGGTTAGGGTTAGGATGAGGGTGAGGGTTAGAATTAGGGGTAGGGTGAAAGCTAGGGTGAGGGTGAGGGTTAGAGATAGGGTTAGGGTTAGGGTGAGGTTTAGGATTAGGGTGAGGGTTAGGGTTAGTGTGAGGGTTAGGGTTGGGTTAGGGTTAGTGTTAGGTGAGGGTAAGTGTTAGGGTGAGGGTTAATGTTAGGGTGAGGGTTATGGTTAGGGTGAGGTTTAGAGTTAGGTTTAGGTTTATTGTTAGGGTTAGTGTTAGGGTTACGTTTACGGTGAGGGTGAGGGTGAGGGTTAGGCTTAGGGTTAAGGTGAGATTTAGTGTTTGGTTTAAGGTTAGAGTTAGGATTAGGGTGAGGGTGAGGTTTAGGGGTAGAGTTAGGGCGAGGGTGAATGTTAGGGTTAGGGTGGGTTTTAGCGTGGGGGTGATGGTAAGGGTAAAGTTGAGGGTTAGGCTGAGGGTGAGGGTTACGTTAAGAGTGAGGGTTAGGGTTAGGGTGAGGGTTAGGTTTAGGGTCAGGTTGAGGGTGAGGGTTAGATTGAGGATTAGTGTTAGGGTTAGTGTGAGGTTTAGGGTGAGGATGAGGATTAGGTTTAGGGTGAGGTCTAGGGTGAGGGTGAGGGATAGGGTTAGTGTTAGGGTAAGGTTTAGGGTTAGGGTGATGGTTAGAGTTAGTGTGAGCATTAGTGTTACGTTAGGGTTAGTGTTAGGGTGAGGGTAAATGTTAGAGTGATGGTGAGGGTTAGGGTGAGGGTAATGGTTGAGGTGAGGTTTAGGGTTAGGGTTATTGTTAGGGTAAGGGTTAGGGTTACTGTTACAGTGAGAGTTAGGGTTAGGTTTAGGATGAGGTTTAGGTTTAGGGTTAGGGTTAGAGTTAGGGTTAGGGTGAGGGTGAGGTTTAGGGTTAGAGTTAGGGATAGTGTTAGGGTTATGGATAGGATGAGGGTTAGGGTTAGGGTTAGGCTTAGGCTTAGGCTGAGGCCGAGCATGAGGGTCAGGGTTAGGGTTAGGTTTAGGGTGAGGGTTAGGGTTAGGGTGAGTTTTAGTATGAGGTTTAGGGTTAGGATTAAGTTTAGGGTGAGGACTAGGGTGATGGTTAGGGTGAGGTTTAGGGATAGGTTTAGGTTTAGGATTTGGGTTAGGGTGAGGGTGAGTGTGAGTGTTAGGGTTAGGGTTAGGGTGAGGCTTAGGGTTAGGGTGAGGGATATTGTTAGGGTTTGGATTAGGGTTAGGGTGAGGCTGAGGATTAGGGTTAGGTTTAGGTTTAGGTTTAGTGTTTAAATTAGGTTTAGGATTAGTGTTAGTGTTAATGTTATGGTTAGGGTTACCTTGAGGGTTAGGGTTAGGGTTAGGGTTAGGGTTACGCTAAGGATGAGGTGGGAGTGAGGATTAGGGTTAGGGTTAGGGTTAGGGTTATTGTTAGTGTTATGGTTAGTGTTAAGTTTGGGGTGAGGGTGAGGCTGAGGGTGAGGGTTATGTTTAGGTTTAGGATTAGGTTTAGGGTTAGTGTTATTGTTAGTGTTAGGGTTAGAGTTACAGTGAGGATAAGGTTGAGGGTCAGGGTTAGGTTTAGGGTGAAGTTTAGGATTATAGTTAGGGTTAGGGTTAGGGTGAGGGTGAGGGTGTGGTTTAGGGTTAGAGTTAGTTTAGGGGGAGGGTTAGGGTGACGTTTAGGGTTAGGGTTAGTGTTAGGGTTAGGGTGAGTGTGAGGGTTAGGTTGAGGTTTAGGGATAGGTTTAGGGTTAGGATTAGAGTTAGGGTGAGCATGAGTATGAGTGTTAGGGTGAGGCTTAGGCTTAGGATTAGGCTGCGGGTGAGGGTGGGGGTGAGGATTAGGGTGAGGGTGATGGTTGGAGTTAGGGTTAGTGTTATTGTTAGGGTTAGGGTTCGAGTTTCAGTGAAGGTGTGAGTGCTGGTGTGGGTTAGTTTTAGGGTTAGTGTTAGGCTTAGTGTTAGGCTGAGCATAAAGTTGAGTGTGAGGATTATTGTTAGGGATAGGGTGAGGTTTAGTGTTATGGTTAGGGTTAGAGTTAGGGTTAGGTTGAGGGTGAGGTTTAAGGGTAGGCTTAGGTTCAGGGTGAGGGTTAGGGTTAGGGTTAGGGTGAGGGTTAGATTGAGGATTAGTGTTAGGGTTAGTGTGAGGTTTAGGATGAGGATGAGGTTTAGGGTTAGGGTTAGGTTTAGGATTAATGTTAGGGTTAGGTTTAAGGTGAGGGTTAGGGTGAGGGGGAGGTTTAGGGTTAGAGTTATGGTTAGGATTAGGGTTAGGTTTAGTGTGAGTGTGAGGGTTAGATTTAGGGTTATGGTGAGGGTTAGTGTTAGGCTGAAGGTGAGGGTGAGGGTTAGGGTAAGGGTGAGTGTTAGGGTTAGGTTTAGGGTGAGGGTTAGTGTTCGGGTTAAGTTCAGTGTGAGGATGAGGGTTAGGTTAGGTTGAGGGTTAGGGTGAGGTTTAGGGTTAGGATTAGGGTGAGGTTTAGGGTTAGGTTTAGGGTTAGGGTTAGCGTTATGGTGAGGGTTCGATTGAGGTTTAGGTTTCTGGTTAGGGTTTGTGTTACGTTTAGTGTGAAGATGAAGGTTAGGGTTAGGGTGAGGATGAGGGTTAGAATTAGGGTTAGAGTGAGGGCTAGGGTGAGGGTTAGGATTAGGGTGAGGCTGGGGGTGAGGATTAGGGTTCGGGTTATTGTTAGGGTGAGGGTGAGTTTTAGGGTTAGAGTTAGGTTTTGGGGGAGGGTTAGGGTGAGGTTTAAGGTTAGGGTTAGTGTCAGTGTTAGGGTCAGGGTGAGGGTTAGTTTGAGGTTTAGGGATAGGTTTACGGTTAGGATTAGAGTTAGGGTGAACATGAGTATGAGGGTTAGGGTGAGGCTTAAGCTTAGGGTTAGGCTGAGGGTGATGGTGGTTGTGAGGATTAGGGTTAAGGTGATTGTTAGGTTTAGGTTTAGTGTTATTGTTAGGGTTAGGGTGTGAGTTTCGGTGAGGGTGAGGGTTCGGGTGAGAGTTAGTTTTAGGGTTAGGGTGGGATTTAGGGTTAGGGTTAGGTTTAGGGTGAGGGTGAGGTTTAGTGTTAGATATAGGGTTAGGGGTAGGGTTAGGGTGAGGGTAAGGGTTAGGGTTAGTGTTAGGGTGAGGGTGAGGTTTAGGGTTAGACTTAGGGTTAAGGTGAGGCTTAGGGTGAGGTTTATGATTAGGGTTAGGATTAGGATTACTGTAAGGATTAGGTTGAGTGTGAGTGTTAGGGTTTTGGTTAGGGTTAGGCTTAGGGATACACTGAGGGTTAGGGTGAGTGTTAGGTTTAGGGTGAGGGTTAGGTTTAGGGTTAGGGTGAGAGTTAGGGTTCAGGTTAATTTTTGGGTTAGGGTGAAGGTTGGGGTTACATTGAGGGTGAGGTTTAGGGTTAGGTTGTTGGTTAGGGTTAGGGTTAGGATGAGGTTTAAATTTAGGGTTAGTGTGAGGCTTAGGATGAGTATTAGGGTTAGGATTAGGGTTAGGGTGAGGGCTAGTGTGAGTGTTAGGGTTACATTAAGGGTGAGAGTTAGGGTTAGGGTGAGGGTTAGTGTTAGGATTAGGGTTAGGTTGAGGGTGAGGGTTCGGATTAGAGTTAGGGTTAAGGTTATTATTAGAGTTAGGGTTAGGGTTACAGTGAGGTTGAAGGTGAGGGTTAGGGTTACGGTTATGTTGAGGTTTAGGGTTAGAGTTAGTGTTAGGGTGAGGGTGAAGTTTAGGGTTAGAGCTAGGTTTAGGGTGAGGGTTAGGTTTAGGTTTAGTGTTAGGGTTAGTGTTAGGGGAAGGGTATGGGTTAGGGTTAGGGTTATGGATAGGATTATTGTTAGGGTGAGGGTGAGTGTGTGTTTTAGGGTTAAGTTTAGGGTTAGGCTTAGGGTGAGGCTGAGGGTGAGGTTGAGGGTGAGGTTTAGGGTTAGGGTGAGGGTTAGGGTTAGGTTAAGTGGCAGGGTTAAGATGAGTGTCAGGTTTAGGATTAGGGTTAAGGTAAGGGCTAGGGTGAGGATGAGGTTTAGGGTTAGGTTTAGGCTTAGGTTTAGCTTTAGGGTTAGGGTGAGGGATAGGGTGAGGGTTAGGTTTAGGGTTTGAGTTAGGGTTAGAGTCAGGGTTAGGGTGAGGGTTAGGGTCAGGGTTAGGGTGAGGGTGAGGGTTAGAATTATGGTTAGGATTACGTTTAGTGTTAGGGTGAGTGTGAGGGTTAGGTTTAAGTTTAGGTTTAGGCTTAAGGTTAGGCTGAGGGTGAGGGTGAGGGTTAGGGTTAGGGTGAGGGTTAGGGTTATGGTTATGGGGATGTTTAGGATGAGGTTTAGGGTTAAGATTAGGGTTAGGGTGAGGGTGAGGTTTAGGGTTAGGGTTAAGGTGAGGTTTAGGGTTACGGTTAGGGTGAGGGTGAGGGTGAGGTTTAGGGTTAGATTTCTGGTAAGGTTGAGGCTGAAGTTCAGGGTTAGTGTTAGGGTTAGTGTTACAGTTAGAATTAGGGTGAGGGTTAGGGTGAGGGTGAGGATTAGGCCTAGAGTTCGGATTAGGATTAGGGTAAGTTAAGGATGAGTGTAAAGGTTAGGTTTAGGGTTAGGCTTAGGCTTAGGGTTAGGCTGAGAGTGAGGGTCAGGGTGAGGGTTATGGTTAGAGTTAGGGTTAGGTTTAGGGTTAGGGTGAGAGAAAAGGATCGGTTAAATTTAGGGTTAGTGTGAGGATTAGCATTAGGGTGAGGGTTAGGGTGTGGGTGAGGGTTACGTTTAGTGTTACAGTAAGGTTTAGGTTTAGTATTAGGGTTAGGGTGAGGGTTGGGATGGGGGTTAGTGTTACGGTGAGGGTGAGGGTTAGGGTTAGGGTGACGGTTAGGGTTAGAATTAGTGTTATGGTGAGGGTGAGTTTTATTGTTAGGGTTAGGGTTAGGGTTGGGGTTACAGTGAGATTGAGGTTTAGGGTTAGGGTAAGGGTGAGGTTTAGTGTTAGGGTTAGGGTTAGAGTTAGGTTTAGGGTGAGGGTGAGGTTTAGGGTTAGAGTTAGTGTAAGGGTGAGGCTGAGGTTGAGGGTTAGAGTTAGGGTAAGGGTGAGGCTGAGGTTGAGGGTTAGGTTTAGGCTTAACGATAGGTTTAGGATTAGGGTAAGGGTTAGAGTGAGTGTGAGGTTTAGGTTTAGGTTTAGGTTTAGACTTAGGCTTAGGGTTAGGCTGAGATTCATGGTGAGGGTGAGGGTTAGGGTTAGATTGAGGGTTAATGTTAGGGTTAGGGTGAGAGTGAGGGTTCTGTTAAAGTTAGGGTTAGGGTGAGGGATAAGGTAAGGATTAGTGTTAGGGTGAGGGCTAGGGTGGGGGTGAGGATTAGGGTTAGTGTTAGGGTAATGTTTAGGGTTAGGGGTAGGTTTTGCATTAGGGTTAGGATGAGGGTTAGGGTTAAGATTATGGTTAGGGTGAGGGTGATTGTTAGGATTAGGGTTAGGGTTAGGGTTAGGTTTAGGGTTAGGATTCGTGTTATTGTTAGAGTTAGGGTTAGAGTAATGGTGAGTGTGAGGGTGAGGGTGAGGGTGAGGTTTAGGGTTAGGTTTAGGGTTAGTTTTAGTATTAGCGTTAGGGTGAGGTGAGGTTTAGGGTTAGATTTAGAGTTACTTGGAGCATTAGGTCGAGCGTTAATGTTAGGGTTAGTGTTAGGGTTAAGGTTATGGTGAGGGTTAGGTTGAGGTTTAGGGATAGGGTTAGGGTTAGGATTAGGGTTAGGCTGAGGGTCAGTGTGAGGTTTAGGGTTAGGGTTAGGCTTAGGCATTGTGTTAGGCTGAGGGTGAGGGTGGGGGTGAGTATTAGGGTTAGGGTGATGGTTAGGGTTAGGGTTAGGGTGAGTGTTAGGATGAGGGATTGGGTTAGCATTAGGGTTAGGTTGAGGGCTAGGTTGAGGGTGAGGGTTAGGTTAATGGTTAGGCTTAGGCTTAGGGTTAGGGTGAGCATGAGGTTGAGGGTGAGGGTTAGGGTTAGGGATAGCATGAGGTTTAGTGTTAGGGTTAGGGTTAGAATTAGGGTTAGTGTGAGGTTGAGGTTTAGGTGTAGGGTTAGGGTCAGGGTGAGGGGTAGGGTTAGGGTGAGGGTTAGGGTGGGGGTGACGGTAAGTCTAAAGGTGAGGGTTAGGCTGAGGATGAGGGTTATGGTAAGGGTGAGGGTTACGTTTAGGGTGATGTTTAGGGTTAGGGTTAGGGTGAGGGTGAGGGTTAGATTGAGGATTAGTGTTAGGTTTAGTGTGAGGTTTAGGGTGAGGATGAGTGTTAGTGTTAGGGTGAGGGCTAGGGTGAAGGTGAGGGTGAGGATTAGATTGAGGATTAGTGTGAGGGTTAGTGTGAGATTTTGGGTGAGGATGAGGTTTAGGGTTAGGGTTAGGTTTAGGATTAATGTTAGGGTTAGGCTTAAGGTGAGGGTTAAGGTGAGGGTGAGGTTTAGGGTTAGTGTTAGGATTAGGATTAGCATTATGGTTAGGGTGAGTGTGAGGGTTAGGCATAGGGTTAGGCTTAGGCTTAGTGTTAGGCTGAAGGTGAGGGTAAGTTTGAAGGTTAGGGTTAGGGTGAGAGTTTGGTTTCAGTTTAAGTTTAGGGTTAGGGTGAGGGTGAGGGTAAGGGTTAAATTGAGGGTGAGGGTTAGGGTTAGGTTGAGGGTTAGGGTTAGGGTTAGGGTTAGGTTGAGTGTTAGGTTTAGGGTTAGATTTAGGGTGAGGTTGAGGGTGAGGGTTAGGGTTAGTGTTAGGGTGAGGGTTAGGATGAGGGTTAGGGTTAGGATTAGGTTTAGGGTGAGGGTTAGGGTGAGGATGAGGTTTAGGTTTAGGGTTAGGGTGAGGTTTTGGGTTAGGTTTAGGGTTAGGGTTAGGGTGAGGGTGAGGATTAGGCTTAGACTTAGGGTTAAGGTGAGGCTGAGGGTGAAGTTTAGGATTAGGATTAGGATTAGGGTTTGGGTAAGTATTAGAGTGTGTGTGAGGGTTAAAGATAGGGTTAGGCTTAGGCTAAGCATTACACTGAGGGTGAGGGAGAGGGTGAGCTTTAGGGTTAGGCTGAGGGTTAGGGCTAGCTTTAGGGTTAGAGTTAGGGTTCAGGTTAATTTTAGTGTTAGTGTGAGGGTTAGGGTGAGGGTTAGGATGAGGATTAGAGTTAAGATTTGGGTTAGGTTGAGGACTAGGGTGAGGGTGAGGTTTAGGGTTAGTGTTAGGGTGAGGTTTAGGTTTAGGGTTAGAGTGATGGTTAGGGTGAGGTTTAGGGTTACAGTAAGGGTGAGGGTTAGGGTGAGGGTGAGGGTTAGGATTAGGGGTAGGGTTAGGGTTATTGTTAGGGTTAGGGTTAGGGTTACAGTGAGGGCTAGGGTTAACGTTAGGGTTAGGCTTAGGCTGATGGTGAGGTTGGGGGTGGTGGTGAGGATTAGGATTAGGGTTAGGGTTAGGGTTATTGTGAGTGTTATGGTTAGGGATAAGTTTGCGGTGAGGGTGAGGCTGAGGGTGAGGGTTATGGTTATGGTTATTGTTAGGCTTAGTGTTATTGTTAGGGTTAGGGTTATAGTTACGGTGAGATTGAGGGTGAGGGTGAGGGTTAGGTTTAAGGTGAGGGTTAGGGTTTGGGTTAGGGTTAGAGTTAGTGTTAGTGTGAGGGTGAAGTTTAGGATTAGAATTAAGCTTAGGGTGAGGGTTAGGGTTGGTGTTAGGGTTAGCTTTAGAGTGAGAGTTAGCGGGAGGGTTTGGGTTAGGGTTAGGGTTAGGGATAGGATTAGGGATAGGTCGAGGGTGAGTTTGTGTGTTAGGGTTAGGTTTAGGTTTAGGTTTAAGGATATGCTGAGGTTGATGTTGAGGGTGACGGTTAGGGTTAAGTTGAGTGTTAGGGTTAGGGTTAGGGGGAGGGTTAGGATGAGGGTTAGGGTTAGGATTAGGGTTAAGGTAAGGGCTAGGGTGAGGGTGAGGTTTAGGGTTAGGTTTCGGTTGAGGTTTAGGGTTAGGGTTAGGGTTAGAGTTAGGGTGAGGGTGAATTTTAGGGTTACAGTTATGTTAAGGGTGAGGCTGAGGGTGAGGGTTAGGTTTAGGGTTAGTGTTAGTGTTAGGGTTAGGGTTAGTTGAGGGTTAGAGTGAGGGTGAGCTTTAGGGTTGGGGTTAGGATTAAGATTAGGTTTAGGGTTAGGGTGAGTCTGAGGGTTAGGGTTAGGTTTAGGGTTAGGATTAAGTTTAGGCTGAGAGTGAGGGTTAGGTTGAGGGTTAGGGTTAGGGTGAGAGTTAGGTTTAGGTTTATGGGGAGGTTTAGGATGAATGTTAGGGTTAAGATTAGTGTTAGGGTGAGGGCTAGGGTGAGGGTGAGGTTTAGTGTTAGGGATACGGTGAGGTTGAAGGTTAGGGTTAGGGTTAGGTTTAGGGTGAGCTTGAGGTTTAGGGTTATAGTTAGGGTAAAGTTGAGGCTGAGGGTGAGGGTTAGGTTTAGGGTTAGTGTTAGAGTTAGGGTTAAGGTGAGGGTTAGGATGAGGGTGAGGGTTAGGCTTAGGGTTAGGATTAAGATTAGGGTAAGTGTTAGGCTGAGTGTGAGGGTTAGAGTTAGGGTTAGGCTTAGGCTTAGGGTTAGGCTGAGAGTGAGGGTGAGTGTGAGGGTTAGGGTTAGGTTTAGGGTGAGAGTTAGGTTTCGATTAATTTTAGGGTTAGGTTGAGGGTTAGGGTTAGGATTAGTATTAGGGTGAGTGCTAGGGTGAGCGTGACGTTTAGGGTTAGGGTTAGGGTGAGGTTTAGAGTTAGGATTAGGGTTTGGGTTAGGGTTAGGATGAGGGTTAGGGTTACGGTGAGGGTGAGGGTTAGGGTTAGGTTGAGGGTTAGGGTTACGATTATGGTTAGGGTGATGGTGAGTGTTAGGATTAGGGTTAGGGTGAGGGCTAGGGTGAGGGTGTGTGTTAGAGTTAGTGTTAGGTTTAGGGTGGGGTTTAGGATTAGAGTGAGTGTTAGGGTTAGTGCGAGGGTTAGTGTTAGGTTTAGGGTTAGTGTTAGGATGAGTGTAAGTGTTAGGGTGAGGCTTAATGTTAGGGTGAGGATTATTGTTAGGGTAAGGGTTAGGGTTACGGTTACGGTTATTGTTAGGGTTAGGGTTAGGGTTACGATTACGGTGAGGGTGAGGGTTAGGTTTAAGTTTAGGGTGAGGTTTAGTGTTAGGGTTAGGGTTAGAGTTAGGGTTAGGGTGAGGGTGAGGTTTATGGTTAGAGTTAGGGTTAGGGTGATGGTTAGGGTTAGGGTTAGTGTTATTGTTAGGGTTAAGGTACGAGTTATGGTGAAGGTGAGGGTGCAGTTGAGGGTTAGGGTTAGGGTTAGGGTGGGGTTAAGGGTTAGGGTTAGGATTAGGGTGAGGGTGAGGTTTAGGGTTAGATATAGGGTTAGGGGGAGGCTTAGGGGGAGGGTTATTGTTAGGGTTAGTGTTAGGGATAGGGTGAGGGTGAGGGTTAGGTTTAGGGTTAGGGTGAGCGTGAGGTTTAGGGTTAGGGTTAGGGTTAGGGTTAGAATTATTGAGAGGGTGAGGGTTCGGGTGAGTGTGAGGGAAAGATTTAAGTTTAGGGTTAGGCTTAGGGTTAGGCTGACGGGAGGGTGATGGTGCGGGTTAGGGTTAGGGTGAGGGTTAGGGTTAGGGTTATGGGGAGGGTTAGGATGAGAGTTAGGTTTAGGATTAGGGTTAGGGTGATGGCTAGTGTGAGGGTGATTGTTAGGGTTAGGGTTAGGGTTAGGGTTAAGGTGAGGCTTAGGGTGAGGTTTAGGATTAGGGTTAAGATTAGGATTAGAGATTTTGGGTTACTGTTAGGGTTAAGGTTAGGGTGAGGGTTAGGTTGAGGTTTAGGGTTAGGATTAGTTTTAGGGTTAGGATTAAGGTTAGGGTTAGGTTTAGTGTTAAGGGTTAGGGTTAAGGTTAGCCTTAGGCTTAGGGTTAGGCTGAGGGTGCGGGTGGGGGTGAGGATTAGGGTTAGGGTGATGGTTAGGGTTAGGGTTAGGTTGAGGGTTAGCATTAGGATTAGGGTTAGGGTGAGGGCTAGGGTGAGGATGAGGGTTATTGTAAGGGTTACTCTTAGTCTTAGGGTTATGCTTAGCATGAGGTTGAGGGTGAGGGTTAGGGTTAGGGTGAGGGTTATGGTTAGGGTGAGGGTTAGGGTTATGGTTACGGTTATTGTTAGGGTTAGGGTTAGGGTTACGATTACAGTGAGGGTGAGGGTGAGGGTTAGGGTTAGGTTTAGGGTGAGGTTTAGTGTTAGGGTTAGGGTTAGAGTTAGGGTCAGGGTGAGAGTGAGGTTTAAGGGTAGGATTAGGGTCAGGGTGAGGGGTAGGGTTAGGGTGAGTTTTAGGGTGGGGGTGACGGTAAGGATAAAGGTGAGGGTTAGGCTGAATGTGAGGGTTATGGTAAGGGTGAGGGTTAGGTTTGGGGTGATGTTTCGGGTTAGGGTTAGGGTGAAGGTGAGGGTTAGATTGAGGATTAGTGTTAGGGTTAGTGTGAGGTTTAGGGTGATGATGAGGTTTAGGGTTAGGGTTAGTGTTAGGCTTAATGTTAGGGTTAGGCTTAAGGTGAGGGTTAGGTGAGGGTGAGGTTTAGGGTTAGTGTTAGGATTAGGATTAGGGTTATGGTGAGGGTTAGTGTGAGGTTTAGGGTTAAGGTTAGGGTTAGGCCTAGTTTTAGGCTGAAAGTGAGAGTGAGGGAGGAGGATTAGGGTTTGGGTGAGGGTTAGGGTTAGAGTTAGGGTGAGAGTTAAGGTTCGGGTTAAGTTTCGGGTTAGGGTGAGGGTTAGAGTAAGGGTTACAGTGAGGGTGAGGGTTAGGGTTAGCTTGAGGGTTAGGATTAGGGTTAGGGTGAGGGCTGTGGTGAGGGTGAGGTTTACAGTTAGGGTTAAGTTGAGGTTTATGTTTAGGTTTAAGGGTAAGGTTAGGGTAAGAGTGAGGGTGATATTTAGGGATAGAGTTAGGGTTAGGGTGAGGTTTAGGTTGAGGGTTAGGTTTAGGGTTAGTGTTAGATTAAGGTTTAGGTTTAGGGTTATGGTTAGGGTGAGGGTTAGCTTGAGGGTTAGGGTTACGGTGAGGGTGAGGGTTAGGGTTAGGGTGAGGGTTAGGTTTAGATTTAGGGTTAGGGTGAGGGGGAGTGTTAGGAATAGGGTTAGGGTGAGAGTTAGGCTTAGGTTTTGGTTGAGGGTGAGGGTGAGGGTTAGGGTTAAATTTAGGGTGAGGTTTAGGATGAGGATTAGGGTTAGGATTAGGGTTAGGGTGAGGGTGAGTGTTAGGGTTAGTGTTGGGGTGAGATTTAGGGTTAGGGTTAGGGTGAGGGTTAGGATGAGGGTTAGAGTTATGGTGAGTGTGAGTTTTAGGGTTAGGGTTAGGGTTAGGGTTAGGATTAGTGTTACGGTGAGGGTGAGGGTTATTGTTAGGGTTAGGCTTAGGGTTAAGGTTAAGGTGAGGGTGAGGGTTAGGTTTAGGGTCAATTTGAGGTTTAGTGTTAGGGTTAGGGTTAGAGTTATGGTTAGTGTTCGGGTGAGGTTTAGGATTAAAGTTAGGGTAAGTGTGAGGCTTAGATTGAGGTTTATGTTTAGGGTTAGTGTTAGAGTTAGGTTTAGGGTGAGGGTTAGGGTGAGGGTGAGGCTTAGGCTTAGGTTTAGGTTTAAGATTAGGGTAAGGGTTATGGTGAGTGTGAGAGTTAAGTTTAGGATTAGGCTTAGGGTTAGGCTGAGAGTGAGGGTGAGGGTGAATGTTAGGGTTTTGGTGAGGGTTAGGGTTAGTGTTAGCGTGAGAGTTAGGGTTTGCTTAAGTTTAGGGTTAGGGTGAGGGTTATGGTTAAAATTAGGATTAGGGTGAGGGTTAGGGTTAGGGTTTGGGTGAGGGTGAGTGTTAGGGTTAGGCTTAGGGTGTGGTTTAGTATTAGGGTGAGGGTTAGGGTTAGTGTGAGTGTTAGGGTTAGGGTTAGGGTTAGGGTTTGGGTTAAGGTTAGGGTTAGGGTTAGGGTTAGGTTTAGTTTTAGGGTTAGATTTAGGGTAGGATTAAGGTTAGGGTTAGAGTTATTTTTAGTTTTAGGTTTAGGATGAGGTTTAGGTTTAGGGTTAGGGTTAGAGTTAGGGTTTGGATGAGGGTGAAGTTTAGGTTTAGAGTTAGAGTTAGTGTTAAGTTTAGGGTTAGGCCGAAGCTTAGGGTTAGGGTTAGGGTTAGACTTTGGCTTAGGCATTGGCCCAGCATGTGGGTGAGCGATAGGTTTAGGTTTAGGGTGAGGGTTAAGGTTAGGGTTAGGCTGAGGGTTAGGATGAGATTTACGGTTAGGAATAGGGTTAGGGTAGGGGCTAGGTTGAGGGTTAGAGTAAGGGTTAAGGTTAGGGATAGGGTTAGGTTTAGGATAAGGTTTAGGATGAGGGTGAGTGTGAGGATTAGGGTTAGGGTTAGGCTTAGGGTTAGGGTGAGGTTTAGGGTTAGGGTTTGGTTAGGGTGAGGGTGAGGCTGAGGATTAGTTTTAGGTTTCGGGATAGGTTTAGGGTTAGGGTTAGTGTTAGTGTAAGGGTTAGGCTTACAATGAGGTTTAGGGTTATGGATAGGGTTATGGTTAGGTTTAGGGTTAGTGTTATTGTTAGGGTTAGAGTTACGGTGAAGTTGAGGGTGAGGGTGAGGGTTAGGGTTAGTGTGAGGTTTAGGGTTAGGGTTAACGTTAGGGTGAGGGTGAGGGTGAGGTTTAGGTTTAGAGTTAGGGTTAGGTTTTGGGTTAGGGTGAGGATTAGATTGAGGATTAGGGTTATGGTTAGTGTGAGGTTTAGGTTGAGGATGAGGGTTAGGGTTAGGGTGAGGGTTAGGGTTAGAATTAGTGTTAGGGTGAGGGCTTGGGTGAGGGTGAGTGTTAGGGTTAGGTTTAGGGTGTGGTTTAGTATTAGGGTGAGGGTCAGGGTGAGTGTTAGGATGAGGGTTAGGTTTATTGTAAGGGTGACGTTTAGCATTAGGGTGAGGGTTGGGTTAGGATTAGGGTTAGGGTCAGGGTGAGGGTGAGTGTGAGGATTAGGGTAGGGTTAGGGTTAGGGTTAGGTTTAGGCTTAGGATTAGTTTTATTGTTTGGGTTAGGGTTAGAGTTACAGTGAGGGTGAGGGTTAGGCTTAGGCTTAGGCTTATGCTTAGGGATAGGCTGAGCTTGAGGTTGAGGGTGAGGGCTAGGTTTAAGGGGATGGTTAGGTTTATGGTTAGGGTGAGGTTTAGGATGAAGTTTAGGGTTAGCGTGAGGTTTAGGGTGAGGAAGATGCTAAGGGTAAAGGTATGGTTTAGGCTGAGGGTGAAGGTTAAGATAAGGGTGAGGGTTAAAGTTCAGTTTAGGGTTATGGTAAGGGTTAGGGTTAGAGGTAGGGTGAGTGTTAGATTGAGGATTACGGTTAGGGTCAGTGTGAAGTTTAGTGTGAGGATGAGGGTTAGGTTTAGGGTGAGGGTGAGGGTTAGGATAAGGTTTAGGGTTAGGGTGAGATTTAGGGTGAGGAAGATGCTAAGTGTAAAGTATGGTTTAGGCTGTGGGTGAAGGTTAAGATAAGGGTGAGGGTTAAAGTTCAGTTTAGGGTTAGGGTAAGGGTTAGGGTTAGAGGTAGGGTGAGGGTTAGATTGAGGATTAGGGTTACGGTCAGTGTGAGGTTTAGTGTGAGGATGAGGGTTAGGTTTATTGTGAGGGTGAGGGTTAGAATCAGGGTTAGGGTGAGGGCTACGGTGAGGGTGAGGGTTTGGGTTAGGGTTTGGGTGAGGTTTAGGATTAGGTTGAGGGTTAGGTTTAGTGTGAGGGTTAGTGTTAGGGTTAGGGTTAGTGTTAGAGTGAGGGTAAGTGTTATGGTGAGGGTTAGCCTTAGGGTGAGGGTTATGGTTAGGGTGAGGAAAAGGGATAGGGTTAGGGTTATTTTTAGGGTTAGGGTTAGGGTTACGGTTACAGTGAGGGTGAGGGTGAGGGTTAGGTTTAGGCTTAGGCTTAGGGTGAGGTTTAGTTTTAGGGTTAGGCATAGAGTTAGGGTTAGGGTGAGGCTGAGGGTGAGGGTTAGGGTTAGGGTTAATGTTAGAGTTAGGGATAGGGTGAGGTTTAGTTTTAGGGTTAAGTTAGGCTTAGGATTAGGGTTAGGGTGAGGGTTAGTGTGAGGGTTATGGTTATGTTAGGTTTAGGCTTAGGGTTAGGGTGAGGATTAGGTTTAGGGTTTGGGTTAGGGTGAGGGTGATGCTGAGGATTAGGGTTAGGTTTAGGTTTAGGTTTAGGGTTAGGGTTAGCGTTAGGGATACGGTTAGTTTTACGGTGAGGGTTAGGTTTAGTGTTAGGGACAGGGTTAGGCTTAGGGTTAGGTTGAGTGTGAGGGTGTGGTTGAGGATTAGGGTGGGGGTTAGGGTTAGGGTTAGGGGAGGGTTAGGATGAGCATTACGGTAAGGATTAGGGTTAGGTTGAGGGCTAGGATGAGCGTGAGATTTAGGGTTAGGCTTAGGGTTAGAGTTAGGGTGAGGGTGAGGTTTAGGGTTAGAGTTAGGGTTAGGGTGAGGCTGAGGATGAGGGTTAGGTTTAGTGTTAGAGTTAGGGTTAGGGTGAGTGTTAGGGTGAGGGTGAGGGTTAGGGTTAGGGTTGGGCTTAAGCTTAGGGTTAAGCTGAGGGTGCGTGTGATGGTGAAAGTTAGGGTCAGGGTGAGGGTAAGTGTTAGGGTTACAGTGAGCGTGAGGGCTAGGGTTAGGTTGAGGGTTAGGGTGAGGGTAAGGGTTAGAGTTAGTGTGAGTGTTAGGGTTAGGGTTCGGCTTAGGGTTATACTGAGGGAGAGGGTGAGCGTGAGGGAGAGGGTTAGGGTGAGGTTTAGGTTTAGAGTTAGGGTTAGGGTGAGGGTTAGGTTTAGGGGTAGGGTGAGGGTGTGGGTTAGATTGAGGATTAATGTTATAGTTATTGTGAGGTTTAGGGTGAGGATGAGGGTTAGGTTTATAGGTTTATTGTGAGTGTTAGGTTGAGGGTGAGGGTTAGGGTTAGGGTTAGGGTGAGGGTTAGGATGAGGTTTAGCGTTAGGATTAGGATTAGGGTGAGGGCTAGGGTGAGGGTGAGGGTTACGGAAAGGTTTAGGCTTAGGCTTAGGGTTAGGTTGAGCATGAGGTTGAGGGTGAGGGTTGGGGTTAGGGATAGGGTGAGGTTTAGTGTTAGGGGTAGGGTTAGATTTAGGGTTAGGGTGAGGGTGAGGTTTAGGGGTTGGATTAGGGTCAGGGTGAGGTGTAGGGTTAGGGTGAGGGTAAGTGTGGGGGTGACGGTAAGGGTAAAGGTGAGGTTTAGGCTGAGGGTGAGGGTTATGATAAGGGTGAGGGTTTGTTTAAGGGTGACGGTTAGTGTTAGGTTTAGGATGAGGGTGAAGGTTAGATTCAGGATTAGTGTTAGGATTACTGTGAGGTTTAGGGTGAGGATGAGGGTTAGGGTTAGGGTGAGGGCTAGGTTGAGATTGAGGGTGAGGGTTAGATGGAGGATTAGTGTTAGGGTTAGGGTGAGGTTTAGGGTGAGGTTAAGATTTAGGTTTAGGTTTAGGGTTAGTTTTAATGTTAGGGTTAGGCATTAGGTGAGGGTTAAGGTAAGGGTGAGGTTTAGGGTTAGTGTTAGGACTAGGATTAGAGTTAGGGTTAGGGTGAGTGTGAGGGTTAGGGTTAGGCTTAGTGTTAGGCTGAAGGTGAGGGTGAGGTTGAGGTTTATGGTTTGGGTGAGTGTTAGGGTTAGGGTTAGGGTGATAGTTAGGGTAAGGGTTACAGTGAGGGTGAGGGTTAGGGTGATGCTTAGGGTAAGGGTTACAGTGAGGGTGAGGGTTAGGGTTAGTTTGAGGGTTAGGGTTAGCGTTAGTGTTAGTCTTAAGGTGAGGGTGAGGGTGATGGTTAGTGTTAGTGTTAGGGTGAGTGTTAGGATGAGGTTTAGGGTTAGGATTAGGGTTAGGGTGAGGGCTAGGTTGAGGGTGAGGTTTAGGGTTAGGGTTAGGGTGAGATTTTTGGTTAGGTTTATGGTTAGGGTTAGGGTGAGGCTGAGGGTTAGGGTGATGGTTAGGGTTAGTGTTAGAGAGGGTTACAGTGAGGATTAGTGTGAGGGTGAGAGGAAGGTTTTGTGTTAGGATTAGGATTAGGGTAAGTGTTGGGGTGAGTGTGAGGTTTAGGGTTAGGATTAGGTTTAGGCTTAGGTTTACGCTTAGGGTGAGGGTGAGGGTGAAGATTAGGGTTAGGGTGAGAGTTAGGAGTAGGTTTAGGGTGAGAGTTTGGGTTCAGGTTAAGTTTAGGTTTAGGGTGAAGGTTAGGTTTAGGGTTACAGTGAGGGTTAGGGTTAGGCTTAGGATTAGGATGAGGGTTAGGGTTAGTGTTAGGGTCAGGGTTAGGGTTAGGATTAGGGTTCGGCTGAGGGCTAGGTTGAGGGTGAGGTTTGGGATTAGTGTTTTGGTGAGGTTTAGGGTTAGGGTTAGGGTGAGGGTTAGGACATGGGTTAGGGTTACATTGAGCATGAGTGTTAGGGTTAGGGTGGGGTTTAGTGTTAGTATTTGGGTTAGGGTGAGGGTGAGTTTTAGGATTATATTTAGGTTTAGGGGGAGGATTAGGTCAAGTGTTAGGGTTAGGGTTATTATTAGGGTTAAGGTTAGGGTGAGGGTTAGGTTGAGGTTTAGGGTTAGGGTTAGGGTTAGGATTAGGATTAGCGATAGGGTATGTGAGGGTTAGGGTTAGGCTTAGGCTTAGGGTTAGGGTTATGCTGAGGGTGAGGGTGGGTGTGAGTGTTAGGGTTAGGGTGATGGTTAGCGTTAGCGTTAGGGTGAGGATTATAATGAGGGATAGGGTTAGGATTATTGTTAGGGGGAGGGCTAAGATGAGGGCGTGGGTAAGGATAAGGGTTAGGCTTAGGCTTAGGTTTCGGCTGAGCATGAGGTTGAGGGTGAGGGTTAGGGTTAGGGTGATGGTTAGGTTTACGGTTAGGGTGAGGGTTAGGATGAGGTTTAGGGTTAGGGTGAGTATGATGGTAAGGGTAAAGCTGAGGTTTAGGCTGAGGGTGAGGATTAAGTTAAAGGTGAGTGTTAGCATTAGATTTAGGATTAGGATTAGGGTTAGGGTGAGGTTTTGATTGAACATTAGGGTTAGGTTTAGGGTTAGTGTGAGGTTTAGGGTGAGGATGAGGGTTAGGGTTAGGATGAGGGTGAGGGTTAGAATTAGGGGTAGGGTGAAAGCTAGGGTGAGGGTGAGGGTTAGAGATAGGGTTAGGGTTAGGGTGAGGTTTAGGATTAGGGTGAGGGTTAGGGTTAGTGTGAGGGTTAGGGTTGGGTTAGGGTTAGTGTTAGGTGAGGGTAAGTGTTAGGGTGAGGGTTAATGTTAGGGTGAGGGTTATGGTTAGGGTGAGGTTTAGAGTTAGGTTTAGGTTTATTGTTAGGGTTAGTGTTAGGGTTACGTTTACGGTGAGGGTGAGGGTGAGGGTTAGGCTTAGGGTTAAGGTGAGATTTAGTGTTTGGTTTAAGGTTAGAGTTAGGATTAGGGTGAGGGTGAGGTTTAGGGGTAGAGTTAGGGCGAGGGTGAATGTTAGGGTTAGGGTGGGTTTTAGCGTGGGGGTGATGGTAAGGGTAAAGTTGAGGGTTAGGCTGAGGGTGAGGGTTACGTTAAGAGTGAGGGTTAGGGTTAGGGTGAGGGTTAGGTTTAGGGTCAGGTTGAGGGTGAGGGTTAGATTGAGGATTAGTGTTAGGGTTAGTGTGAGGTTTAGGGTGAGGATGAGGATTAGGTTTAGGGTGAGGTCTAGGGTGAGGGTGAGGGATAGGGTTAGTGTTAGGGTAAGGTTTAGGGTTAGGGTGATGGTTAGAGTTAGTGTGAGCATTAGTGTTACGTTAGGGTTAGTGTTAGGGTGAGGGTAAATGTTAGAGTGATGGTGAGGGTTAGGGTGAGGGTAATGGTTGAGGTGAGGTTTAGGGTTAGGGTTATTGTTAGGGTAAGGGTTAGGGTTACTGTTACAGTGAGAGTTAGGGTTAGGTTTAGGATGAGGTTTAGGTTTAGGGTTAGGGTTAGAGTTAGGGTTAGGGTGAGGGTGAGGTTTAGGGTTAGAGTTAGGGATAGTGTTAGGGTTATGGATAGGATGAGGGTTAGGGTTAGGGTTAGGCTTAGGCTTAGGCTGAGGCCGAGCATGAGGGTCAGGGTTAGGGTTAGGTTTAGGGTGAGGGTTAGGGTTAGGGTGAGTTTTAGTATGAGGTTTAGGGTTAGGATTAAGTTTAGGGTGAGGACTAGGGTGATGGTTAGGGTGAGGTTTAGGGATAGGTTTAGGTTTAGGATTTGGGTTAGGGTGAGGGTGAGTGTGAGTGTTAGGGTTAGGGTTAGGGTGAGGCTTAGGGTTAGGGTGAGGGATATTGTTAGGGTTTGGATTAGGGTTAGGGTGAGGCTGAGGATTAGGGTTAGGTTTAGGTTTAGGTTTAGTGTTTAAATTAGGTTTAGGATTAGTGTTAGTGTTAATGTTATGGTTAGGGTTACCTTGAGGGTTAGGGTTAGGGTTAGGGTTAGGGTTACGCTAAGGATGAGGTGGGAGTGAGGATTAGGGTTAGGGTTAGGGTTAGGGTTATTGTTAGTGTTATGGTTAGTGTTAAGTTTGGGGTGAGGGTGAGGCTGAGGGTGAGGGTTATGTTTAGGTTTAGGATTAGGTTTAGGGTTAGTGTTATTGTTAGTGTTAGGGTTAGAGTTACAGTGAGGATAAGGTTGAGGGTCAGGGTTAGGTTTAGGGTGAAGTTTAGGATTATAGTTAGGGTTAGGGTTAGGGTGAGGGTGAGGGTGTGGTTTAGGGTTAGAGTTAGTTTAGGGGGAGGGTTAGGGTGACGTTTAGGGTTAGGGTTAGTGTTAGGGTTAGGGTGAGTGTGAGGGTTAGGTTGAGGTTTAGGGATAGGTTTAGGGTTAGGATTAGAGTTAGGGTGAGCATGAGTATGAGTGTTAGGGTGAGGCTTAGGCTTAGGATTAGGCTGCGGGTGAGGGTGGGGGTGAGGATTAGGGTGAGGGTGATGGTTGGAGTTAGGGTTAGTGTTATTGTTAGGGTTAGGGTTCGAGTTTCAGTGAAGGTGTGAGTGCTGGTGTGGGTTAGTTTTAGGGTTAGTGTTAGGCTTAGTGTTAGGCTGAGCATAAAGTTGAGTGTGAGGATTATTGTTAGGGATAGGGTGAGGTTTAGTGTTATGGTTAGGGTTAGAGTTAGGGTTAGGTTGAGGGTGAGGTTTAAGGGTAGGCTTAGGTTCAGGGTGAGGGTTAGGGTTAGGGTTAGGGTGAGGGTTAGATTGAGGATTAGTGTTAGGGTTAGTGTGAGGTTTAGGATGAGGATGAGGTTTAGGGTTAGGGTTAGGTTTAGGATTAATGTTAGGGTTAGGTTTAAGGTGAGGGTTAGGGTGAGGGGGAGGTTTAGGGTTAGAGTTATGGTTAGGATTAGGGTTAGGTTTAGTGTGAGTGTGAGGGTTAGATTTAGGGTTATGGTGAGGGTTAGTGTTAGGCTGAAGGTGAGGGTGAGGGTTAGGGTAAGGGTGAGTGTTAGGGTTAGGTTTAGGGTGAGGGTTAGTGTTCGGGTTAAGTTCAGTGTGAGGATGAGGGTTAGGTTAGGTTGAGGGTTAGGGTGAGGTTTAGGGTTAGGATTAGGGTGAGGTTTAGGGTTAGGTTTAGGGTTAGGGTTAGCGTTATGGTGAGGGTTCGATTGAGGTTTAGGTTTCTGGTTAGGGTTTGTGTTACGTTTAGTGTGAAGATGAAGGTTAGGGTTAGGGTGAGGATGAGGGTTAGAATTAGGGTTAGAGTGAGGGCTAGGGTGAGGGTTAGGATTAGGGTGAGGCTGGGGGTGAGGATTAGGGTTCGGGTTATTGTTAGGGTGAGGGTGAGTTTTAGGGTTAGAGTTAGGTTTTGGGGGAGGGTTAGGGTGAGGTTTAAGGTTAGGGTTAGTGTCAGTGTTAGGGTCAGGGTGAGGGTTAGTTTGAGGTTTAGGGATAGGTTTACGGTTAGGATTAGAGTTAGGGTGAACATGAGTATGAGGGTTAGGGTGAGGCTTAAGCTTAGGGTTAGGCTGAGGGTGATGGTGGTTGTGAGGATTAGGGTTAAGGTGATTGTTAGGTTTAGGTTTAGTGTTATTGTTAGGGTTAGGGTGTGAGTTTCGGTGAGGGTGAGGGTTCGGGTGAGAGTTAGTTTTAGGGTTAGGGTGGGATTTAGGGTTAGGGTTAGGTTTAGGGTGAGGGTGAGGTTTAGTGTTAGATATAGGGTTAGGGGTAGGGTTAGGGTGAGGGTAAGGGTTAGGGTTAGTGTTAGGGTGAGGGTGAGGTTTAGGGTTAGACTTAGGGTTAAGGTGAGGCTTAGGGTGAGGTTTATGATTAGGG
This sequence comes from Dipodomys merriami, assembly GCF_024711535.1. Taxonomy (NCBI): domain Eukaryota; kingdom Metazoa; phylum Chordata; class Mammalia; order Rodentia; family Heteromyidae; genus Dipodomys; species Dipodomys merriami. The sequence goes on along the minus strand of NW_027206406.1, from coordinate 273,566 downwards.
TTAGGATTAGGATTACTGTAAGGATTAGGTTGAGTGTGAGTGTTAGGGTTTTGGTTAGGGTTAGGCTTAGGGATACACTGAGGGTTAGGGTGAGTGTTAGGTTTAGGGTGAGGGTTAGGTTTAGGGTTAGGGTGAGAGTTAGGGTTCAGGTTAATTTTTGGGTTAGGGTGAAGGTTGGGGTTACATTGAGGGTGAGGTTTAGGGTTAGGTTGTTGGTTAGGGTTAGGGTTAGGATGAGGTTTAAATTTAGGGTTAGTGTGAGGCTTAGGATGAGTATTAGGGTTAGGATTAGGGTTAGGGTGAGGGCTAGTGTGAGTGTTAGGGTTACATTAAGGGTGAGAGTTAGGGTTAGGGTGAGGGTTAGTGTTAGGATTAGGGTTAGGTTGAGGGTGAGGGTTCGGATTAGAGTTAGGGTTAAGGTTATTATTAGAGTTAGGGTTAGGGTTACAGTGAGGTTGAAGGTGAGGGTTAGGGTTACGGTTATGTTGAGGTTTAGGGTTAGAGTTAGTGTTAGGGTGAGGGTGAAGTTTAGGGTTAGAGCTAGGTTTAGGGTGAGGGTTAGGTTTAGGTTTAGTGTTAGGGTTAGTGTTAGGGGAAGGGTATGGGTTAGGGTTAGGGTTATGGATAGGATTATTGTTAGGGTGAGGGTGAGTGTGTGTTTTAGGGTTAAGTTTAGGGTTAGGCTTAGGGTGAGGCTGAGGGTGAGGTTGAGGGTGAGGTTTAGGGTTAGGGTGAGGGTTAGGGTTAGGTTAAGTGGCAGGGTTAAGATGAGTGTCAGGTTTAGGATTAGGGTTAAGGTAAGGGCTAGGGTGAGGATGAGGTTTAGGGTTAGGTTTAGGCTTAGGTTTAGCTTTAGGGTTAGGGTGAGGGATAGGGTGAGGGTTAGGTTTAGGGTTTGAGTTAGGGTTAGAGTCAGGGTTAGGGTGAGGGTTAGGGTCAGGGTTAGGGTGAGGGTGAGGGTTAGAATTATGGTTAGGATTACGTTTAGTGTTAGGGTGAGTGTGAGGGTTAGGTTTAAGTTTAGGTTTAGGCTTAAGGTTAGGCTGAGGGTGAGGGTGAGGGTTAGGGTTAGGGTGAGGGTTAGGGTTATGGTTATGGGGATGTTTAGGATGAGGTTTAGGGTTAAGATTAGGGTTAGGGTGAGGGTGAGGTTTAGGGTTAGGGTTAAGGTGAGGTTTAGGGTTACGGTTAGGGTGAGGGTGAGGGTGAGGTTTAGGGTTAGATTTCTGGTAAGGTTGAGGCTGAAGTTCAGGGTTAGTGTTAGGGTTAGTGTTACAGTTAGAATTAGGGTGAGGGTTAGGGTGAGGGTGAGGATTAGGCCTAGAGTTCGGATTAGGATTAGGGTAAGTTAAGGATGAGTGTAAAGGTTAGGTTTAGGGTTAGGCTTAGGCTTAGGGTTAGGCTGAGAGTGAGGGTCAGGGTGAGGGTTATGGTTAGAGTTAGGGTTAGGTTTAGGGTTAGGGTGAGAGAAAAGGATCGGTTAAATTTAGGGTTAGTGTGAGGATTAGCATTAGGGTGAGGGCTAGGGTGTGGGTGAGGGTTACGTTTAGTGTTACAGTAAGGTTTAGGTTTAGTATTAGGGTTAGGGTGAGGGTTGGGATGGGGGTTAGTGTTACGGTGAGGGTGAGGGTTAGGGTTAGGGTGACGGTTAGGGTTAGAATTAGTGTTATGGTGAGGGTGAGTTTTATTGTTAGGGTTAGGGTTAGGGTTGGGGTTACAGTGAGATTGAGGTTTAGGGTTAGGGTAAGGGTGAGGTTTAGTGTTAGGGTTAGGGTTAGAGTTAGGTTTAGGGTGAGGGTGAGGTTTAGGGTTAGAGTTAGTGTAAGGGTGAGGCTGAGGTTGAGGGTTAGAGTTAGGGTAAGGGTGAGGCTGAGGTTGAGGGTTAGGTTTAGGCTTAACGATAGGTTTAGGATTAGGGTAAGGGTTAGAGTGAGTGTGAGGTTTAGGTTTAGGTTTAGGTTTAGACTTAGGCTTAGGGTTAGGCTGAGATTCATGGTGAGGGTGAGGGTTAGGGTTAGATTGAGGGTTAATGTTAGGGTTAGGGTGAGAGTGAGGGTTCTGTTAAAGTTAGGGTTAGGGTGAGGGATAAGGTAAGGATTAGTGTTAGGGTGAGGGCTAGGGTGGGGGTGAGGATTAGGGTTAGTGTTAGGGTAATGTTTAGGGTTAGGGGTAGGTTTTGCATTAGGGTTAGGATGAGGGTTAGGGTTAAGATTATGGTTAGGGTGAGGGTGATTGTTAGGATTAGGGTTAGGGTTAGGGTTAGGTTTAGGGTTAGGATTCGTGTTATTGTTAGAGTTAGGGTTAGAGTAATGGTGAGTGTGAGGGTGAGGGTGAGGGTGAGGTTTAGGGTTAGGTTTAGGGTTAGTTTTAGTATTAGCGTTAGGGTGAGGTGAGGTTTAGGGTTAGATTTAGAGTTACTTGGAGCATTAGGTCGAGCGTTAATGTTAGGGTTAGTGTTAGGGTTAAGGTTATGGTGAGGGTTAGGTTGAGGTTTAGGGATAGGGTTAGGGTTAGGATTAGGGTTAGGCTGAGGGTCAGTGTGAGGTTTAGGGTTAGGGTTAGGCTTAGGCATTGTGTTAGGCTGAGGGTGAGGGTGGGGGTGAGTATTAGGGTTAGGGTGATGGTTAGGGTTAGGGTTAGGGTGAGTGTTAGGATGAGGGATTGGGTTAGCATTAGGGTTAGGTTGAGGGCTAGGTTGAGGGTGAGGGTTAGGTTAATGGTTAGGCTTAGGCTTAGGGTTAGGGTGAGCATGAGGTTGAGGGTGAGGGTTAGGGTTAGGGATAGCATGAGGTTTAGTGTTAGGGTTAGGGTTAGAATTAGGGTTAGTGTGAGGTTGAGGTTTAGGTGTAGGGTTAGGGTCAGGGTGAGGGGTAGGGTTAGGGTGAGGGTTAGGGTGGGGGTGACGGTAAGTCTAAAGGTGAGGGTTAGGCTGAGGATGAGGGTTATGGTAAGGGTGAGGGTTACGTTTAGGGTGATGTTTAGGGTTAGGGTTAGGGTGAGGGTGAGGGTTAGATTGAGGATTAGTGTTAGGTTTAGTGTGAGGTTTAGGGTGAGGATGAGTGTTAGTGTTAGGGTGAGGGCTAGGGTGAAGGTGAGGGTGAGGATTAGATTGAGGATTAGTGTGAGGGTTAGTGTGAGATTTTGGGTGAGGATGAGGTTTAGGGTTAGGGTTAGGTTTAGGATTAATGTTAGGGTTAGGCTTAAGGTGAGGGTTAAGGTGAGGGTGAGGTTTAGGGTTAGTGTTAGGATTAGGATTAGCATTATGGTTAGGGTGAGTGTGAGGGTTAGGCATAGGGTTAGGCTTAGGCTTAGTGTTAGGCTGAAGGTGAGGGTAAGTTTGAAGGTTAGGGTTAGGGTGAGAGTTTGGTTTCAGTTTAAGTTTAGGGTTAGGGTGAGGGTGAGGGTAAGGGTTAAATTGAGGGTGAGGGTTAGGGTTAGGTTGAGGGTTAGGGTTAGGGTTAGGGTTAGGTTGAGTGTTAGGTTTAGGGTTAGATTTAGGGTGAGGTTGAGGGTGAGGGTTAGGGTTAGTGTTAGGGTGAGGGTTAGGATGAGGGTTAGGGTTAGGATTAGGTTTAGGGTGAGGGTTAGGGTGAGGATGAGGTTTAGGTTTAGGGTTAGGGTGAGGTTTTGGGTTAGGTTTAGGGTTAGGGTTAGGGTGAGGGTGAGGATTAGGCTTAGACTTAGGGTTAAGGTGAGGCTGAGGGTGAAGTTTAGGATTAGGATTAGGATTAGGGTTTGGGTAAGTATTAGAGTGTGTGTGAGGGTTAAAGATAGGGTTAGGCTTAGGCTAAGCATTACACTGAGGGTGAGGGAGAGGGTGAGCTTTAGGGTTAGGCTGAGGGTTAGGGCTAGCTTTAGGGTTAGAGTTAGGGTTCAGGTTAATTTTAGTGTTAGTGTGAGGGTTAGGGTGAGGGTTAGGATGAGGATTAGAGTTAAGATTTGGGTTAGGTTGAGGACTAGGGTGAGGGTGAGGTTTAGGGTTAGTGTTAGGGTGAGGTTTAGGTTTAGGGTTAGAGTGATGGTTAGGGTGAGGTTTAGGGTTACAGTAAGGGTGAGGGTTAGGGTGAGGGTGAGGGTTAGGATTAGGGGTAGGGTTAGGGTTATTGTTAGGGTTAGGGTTAGGGTTACAGTGAGGGCTAGGGTTAACGTTAGGGTTAGGCTTAGGCTGATGGTGAGGTTGGGGGTGGTGGTGAGGATTAGGATTAGGGTTAGGGTTAGGGTTATTGTGAGTGTTATGGTTAGGGATAAGTTTGCGGTGAGGGTGAGGCTGAGGGTGAGGGTTATGGTTATGGTTATTGTTAGGCTTAGTGTTATTGTTAGGGTTAGGGTTATAGTTACGGTGAGATTGAGGGTGAGGGTGAGGGTTAGGTTTAAGGTGAGGGTTAGGGTTTGGGTTAGGGTTAGAGTTAGTGTTAGTGTGAGGGTGAAGTTTAGGATTAGAATTAAGCTTAGGGTGAGGGTTAGGGTTGGTGTTAGGGTTAGCTTTAGAGTGAGAGTTAGCGGGAGGGTTTGGGTTAGGGTTAGGGTTAGGGATAGGATTAGGGATAGGTCGAGGGTGAGTTTGTGTGTTAGGGTTAGGTTTAGGTTTAGGTTTAAGGATATGCTGAGGTTGATGTTGAGGGTGACGGTTAGGGTTAAGTTGAGTGTTAGGGTTAGGGTTAGGGGGAGGGTTAGGATGAGGGTTAGGGTTAGGATTAGGGTTAAGGTAAGGGCTAGGGTGAGGGTGAGGTTTAGGGTTAGGTTTCGGTTGAGGTTTAGGGTTAGGGTTAGGGTTAGAGTTAGGGTGAGGGTGAATTTTAGGGTTACAGTTATGTTAAGGGTGAGGCTGAGGGTGAGGGTTAGGTTTAGGGTTAGTGTTAGTGTTAGGGTTAGGGTTAGTTGAGGGTTAGAGTGAGGGTGAGCTTTAGGGTTGGGGTTAGGATTAAGATTAGGTTTAGGGTTAGGGTGAGTCTGAGGGTTAGGGTTAGGTTTAGGGTTAGGATTAAGTTTAGGCTGAGAGTGAGGGTTAGGTTGAGGGTTAGGGTTAGGGTGAGAGTTAGGTTTAGGTTTATGGGGAGGTTTAGGATGAATGTTAGGGTTAAGATTAGTGTTAGGGTGAGGGCTAGGGTGAGGGTGAGGTTTAGTGTTAGGGATACGGTGAGGTTGAAGGTTAGGGTTAGGGTTAGGTTTAGGGTGAGCTTGAGGTTTAGGGTTATAGTTAGGGTAAAGTTGAGGCTGAGGGTGAGGGTTAGGTTTAGGGTTAGTGTTAGAGTTAGGGTTAAGGTGAGGGTTAGGATGAGGGTGAGGGTTAGGCTTAGGGTTAGGATTAAGATTAGGGTAAGTGTTAGGCTGAGTGTGAGGGTTAGAGTTAGGGTTAGGCTTAGGCTTAGGGTTAGGCTGAGAGTGAGGGTGAGTGTGAGGGTTAGGGTTAGGTTTAGGGTGAGAGTTAGGTTTCGATTAATTTTAGGGTTAGGTTGAGGGTTAGGGTTAGGATTAGTATTAGGGTGAGTGCTAGGGTGAGCGTGACGTTTAGGGTTAGGGTTAGGGTGAGGTTTAGAGTTAGGATTAGGGTTTGGGTTAGGGTTAGGATGAGGGTTAGGGTTACGGTGAGGGTGAGGGTTAGGGTTAGGTTGAGGGTTAGGGTTACGATTATGGTTAGGGTGATGGTGAGTGTTAGGATTAGGGTTAGGGTGAGGGCTAGGGTGAGGGTGTGTGTTAGAGTTAGTGTTAGGTTTAGGGTGGGGTTTAGGATTAGAGTGAGTGTTAGGGTTAGTGCGAGGGTTAGTGTTAGGTTTAGGGTTAGTGTTAGGATGAGTGTAAGTGTTAGGGTGAGGCTTAATGTTAGGGTGAGGATTATTGTTAGGGTAAGGGTTAGGGTTACGGTTACGGTTATTGTTAGGGTTAGGGTTAGGGTTACGATTACGGTGAGGGTGAGGGTTAGGTTTAAGTTTAGGGTGAGGTTTAGTGTTAGGGTTAGGGTTAGAGTTAGGGTTAGGGTGAGGGTGAGGTTTATGGTTAGAGTTAGGGTTAGGGTGATGGTTAGGGTTAGGGTTAGTGTTATTGTTAGGGTTAAGGTACGAGTTATGGTGAAGGTGAGGGTGCAGTTGAGGGTTAGGGTTAGGGTTAGGGTGGGGTTAAGGGTTAGGGTTAGGATTAGGGTGAGGGTGAGGTTTAGGGTTAGATATAGGGTTAGGGGGAGGCTTAGGGGGAGGGTTATTGTTAGGGTTAGTGTTAGGGATAGGGTGAGGGTGAGGGTTAGGTTTAGGGTTAGGGTGAGCGTGAGGTTTAGGGTTAGGGTTAGGGTTAGGGTTAGAATTATTGAGAGGGTGAGGGTTCGGGTGAGTGTGAGGGAAAGATTTAAGTTTAGGGTTAGGCTTAGGGTTAGGCTGACGGGAGGGTGATGGTGCGGGTTAGGGTTAGGGTGAGGGTTAGGGTTAGGGTTATGGGGAGGGTTAGGATGAGAGTTAGGTTTAGGATTAGGGTTAGGGTGATGGCTAGTGTGAGGGTGATTGTTAGGGTTAGGGTTAGGGTTAGGGTTAAGGTGAGGCTTAGGGTGAGGTTTAGGATTAGGGTTAAGATTAGGATTAGAGATTTTGGGTTACTGTTAGGGTTAAGGTTAGGGTGAGGGTTAGGTTGAGGTTTAGGGTTAGGATTAGTTTTAGGGTTAGGATTAAGGTTAGGGTTAGGTTTAGTGTTAAGGGTTAGGGTTAAGGTTAGCCTTAGGCTTAGGGTTAGGCTGAGGGTGCGGGTGGGGGTGAGGATTAGGGTTAGGGTGATGGTTAGGGTTAGGGTTAGGTTGAGGGTTAGCATTAGGATTAGGGTTAGGGTGAGGGCTAGGGTGAGGATGAGGGTTATTGTAAGGGTTACTCTTAGTCTTAGGGTTATGCTTAGCATGAGGTTGAGGGTGAGGGTTAGGGTTAGGGTGAGGGTTATGGTTAGGGTGAGGGTTAGGGTTATGGTTACGGTTATTGTTAGGGTTAGGGTTAGGGTTACGATTACAGTGAGGGTGAGGGTGAGGGTTAGGGTTAGGTTTAGGGTGAGGTTTAGTGTTAGGGTTAGGGTTAGAGTTAGGGTCAGGGTGAGAGTGAGGTTTAAGGGTAGGATTAGGGTCAGGGTGAGGGGTAGGGTTAGGGTGAGTTTTAGGGTGGGGGTGACGGTAAGGATAAAGGTGAGGGTTAGGCTGAATGTGAGGGTTATGGTAAGGGTGAGGGTTAGGTTTGGGGTGATGTTTCGGGTTAGGGTTAGGGTGAAGGTGAGGGTTAGATTGAGGATTAGTGTTAGGGTTAGTGTGAGGTTTAGGGTGATGATGAGGTTTAGGGTTAGGGTTAGTGTTAGGCTTAATGTTAGGGTTAGGCTTAAGGTGAGGGTTAGGTGAGGGTGAGGTTTAGGGTTAGTGTTAGGATTAGGATTAGGGTTATGGTGAGGGTTAGTGTGAGGTTTAGGGTTAAGGTTAGGGTTAGGCCTAGTTTTAGGCTGAAAGTGAGAGTGAGGGAGGAGGATTAGGGTTTGGGTGAGGGTTAGGGTTAGAGTTAGGGTGAGAGTTAAGGTTCGGGTTAAGTTTCGGGTTAGGGTGAGGGTTAGAGTAAGGGTTACAGTGAGGGTGAGGGTTAGGGTTAGCTTGAGGGTTAGGATTAGGGTTAGGGTGAGGGCTGTGGTGAGGGTGAGGTTTACAGTTAGGGTTAAGTTGAGGTTTATGTTTAGGTTTAAGGGTAAGGTTAGGGTAAGAGTGAGGGTGATATTTAGGGATAGAGTTAGGGTTAGGGTGAGGTTTAGGTTGAGGGTTAGGTTTAGGGTTAGTGTTAGATTAAGGTTTAGGTTTAGGGTTATGGTTAGGGTGAGGGTTAGCTTGAGGGTTAGGGTTACGGTGAGGGTGAGGGTTAGGGTTAGGGTGAGGGTTAGGTTTAGATTTAGGGTTAGGGTGAGGGGGAGTGTTAGGAATAGGGTTAGGGTGAGAGTTAGGCTTAGGTTTTGGTTGAGGGTGAGGGTGAGGGTTAGGGTTAAATTTAGGGTGAGGTTTAGGATGAGGATTAGGGTTAGGATTAGGGTTAGGGTGAGGGTGAGTGTTAGGGTTAGTGTTGGGGTGAGATTTAGGGTTAGGGTTAGGGTGAGGGTTAGGATGAGGGTTAGAGTTATGGTGAGTGTGAGTTTTAGGGTTAGGGTTAGGGTTAGGGTTAGGATTAGTGTTACGGTGAGGGTGAGGGTTATTGTTAGGGTTAGGCTTAGGGTTAAGGTTAAGGTGAGGGTGAGGGTTAGGTTTAGGGTCAATTTGAGGTTTAGTGTTAGGGTTAGGGTTAGAGTTATGGTTAGTGTTCGGGTGAGGTTTAGGATTAAAGTTAGGGTAAGTGTGAGGCTTAGATTGAGGTTTATGTTTAGGGTTAGTGTTAGAGTTAGGTTTAGGGTGAGGGTTAGGGTGAGGGTGAGGCTTAGGCTTAGGTTTAGGTTTAAGATTAGGGTAAGGGTTATGGTGAGTGTGAGAGTTAAGTTTAGGATTAGGCTTAGGGTTAGGCTGAGAGTGAGGGTGAGGGTGAATGTTAGGGTTTTGGTGAGGGTTAGGGTTAGTGTTAGCGTGAGAGTTAGGGTTTGCTTAAGTTTAGGGTTAGGGTGAGGGTTATGGTTAAAATTAGGATTAGGGTGAGGGTTAGGGTTAGGGTTTGGGTGAGGGTGAGTGTTAGGGTTAGGCTTAGGGTGTGGTTTAGTATTAGGGTGAGGGTTAGGGTTAGTGTGAGTGTTAGGGTTAGGGTTAGGGTTAGGGTTTGGGTTAAGGTTAGGGTTAGGGTTAGGGTTAGGTTTAGTTTTAGGGTTAGATTTAGGGTAGGATTAAGGTTAGGGTTAGAGTTATTTTTAGTTTTAGGTTTAGGATGAGGTTTAGGTTTAGGGTTAGGGTTAGAGTTAGGGTTTGGATGAGGGTGAAGTTTAGGTTTAGAGTTAGAGTTAGTGTTAAGTTTAGGGTTAGGCCGAAGCTTAGGGTTAGGGTTAGGGTTAGACTTTGGCTTAGGCATTGGCCCAGCATGTGGGTGAGCGATAGGTTTAGGTTTAGGGTGAGGGTTAAGGTTAGGGTTAGGCTGAGGGTTAGGATGAGATTTACGGTTAGGAATAGGGTTAGGGTAGGGGCTAGGTTGAGGGTTAGAGTAAGGGTTAAGGTTAGGGATAGGGTTAGGTTTAGGATAAGGTTTAGGATGAGGGTGAGTGTGAGGATTAGGGTTAGGGTTAGGCTTAGGGTTAGGGTGAGGTTTAGGGTTAGGGTTTGGTTAGGGTGAGGGTGAGGCTGAGGATTAGTTTTAGGTTTCGGGATAGGTTTAGGGTTAGGGTTAGTGTTAGTGTAAGGGTTAGGCTTACAATGAGGTTTAGGGTTATGGATAGGGTTATGGTTAGGTTTAGGGTTAGTGTTATTGTTAGGGTTAGAGTTACGGTGAAGTTGAGGGTGAGGGTGAGGGTTAGGGTTAGTGTGAGGTTTAGGGTTAGGGTTAACGTTAGGGTGAGGGTGAGGGTGAGGTTTAGGTTTAGAGTTAGGGTTAGGTTTTGGGTTAGGGTGAGGATTAGATTGAGGATTAGGGTTATGGTTAGTGTGAGGTTTAGGTTGAGGATGAGGGTTAGGGTTAGGGTGAGGGTTAGGGTTAGAATTAGTGTTAGGGTGAGGGCTTGGGTGAGGGTGAGTGTTAGGGTTAGGTTTAGGGTGTGGTTTAGTATTAGGGTGAGGGTCAGGGTGAGTGTTAGGATGAGGGTTAGGTTTATTGTAAGGGTGACGTTTAGCATTAGGGTGAGGGTTGGGTTAGGATTAGGGTTAGGGTCAGGGTGAGGGTGAGTGTGAGGATTAGGGTAGGGTTAGGGTTAGGGTTAGGTTTAGGCTTAGGATTAGTTTTATTGTTTGGGTTAGGGTTAGAGTTACAGTGAGGGTGAGGGTTAGGCTTAGGCTTAGGCTTATGCTTAGGGATAGGCTGAGCTTGAGGTTGAGGGTGAGGGCTAGGTTTAAGGGGATGGTTAGGTTTATGGTTAGGGTGAGGTTTAGGATGAAGTTTAGGGTTAGCGTGAGGTTTAGGGTGAGGAAGATGCTAAGGGTAAAGGTATGGTTTAGGCTGAGGGTGAAGGTTAAGATAAGGGTGAGGGTTAAAGTTCAGTTTAGGGTTATGGTAAGGGTTAGGGTTAGAGGTAGGGTGAGTGTTAGATTGAGGATTACGGTTAGGGTCAGTGTGAAGTTTAGTGTGAGGATGAGGGTTAGGTTTAGGGTGAGGGTGAGGGTTAGGATAAGGTTTAGGGTTAGGGTGAGATTTAGGGTGAGGAAGATGCTAAGTGTAAAGTATGGTTTAGGCTGTGGGTGAAGGTTAAGATAAGGGTGAGGGTTAAAGTTCAGTTTAGGGTTAGGGTAAGGGTTAGGGTTAGAGGTAGGGTGAGGGTTAGATTGAGGATTAGGGTTACGGTCAGTGTGAGGTTTAGTGTGAGGATGAGGGTTAGGTTTATTGTGAGGGTGAGGGTTAGAATCAGGGTTAGGGTGAGGGCTACGGTGAGGGTGAGGGTTTGGGTTAGGGTTTGGGTGAGGTTTAGGATTAGGTTGAGGGTTAGGTTTAGTGTGAGGGTTAGTGTTAGGGTTAGGGTTAGTGTTAGAGTGAGGGTAAGTGTTATGGTGAGGGTTAGCCTTAGGGTGAGGGTTATGGTTAGGGTGAGGAAAAGGGATAGGGTTAGGGTTATTTTTAGGGTTAGGGTTAGGGTTACGGTTACAGTGAGGGTGAGGGTGAGGGTTAGGTTTAGGCTTAGGCTTAGGGTGAGGTTTAGTTTTAGGGTTAGGCATAGAGTTAGGGTTAGGGTGAGGCTGAGGGTGAGGGTTAGGGTTAGGGTTAATGTTAGAGTTAGGGATAGGGTGAGGTTTAGTTTTAGGGTTAAGTTAGGCTTAGGATTAGGGTTAGGGTGAGGGTTAGTGTGAGGGTTATGGTTATGTTAGGTTTAGGCTTAGGGTTAGGGTGAGGATTAGGTTTAGGGTTTGGGTTAGGGTGAGGGTGATGCTGAGGATTAGGGTTAGGTTTAGGTTTAGGTTTAGGGTTAGGGTTAGCGTTAGGGATACGGTTAGTTTTACGGTGAGGGTTAGGTTTAGTGTTAGGGACAGGGTTAGGCTTAGGGTTAGGTTGAGTGTGAGGGTGTGGTTGAGGATTAGGGTGGGGGTTAGGGTTAGGGTTAGGGGAGGGTTAGGATGAGCATTACGGTAAGGATTAGGGTTAGGTTGAGGGCTAGGATGAGCGTGAGATTTAGGGTTAGGCTTAGGGTTAGAGTTAGGGTGAGGGTGAGGTTTAGGGTTAGAGTTAGGGTTAGGGTGAGGCTGAGGATGAGGGTTAGGTTTAGTGTTAGAGTTAGGGTTAGGGTGAGTGTTAGGGTGAGGGTGAGGGTTAGGGTTAGGGTTGGGCTTAAGCTTAGGGTTAAGCTGAGGGTGCGTGTGATGGTGAAAGTTAGGGTCAGGGTGAGGGTAAGTGTTAGGGTTACAGTGAGCGTGAGGGCTAGGGTTAGGTTGAGGGTTAGGGTGAGGGTAAGGGTTAGAGTTAGTGTGAGTGTTAGGGTTAGGGTTCGGCTTAGGGTTATACTGAGGGAGAGGGTGAGCGTGAGGGAGAGGGTTAGGGTGAGGTTTAGGTTTAGAGTTAGGGTTAGGGTGAGGGTTAGGTTTAGGGGTAGGGTGAGGGTGTGGGTTAGATTGAGGATTAATGTTATAGTTATTGTGAGGTTTAGGGTGAGGATGAGGGTTAGGTTTATAGGTTTATTGTGAGTGTTAGGTTGAGGGTGAGGGTTAGGGTTAGGGTTAGGGTGAGGATTAGGTTTAGGGTGATGGTTAGGGATAGTGTGAGTGTTAGTGCTAGGGTTATTGTTAGTGTTAGGGTGAGGATAAGTGTTAGGGTGAGGGTTAGTGTTAGGGTGGGGGTTATGGTAAGGGTGAGGGTTAGGTGTAGATTTAGGGTGATGGTTAGGGATAGTGTGAGTGTTAGTGCTAGGGTTATTGTTAGTGTTAGGGTGAGGATAAGTGTTAGGGTGAGGATTAGTGTTAGGGTGGGGGTTATGGTAAGGGTGAGGGTTAGGTGTAGATTTAGGGTTACTGTTAGGGTTAAGGCTACGGTTACGGTGAGTGTGAGGGTGAGGGTTAAGTTTAGTTTTAGGAAGAGTTTTAGGTTTAAGGTTTGAGTTAGATTTAGGGTTAGGGTGAAGGCTAGGTTATGGCTTAGGGTGAGGGTTATTGTTAGGGATAGGGTTGGGTTTAGGATTTAGTTTACGGTGACGGTGAGTGTGAGGGTTAGGGTTGGGTTAGGGTTAGGGATAGGGTTAGGATTATTGTTAGTGTTATGGTTAGGGTTACGTTTACGGTGTGGGTGAGGCTGAGAGTGAGGTTTATGGTTAGGGTTAGGGTTAGAGTTAGTGTTATTGTTAGGTTTAGCGTTAGAGTTACTTTGAAGTTTTAGGTGAGGGTGAGGGTTAGGGTTAGGGTGAGGTTTAGGGTGAGGTTTAGGGTTAGGATTAGAGTTAGTGTGAGGGGGAGGATTAGTGTTAGAGGTAGGGTTAGGGGGACAGTTAGGATGAGGTTCACGGTTAGGGTTAGGGTTCGGTTTAGGGTGAGGAGGAGGTTTAGGTTGAGGTTTAGGGATAGGGTTAGGTTTAGTATTAGGGTTAGGGAGAGGTTGAATGTGAGGGTTAGCGTGAGGGTTAGGTTTAGGCTTAGGGTTAGGCTGAGGGTGAGGGAAATTTTGAGGGTTAGGGTTAGGGCCAGGTTTAGGGTTATGGGGAGGGTTTGGATGAGCGTTAGGGTTAGGATTAGGTTTAGGGTGAGGGCTAGGGTTAGGATTAGGGTTAGGGTGAGGGCTAGGGTGAGGGTGAGTTTTAGGGTTAGGGTTAGGGTGAGGTTTAGCGTTAGGTTTAGGGTTAGGGTTAGGGTGAGGCTGAGGTTTAGGGTTAGAGTTAGGGTTAGTGTTAGAGTTAGGGTTAGGGTGAGGTTTAGGGTGTGGGTGAGGGTTAGCCTTAGTGAAAGCATTAGGATTAGGGTAAGGGTTAGTGTGTGTGTGAGGGTTAGGTTTAGGATGACGTTTAGGGTCAGGGTTAGGTTTAGAGTTAGGTTTAGGGTGAGGGTGAGGTTTAGGGTTAGAGTTAGGTTTAGGGTTAGGGTTAGGGTTTGGCTTAGGGTTAGGCTGAGGGTCGAGGTGAGGATTAGAGTTAGTGTTACCGTTAGGGTTATTGTTAGTGTTATGGTCAGAGTTAAGTTTGCGGTGAGGGTGAGGCTGAGGGTGAGGGTTATGTTTAGTGTTAGGGTTAGGGTTAGGGTTATGTTATTTTTAGGTTTAGAGTTAGAGTTACTTTGAGGTTTTGGGTGAGGGTGAGGGTTAGGGTTAGGGTAAGGTTTAGGTTTCAGGTTAGGGTTAGGGTGAGGGTGAGGTTTAGGGTTAGAGTTAGGGTTAGGGGGAAGGTTAGGGTGAGTTTCAGGGTTAGGGTTAGTGTTAGTTTTAAGGTGAGGGTGAGGTTTAGGTTGAGGTTTAGGGAAAGGGTTACGTTTAGGATTAGGGTTAGGTTGAGGGTGATTGTGAGGGTTAGGGTGAGGTTTAGGTTTAGGTTTAGGTTTGGGCTGAGGGTGAGTGTGAGTTCGAGGTTTAGGGTTAGTGTGAGGGCTAGTGTTAGGGTTATGTGGAGGGTTTGGATGATTGTTAGGGTTAGGATTAGGGTTAGGATCAGGACTAGGGTGAGGGTGAGTTTTAGGGTTAGGGTTAGGGTGAGGTTTAGCGTTAGGTTTAGGGTTAGGGTTAGGGTGAGGTTGAGGTTTAGGGTTAGGGTGAGGCTGAGGGTGAGGGTTAGGGTTAGGGTTAGTGTTAGAGTTAGGGTTAGGGTGAGGTTTAGCGTTATGTTTAGGGTTAGGGTTAGGGTGAGGTTGAGGTTTAGGGTTAGGGTGAGGATGAGGGTGAGAGTTAGGGTTAGGGTTAGTGTTAGAGTTAGGGTTAGGGTGAGGTTTAGGTGTAGAGTTAAGGTTAGGGTGAGGGTTAGGGTGAGGTTTAGGATTAGGGTGAGGGTTAGGTTTAGGGGTAGGGTGAGGGTGAGGGTTAGATTGAGGATTAGTGTTATGGTTATTGTGAGGTTTAGGGTGAGTATGACGGTTAGGTTTAGGGTGAGGGTTAGGTTGAGGGTGAGAGATAGGGTTAGGGTTAGGGTGAGGATAAGGTTTAGAGTGATGGTTAGGGATAGTGTGAGGGTTAGTCTTAGGGTTAGAGTTAGTGTTAGGGTGAGGTTAAGTGTTAGGTTGAGGGTTAGGGTTAGGGTGAGGCTTATGGTAACTGTGAGGAATAGGGCTAGAGTTAGGGTTACTGTTAGGGTTAGGGCTACGGTTACGGTGAGGGTGAGGGTGAGGCTTATGTTTAGCTTTAGGATGTGGTTTAGGTTTAGGGTTAGGGTTAGATTTAGGATTTTGGTGTGGGCTAGGTTGAGGCTTAGGGTGAGGGTTAGGGTTAGGGATAATTTTAGGTTTAGTATTAGGTTTAGGGTGAGGGTGAGTGTGATGGTTAGGGTTAGGCTTAGGGTTAGGCTGGAGGTTAGGGTTAGGGTTTGAGTTAGGGTAAGGGTGAGGCTGAGGATTAGGGTTAGGTTTAGGGTTAGGGTGAGGGTTAGGGTGAGGGTGAGGTTTAGGCTTAGGGTTAGGATTAGGATTAGGGTAAGGTTTAGGGTGAGTGTGAGTGTTAGGGTTAAGCTTAGGCTTAGGTTTAAGCTGAGGGTGAGGGTGAGGGTGAGGGTTAGGGTTAGGGTGAGGGTAAGGCTTAGAGTTAGTGTGAGGGTTAGGATTAGGGTTAGGGTTAGGCTTAGGGTTACAGTGATGGAGAGGGTGTGCCTGAGGGTTAGGGTTAGGGTGAGGTTTATGCGTAGAGTTAGGGTTAGGGTGAGGGTTAGGGTGAGGGTTAGGGTTAAGGTGAGGGTTAGGTTTAGGGGTAGGGTGAGGGTGAGGGTTAGATTGAGGATTAGTCTTAGGGTTATTTTGAGGTTTAGGGTGAGGATGAGGGTTAGGTTTAGGGTGAGGGTTAGGTTGAGGGTGAGGATTAGTGTTAGGGTTAGTTTGAGGATTACGGTTAGGGTGATGGTTAGGGATAGTGTGAAGGTTAGTGTTAGGGTTAGAGTTAGTGTTAGGGTGAGGGTAAGTGTTAGGGTGAGCGTTAGGGTTAGGGTGAGGGTTATGGTAAGGGTGAGGGTTAGGGCTAGGGTTAGGGTTACTGTTAGGGTTAAGGCTACGGTTTTGGTGAGGGTGAGTGTGAGGGTTAGGTTTATGGTTAGGATGAGGTTTAGGTTTAGTGTTAGGTTTAGATTTAGGGTTAGGGTGAGGGCTAGGTTGAGGCTTAGGGTGAGGGTTAGGGTTAGGGTTTGGGTTAGGTTTAGGATTAGGTTTAGGGTGAGGGTGAGTGTGAGGGTTAGTTTTAGGTTTAGGGTTAGGCTTAGGGTTAGTGTGTGGGTTAGGGTTAGGGTGAGGTTGAGGCTGAGGATTAGGGTTAGGTTTAGGGTTAAGGTTTGGGATAGGTTTAGGGTTAGGGTTAGGTTTAAGGTTAGGGTTACAGTGAGGGTTAGCTTTAGGGTTAGGGTTACGGTTTGGCTTAGGATTAGGCTGAGGGTGAGGGTGGGGGTGAGGATTAGGGTTAGTGTTAGGGTTAGGGTTATTGTTAGTGTTATGGTTAGGGTTAAGTTTTCGGTGAGGGTGAGGGTTATGGTTAGGATTAGGTTTAGGGTTAGTGTTATTTTTAGGGTTAGGGTTAGAGTTACTTTGAGGTTTTGGGTGAGTGTGAGTTTTAGGGTTAGGGTGAGGTTTAGGGTGAGGTTTAGGGTTAGGGTTAGGATTAGGGTGAGGGTGAGGTTTAGGGTTAGAGTTAGGGTTAGGGGGAGGGTTAGGGTGAGGTTCAGGTTTAGGGTTATTGTTAGGTTTAGGGTGAGGCTGAGGTTTAGGTTGAGGTTTAAGGATAGGGTTAGGTTTAGGATTAGGGTTAGGGTGAGGTTGAGTGTGAGGGTTAGGGTGTGGGTTAGGTTTAGGCTTAGGGTTAGGCTGAGGATGAGGGAGACTTTGAGGGTTAGGGATAGGGTTAGGGATAGGGTAGGTTTAGGGTTATTGGGAGGGTTTGGATGAGCGTTAGGGTTAGGATTAGGGTTAGTGTGAGGGCTAGTGTGAGGGTGAGTTTTAGGATTAGGCTTAGGGTGAGGTTTGGCGTTAGGTTTAATGTTAGGGTTAGGGTGAGGTTTAGGTTTAGGGTTAGAGTTAGGGTTAGGGTGAGGCTGAGGGTGAGGATTAGGGTTAGGGTTAGTGTTAGAGTTAGGGTTAGGGTGTGGGTGAGTGTTGAGCTTAGTGAACGGATTAGGATTAGGGTAAGGGTTAGGGTGTGTGTGAGGGTTAAGGTTAGGATGAGGTTTAGGTTCACTGTTAGGTTTAGAGTTAGGGTTAGGGAAAGGGTGAGGTTTAGGGTTAGAGTTAAGTTTAGTGTTAGGGTAAGGGTTAGGGTGAGGGTTAGGGTTAGGTTTAGGCTTAGGTTTAGGTTTAGGAGTAGGCTTTGGCTGAGCATGAGGGAGAGGGTTAGGTTTAGGGTTAGGGTGAGGGTTAGGTTTAGGGTTAGGGTGAGGGTAAGGATAAGGTTTAGGTTTAGGATTAGGGTTAGGGTGAGGGCTAGGTTGAGGCTGACTGTGAGGGTTGGGGTTAGGGATAGGGTTAGGTTTATGTTTAGGGTTAGGGTGAGGGTGAGTGTGAGGGTTAGGGTTAGGGTTAGGCTTAGGGTTAGGGTGAGGGTTAGGGTTAGGTTTTGGTTTAGGGTGAGGTTGAGCCTGAGGATTAGGGTTAGGTTTAAGGTTAGGGTTAGGGTTAGTTTTAGAGTTACAGTGAGGGTTATGGTTATGGTTAGGTTTAGGCTTAGGTTTAGGGTTAGGTTGGGGGTTAGGGTTAGGTTTTGGTTTAGGGTGAGAGTGAGGCTGAGGATTAGATTTAGGTTTAGGGTTTGGCTTAGGTTTAGGTTTAGGATTAGGTTTAGGGTTAGGGTTATGGTGAATGTTAGTTTTAGAGTTACGGTTAGGGTTTGGCTTAGGGTTAGGCTGAGGGTGAGGGTGGGGGTGAGGATTAAGGTTAATGTTAGGGTTAGGGTTATTTTTAGTATTATGGTTAGAGTTAAGTTTGTGGTGAGGATGAGGCTGAGGGTGAGGGTTATGGTTATGGTTATGGTTAGTGTTATTGTTAGGTTTAGAGTTAGAGTTACTTTGAGGTTTTGGGTGAGGGTGAGGGTTAGGGTTAGGGATAGGTTTAGGTATAGGATTAGGGGTAGGGAGAGGGTGAGTGTATGGGTTAGGTTTAGGGTTAGGGTCAGGATTAGGGTTAGGGTGAGGGTTCGGTTTAGTGTTTGGGGTAGGGTGAGGATGAGGCTGAGGCTTAGGGTTAGGTTTAGTGTTAGGGTTAGGGTTAGGGTTAGAGTTACAGTGAGGGTTATGGTTAGGGTTAGGGTTAGGGTTAGGGTTAGGGTTAGGGTGAGAGTGGGTGTGTGTATTAGGGTTAGGGTTAGGATTAGGGTTATTGTTTGTGGTATGGTTAGAGTTAAGTTAGTGGTGAGGGTTAGGGTGAGGTTGCGGTTTATGGTTATGGTTAGGGTTGGGGTTAGTGTTATTGTTATAGTTAGGGTTAGAGTTACGGTGAGGTTGAGGATGGGGGTGAGGGTTATGGTTAGGTTGAGGTTTAGGGAGAGGTTTAGCGTTAGGGTTAGGGTTAGGGTGAGGGTCAGTGTGACGTTTAGGGTTAGAGTTAGCGTTAAGGGGAGGGTTAGGATGAGGATTAGGGTTAGGATTAGTGTTAGGGTTAGGGTGAGTGTGAAGTTTAGGTTGAGGTTTAGGGATAGGGCTAGGTTTAGGATTAGGGTTAGGGTGAGGGTGAGTGTGGGGTGAGCATTAGGGTTAGGGTGATGGTTGAGTTAGGGTTAGTGTTATTGTTAGGGTTAGGGTTAGATTTACGGTGAGGGTGAGAGTGCGGATGAGGGTTAAGTTTAGGGTTATAATGGGGTTTAGTGTTAGGGTTAGGGTTAGAGTGAGGGTGAGGTTTAGGGTTAGATATACGGATAGGGGGAAGGTAGGGTGAGGGTGAGTGTGATGGTTAGGGTTAGGGTTACGTTTAGGTTTGGGGTTATGCTGAGGTTTAGGGTTAGTGTGAGAGTTAGGATTCGGATTAAGTTTATGGTTAGGGTGAGTGATAGGGTTAGGGTTAGGGGGAGGGTGAGAGTTAGGCTTAGGGTTAGGGTTAGGTTGAGGGTGAAGTTTAGGGTTAGAGTTAGGGTTATGGAGAGGTTAAGGGTTAGGGTTAGTGTTAGGTTTAGGGTGAGGGTGAGGTTTAGGTTGAGGTTTAGTGATAGGGTTAGGTTTAGGATTAGGGTTACTGTTAGGGTGAATGTGAGGGTTAGGGTGAAGGTTAGAGTTAGGCTGAGATTGAGGTTGAGGGTGAGGGTTAGGTTTAGGTTGAGAGCTAGGGTTAGGGTTATGGGGAGGTTTTGGATGAGCTTTAAGGTTAGGATTAGGTTTAGGGTGAGGGCTAGGTTGAGGGTGAGGTTTAGGGTTAGGTTTAAGGTGAGGGTTAGGATGAGGTTTAGGATTAGGATTAGGGTTAGGATTAGGGCTAGGGTGAGGGTTAGGGTGAGGGTTAGGTTTAGGGTTAGGGTTAGGGTTAGTATTAGGGTTAGGGTGAGGGTGAGTGTGAGGCTTAGGGTGAGGATTAGGCTTAAGGTTAGGGTGAGGGTTAAGTTTAGGGATTGGGCAAAGGTGAGTGTGAGGATGAGGATTAGGGTGAGGTTTAGGGTTAGGGTTAGGGTTAGGTTTAAGTTTAGGTTTAGGATTAGGGTTAGGCTGAGAGTGAGTGTAAGGGTTAGGTTGAGGGTTAGGCTTAGGCTTATGGTTAGGCTGAAGGTGAGGGTGGGGGTGAGGATTAGGGGTAGGGTGATGGTTCCGTTTAGGGTTAGTGTTACTTTTATCGTTAGGTTTAGAGTTACAGTGAGGGTGAGGGTGCGGGTGAGGGTTAGGGTTAGGGTGAGGTTTAGGGTTTGGGTTAGGGTTAGAGTTAGGTTTAGGGTGAAGGTGAGGTTTAGGGTTAAAATAACGGTTCGGGTGAGGGTTAGGTTGAGGTTTGGGGTTAGTGTTAGTGTTAAGATTAGGTTTACGCTGAGAGTTAGGGGGAGGGTTAGGGTTAGGATTAGAGTTAGGGTGAGGGTGAGTGTGTGTGTTAGGGTTAGGTTTAGTGTTAGGCTTAGGGTTAGGCTGAGGGTGAGGTTGAGGGTGAGGGTTAGGATTAGGGTGAGGGTTAGGGTTCGGGTTAAGTTTAGTTTTAGAGTGAGGGTTAGGGTAAGGGTTATGGTGAGGGTGAGGGTTAGGGTTAGGTTGACGGTTAGGTTTAGGTTTAGGGTAAGGGTGAGGATGAGTGTTAGGCTTATGGTGAGGGTTAGGATGAGGCTTAGTTTTAGGATTTGGGTTATGGTGAGGGCTATTGTGAGGGTGAGGTTTAGGGTTAGCGTTAGGGGTAAGGTGAGGATGAGTGTGAGGTTTAGGGTTAGGGTTAGGGTTAGGGTGAGGCTGAGGTTGAAGTTTAGGTTTAGGGTTAGTGTTACATTTATGGTTAGGGTGATGGTAAGGGTAAACCTTTGAGTTAAGCTGAGGGTGATGTTTTCGGTAAGGTTGAGGGTTAGGGTTCGGGTGAGGGTTAGTGTTAGGGTTAGTGTGATGGTGAGGGTTAGATTGAGGATTTGTGTTAGGGTTAGTGTGAGGTTTAGGGTGAGGATGAGGGTTAGGGTTAGGGTTAGGGTAAGGGTGAGGATGAGGTTTAGGATTAGATATAGGGTTAGGGTGAGGGTTAGGGTGAGGGTTAGGTTTGTGGTTAGTGTTAGGATTAGGTTGAGGGTGAGGATTAGGTTGAGGTTTAGGGTTAGGGTTAGGGTTAGGGTTAGTGTGAGGGATAGTGTTAGGGTTAGTCTTAGTTTTAGGGGGATGCTAATTGTTAGGGTAAGGGTATGGGTTAGGCTGAGGGTTATGGTTAGGATGACGGTTAGGATTAGGGTTAGGGTTACTGTTAGGGTTAAGTTTAGGGTCATGGTTGTGGTGAGGGTGAGGGTGAGGGTTAGGGTTAGGGTGAGGTTTAGGGTTTGGATTAGGGTTAGAGTGAGGGTGAGGTTTAGGGTTAGGGTTAGGGGTAGGGTGAGGGTCAGGTTGAGGGTTAGGGTTAGGGTTAGTGTTAGGGTTAGGTTTAGGTGAGAATTAGGGAGAGGGTTAGGATTAGGGTTAGGTTTAGGGATAAGGTTAGGGTTAGGGTGAGGGTGACAGTGGGGTTGAGTATTAGGGTTAGGGTGATGGTTTGGTTTAGGGTTAGTGTTATTCTTAGGGTTAGGGTTAGAGTTATGGTGAGGGTGAGGGTGTGGGTGAGGGTTAGGTTTAGGGTTAGGGTGGGGTTTAGGGTTAGTGTTAGGTTTAGGGTGAGGGTGAGGTTTAAGGTTAAATATAGGGTTAGGGGAATGGTTAGGGTGAGGGTTAGGGTTAGGGTAAATGTTAGGGTTAGGCTTAGGGTGAGGGTTAGATTGAGGATTAGGTTTAGGGTTACTGTGAGTTTTAGGGTGAGGTTTAGGGTTAGGTTTAGGTTTAGAGTTAGGGTGAGGATTAGGTTTAGGGTTAGAGTTAGGGTAAAGTGGAGGGTTAGGGTGAGGTTTAGGGTTAGTGTTAGTGTTAGGTTTACGGTGAGGGTGAGGGTTAGGTTGAGGTTTAGGAATAAGGTTAGGTTTAGGATTAGGGTTAGGGTGAGGGCTAGGGTGAGGGTGAGGTTTAGCTTAGGGTTAGGGTGAGGTTTAATGTTAGGGTTAGTGTTAGGGTGAGGGTGAGATTTAGAGGTAGCTTCAACTTTAGGCTGAGGTTGAGGGTTAGGGTTAATGTTAGTGTTAGAGTTAGGGTTAGGTTGAGGGTTAGGTTGAGGTTGAGGTTTAGGCTTAGGGTTACTATTAGGATTAGGGTAAGGTTTAGGGTGAGTTTTACAGTTACGGTTAGGGTTAGGCTTAGCCTTAGGGTTAGGCTGAGGGTGAGGGTGAGGGTAAGGGTTAGAGTTAGGGTTCGGGTTAGGGTTAGGGTTTGGGTGAGAATTAGGGTTCGGTTAAGTTCAGAGTTAGGGTGAGGGTTAGGGTTAGGTTGAGCGTGAGGCTTAGGGTTAGGTTGAGGTTTAGGGTTAGGGTTCGAGTGATGGTTAGGGTTAGGGTTGGTGTGAGGGCTAGGATGAGGATTAGGGTTACGATTAGGGTAAGTGTGAGGTCTAGGATGAGGGTGAGGGTTAGGGTTAGTGTTAGGTTAAGGTTTAGGGTTAGGGTTATGGTTAGGTTGAGGATTAGGGTTACAGTGAGGGTGAGGGTTAGGGTTAGGGTGAGGGTTAGGATTAGGGTGAGGGTTAGGGTTAGGATTAGGTTTAAGGTGAGGGTGAGTGTTAGGATTAGTGTTAGGGTTATGGTTAGGTTTAGGGTTAGGATTAGTGTTATTGTTAGGGTTAGGGTTAGAGTTATCGTGATGGTTAAGTTGAGGGTGAGGGTGAGGATTAGGGTTAGCTTTAGGGTGAGGTTTAGGGTTATAGATAGGATTAGGTTTAGGGTGAGGGTGAAGTTTAGCGTTAGATTTAGGGTTAGTTGGAGGGTTAAGTTGAGGGTTAGTGTTAGTGTTAGGGTTAGGGTTATGGGTAGGTTGAAGGTTAGGTTGAGGTTTAGGGTTATGGTTAGGGTTAGGGTTAGCATTAGGATTAGGTTGAGTGTGAGTGTGAGGGTTAGGGTTAATCTTAGGCTTAGGCTTAAGGTTAGGCTGAGGGTCAGGGTGGGGTTGAGGATTAGGCTTATGGTGATGGTTAGGGTTAGGGTTAGTGTGAGGGTTAGGATGAGGGTTAGGGTTAGGATTAGGTTTCAGGTGAAGGCTAGGGTGAGTGTGAGGGATAGGGTAAGGTTTAGGCTTAGGCTGAGCGTGAGGGTTAGGGTTAGGGTTAGTGTTAGGGTAATGGTTAGGTTTACTCTTAGGGTGAGGGTTAGGATGGGACTTAGGGTTAGGGTGAGGGTTAGGGTGAGGATGATGGTAATGGTAAAGGTGAGGTTTAGGCTGAGGGTGAGGTTTAAGATAAGGGTGAAGTTTAGTTTTAGGTTTAGGGTTAGGATAAGGGTTAGGGTGAGCTTTAGATTGAGGATTAGGTTTAAGGTTAGTGTGAGCTTTAGGGTGAGGATGAGGGTTAGGTTTAGGGTGAGAGTGAGGGTTAGAATTAGGGTTAGGGTGAGTGCTAGGGTGAGGGTGAGGGTTAGGTTTAAGGTTAGGGTTAGGGTGAGGTTTAGAATTAGGGTGAGGTTTAAGGTTAGAGTGAGGGTTATTGTTAGGGTTAGGGTTATTGTAAGGGTGAGGATAAGTGTTAAGGTGAGGTTTAGGGTTCGGATGATGGTTATGTTTATGGTGAAGGTTAGGCTTAGGTTTAGGTTTATTGTTAGGGTTAGGGTTAGTGTTATGGTTACGGTGAGAGTGTGAGTGAGGGTTAGGGTTAGGCTTAGGGTGAGGTTTAGTGTTAGGGTTAGAGTTAGTGTTAGCATGAGGGTGAGGTTTAGGTGTAGAGCTAGGGTTAAGGTGAGGGTTAGGGTTAGGGTTATGGTTAGTGTGCGGGTTAGGGTCGGGGTGACGTTAACGGTAAAGTTGAGGGTTAGGCTGAGGGTGAGGGTTACGGTAAGAGTGAGGGTTAGGGTTAGGGTGAGAGTTAGTGTTAGGGTTAGGGTGACGGTTAGTGTTAGGGTTAGGGTGAGGGTGAGGGTTAGATTGAGGATTAGTATTAGGGTTAGTGTGAGGTTTAGGGTGAGGATGAGGGTTAGGGTTACGGTGAGCCTTAGTGTTATTGTTAGGTTTAGTGTTAATGTGAGGGTAAGTGTTAGGGTGAGGGTTAGGGTAAGGGCGAGTGTAATGGTTAGTGTGAGGGTTAGGGTTAGATTTAGGGATAGGGTGAGTGTGATATTTACGGTTAGAGTTAGAGTTAGTGTTAGGGTTAGGGTTAGGGTGAGGGTTAGGTATAGGGTTAGGGTTAGGCTTAGGCTTAGGCCGAGCATGAGCGTGAGGTTTAGAGTTAGGGTTAGGGTGAGGGTTAGGGTTAGGTTGAGGGTTAGGATGAGTTTTAGGGTTAGGATTAGGGTTGGGTGAGGCTAGGGTGAGGGTTAGGGTGAGTGTTAGGGTTAGGAAATGGGTTAGGTTTAGGATTAGGGTTAGGGTGAGGGTGATTGTTAGGGTTAGGGTTAGGGTTAGGGTTAGCCTGAGAGTTAGGGTGAGGGTTAGGGTGTGGGTTAGGATTAGGGTTTGGGTTAAGGTGAGGGTGAGGCTGAGCATTAGGCTTACTTTTAGGGTTAGGGTTAGGCTTAGGTTGAGGTTTTAGGTTAAATATAGTGTTAGGGCGACGGTTTGGGTAAGGGTTAGGCATAGGGTTAGTATTACGGTTAAGGTGAGGGTGAGGGTTAGGTTGAGGTTTAGGGTTAGGGTTAAGTTTAGGGTTAGTTTGAGGGTTAGTGTTAATGTAGGGTTAGTGTTAGGGTGAGGGTAAGTGTTAGGGTGAGGGTTAGAGTTAATGTGAGGGTTGGGTGAGGGTGAGGTTTAGTGATAGAGTTAGGTTTAGGGTGAGGGTTAGGTTGAGGTTTAGGGTTAGGGTGTTAGGGTTAGGGTTAGGGTGAGAATTAGGGGGATTGTTAGGGTTAGGGTTAGGGTTAGGGTTAGCGTTAGCGTTAGGGTGTGGTTGAGGTTTAGTGTTAGAATTAGGGTTAGGATGAGGCTGAGTGTGAGGGTTAGTTTTAGGGTTAGGGTTAGGGCGAGGGTTAGGGTGAGGGTTAGGGTGAGGGTTAGTGTTAAGGCTAGGATTAGTATTAGGATTAGGGTTAGGGTTAGGGTGAGTGTGAGGGTTAGGGTTAGGCTTAGGGTTAACCTTAGGTTTAGGCTGAGAGTGAGGGTGAGGGTGAGGGTTACGTTTAGCCTGAGAGTTAAGGTTAGGGTTACGGTGAGTTTTAGTTTTAGGGTTAGGGTTAGAGATAGCTTTAGGGTGAGCATGAGATTTAGGGGTAGATTTAGGGTTGGGGTTAGGGTTATTTTAGGGTTAGGTTTAGGGTTAGTTTTAGAGTTAGAGTTGCAGTTAGGGTTAGGGTGAGCGTGAGGTTTACAATTAGAGTTAGGGTTAGTGTTAGGGTTAGGGTTAGTGTGAGGGTTAGGGTTAGGATTAGGCTAAGGCTTATGCTTAGGCTAAGGCCGAGCATGAGGGTGAGGGCTAGGGTGAGTGTTATGGTGAGGGTTAGGTTTAGGCATACGGTTAGGGTTAGGATTCGGATTAGGGTGAGGGTGAGTGTGAGGTTAGGGTTAGGGTTAGGCTTAGGGATAGGGTTAGGTTTAGAATTAGGGTTAGGGTTAGGGTTATGGTGAGTGTTATGGTTAGGGTTAGGGCTAGGCTTATTGTAAGGATTATGGTTAGGGTTAAGTTTGCGGTGAGGGTGAGGCTGAGGGTTCGGGTTAGGATTAGTATTATTTTTGGGGATAGGCTTAGAGTTACGGTGAGGTTGAGTGTGAGGGTGTGGGTTAGGGTTAGGCTGACGTTTAGGTTGAGGTTTAGGGCTAGGGTTAGGGGTAGTTTGAGGGTGAGGTTTAGGGTTAGAGTTAGGGTTAGGGGGATTGTTAGGGTGAGGTTTTGGGTTAGGGTTAAGTTTAGGATTAGGGTAAGGCTGAGGGTGAGTGTGAGGATTAGCGTGAGCGTTAGTGTGAGGGTAAGTGATAGGGTGAGGGTTAGGGTTAGGGTGATGGTGAGGGTGACGTTTAGGGTTAGAGTTACAGTTAGGGTGAGTGTTAGGGTGAGGTTTAGGGTTATGGTTAGTGTTACGGTTAGGGTTAGGGTGAGAGTTAGGGGGAGGGTTAGGGTTAGGGTTAGGGTTAGTATTAGGGTTAAGCTGAGGGTGAGGTTTAGGGTTAGAATTAGGGTTAGGGTTAGGATGAGTTTGAGGGTGAAGGTTAGGGTTAGGGTTAGGGTTAGGATTAAGGTTAGGGACAGGGTGAGTGTGAGGGTTAGGATTAGGGTTAGGGTTAGCCTTAGGTTTTGGCTGAGGGTGAGGGTGCGGGTGAGGGTTAGGCTTAGGCTTAGGCTTAGGGTTAGGCTGAGCGTGAGGTTGAGGGTAAGGGTTAGGGTTAGGATTAGGGTGAGATTTAGTGTTAGGGTTAATGTGGGGGTGATGGTAAGTGTAAAGTTGAGAGTTAGGCTTAGGGTGAGGGTTAAGTGTCAGGGTTAATGTTAGGGTGAGGTTTAGGGTTAGGGTGTGGGTGAGGTTGAGGGTTAGATTGAGGATTAGTGTTAGGGTTACTGTGAGGTTTAGGGTGAGGATGAGGGTTAAGGTTTAGGGTGAGGGCTAGGGAGAGGGTGAGGTTTAGGGTTAGTGGTAGGGTGAGGTTTAGGGTTTGGGTGATGACTAGGGTTAGTGTGAGGGTTAGTGTTAGGGTTAGGGTTAGTGTTAAGGTGAGGGTAAGTGTTAGGGTGAGTGTTAGGTTTAGGGTGAGGGTTATGGTTAGGGCGAGGGTTAGGGTTAGAGTTAGGGTTATTGTTAGCGTTAGGGTTAGGGTTATGGTTACTGTGAGGGTGATGGTGAGGTTTAGGGTTATGGTTCGGATGAGGCTTAGAGATAGGGTTTGGGTTAGGGTTAGGGTCAGGTGAGGTTTAGGGTTAGAGTTAGGGTTAGGGTCAGGCTGAGGGTGAGGGTTACGTTAGAATTAATGTTTGGTTTAGGCTTAAGGTGAGGGTTAGGTTGAGGGTGAGGGTTAGGGTTAGGATTAGGATTAGGATTAGGATTAAGGTTAGGTTTAGGGTGAGTGTGAATGTTAGGGTTAGGGTACGGGTTAGGCTTAGGGTTAGGCTGAGGGTGAGCGTGAGGGTGAGGGTTAGGGTTAGGGTGAGGTTTAGGGTTAGGTTTAGGGTGAGTGTGATGGTTAGGGTTAGGGTTAGGGTTAGGATTAGGGTTAGGCTTAAGTTTAGGCTGAGGGTGAGGGTGAGGGTTAGGGTTAGGGCAAGGGTTAGGATTAGGGTTATGGGGAGGGATAAGATGAGGGTCAGGGTTAGGATTAGGGTTAGGGTGAGGGCTATGATGAGGGTTAGGGTTAAGGTGAGGTTTACAGTTTGGGTTAGGGATAGGGTTATGGTGAGGGTGAGGTTTAGGGTTAGAGTTAGGGTTAAGTTGAGGCTTAGGGTCAGGTTAGATTTAGGGTAAGGATTAGGATTAGGGTAAGGGATAGGGTGAGTGTGAGGTTTAGGGTAACATTTAGGGTTAGGCTTAGGGTTACGTTGAGGGTGAGGGTGAGGCTTAGGGTTAGGGTGAGGATTAGGGTTAGGGTTAGGGTGAGAGTTAGGGTTCAGTTTAAGTTTAGGGTTAGGGTGAGTGTTAGGGTTAGGGTTATGTTTAGCGTGAGGGTGAGGGTTAGGGATCGGGTTAGGTTTAGGGTGAGGTTAGGGTTAGGATTAGTGTGAGGGTTAGTGTTAGGGTGAGGATTAGTGTTAGGGTCAGGGTAAGTGTTAGGGTGAGGGTTTGGGTTAGGGTGAGGCTGAGGGTGAGGGCGAGGCTGAGGGTTAGGGTGAGGGTGAGGGTGAGGGTTATGGTTATGGTGAGGGTTAGCATTAGTGTTAGGGTTATTGTTAGGGTTAGGTTTAGAGTTACGGTTATGGTGAGGGTGAGGGTGATGTTTAGGGTTAGGTTTAGGGTGAGGTTTAGGGATTGGGTTACTGTTAGAGTTAGGTTTAGGGTGAGGGTTAGGTTTAGATTTAGAGTTAGGGTTAGGGTGAGAGGTTGAGGTTTAGGGTTAGGGTTAGTGTTAGTGTTAGGTTTAGGGTGTGAGTTAGGGGGAGAGTTAGGGTAAGGGTTAGGGTTATTGTTAGATTTAGGGTGAGGGTGAGTGTGTGTGTTAGGGTTAGGTTTAGTGTTAGGGTTAAGGTTAGGGTGAGGGTTTGATTGAGCATTAGGTTTAAGGTTAGGGTTAGTGTGAGGTTTAGGGTGAGGATTAGGGCTAGGGGTAGGGAGATGGGGAGGTTTAGATTTAGGGTTAGTGTGAGGGCTAGTGAGAGGGTGAGGTTTAGAGTTAGGGTTAGGGTTAGGGTGAGGTTTAGGATTAGAGTGAGGGTTAGGGTTAGTGTTAGGGTTAGGGTTAGTGTTAGGGTTAGTGTTAGGGTGAGGGTAAGTGTTAGGTTGAGGGTGATGTTTAGGGTGAGTGTTATGGTTAGGGTGAGGGTTAGGGTTAGGTTTAGGGTTATTTTTAGTTTTACGGTTATGGTTACAGTGAGGGTGAGTGTGAGCGTTAAGGAAAGGGTGAGGCTGAGGTTTAGTGATAGGGTAAGTGTTAGAGTTAGGTTTAGGGTGAGGGTGAGGTTTAGGTGTAGAGTTAGGGTTAGGGAGAGGGTTGGGGTTAGGGTGAGGTTTAGGGTGCGGGTGACGGTAAGGGTAAAGGTGAGGGTTAGGCTGAGGGTGAGGGTTACGGTAAGTGTGAGGGTTACAGTTATGGTGAGGGTTAGGTTTAGGGTTAGGGTGAGGGTGAGGTTTAGATTGAGGATTAGTGTTAGGGTTAGTGTGAGGTTAGGGTGAGGATGGGTGAGGTAAATGTTAGGGTGAGGGTTATGGTTACGGTGATGGTTAGGGTTAGGGTTTGCGTTATTGTTAGGGTTAGGGTTATGTTTACGGTTAGGGTGAGGGTGAGGGTGAGGGTTAGGGTTAGGGTTAGGATGAGGTTTAGGTTTAGGGTTAGGGTTAGACTGAGGGTTAGGGTGAGGGTGAGATTTAGGGTTAGAGTTAGGGTTAAGGTTAGGGTTAGGGATATGGTTAGGGTTAGGGTTAGGTTTAGGCTTAGGCTTAGGCTTAGGCTGAGCATGAGGGGGAGGGTTAGGGTTCGGGTTAGGGTTCGGGTTAGGGTTAGGTTTAGTGTGAGTGTTAGGATGAGGTTTAGGGTTAGGATTAGGTTTAGGGTGAGATCTTGGGTGAGGGTTAGGGTGAGGGTTAGGGTTAGGGATAGGGTTAGGTTTAGGATTTGGGGTAGGATAAGGGTGAGGGTGAGGGTTAGGCTAAGGGTTATGGTTAGGCTTAGGGTTAGGGTGAGGGTTAGGGTTAGGGTTTGGATTAGGGTGAGGCTGAGGATTAGGTTTAGTTTTAGTGTTTGGTTTAGGGGTAGTGTTAGTGTTAGTGTTAGTGTTAGGGTTAGGGTTACAGGGAGGGTTAGAGTTAGGGTTAGGGTTAGGGTTACGGTTAGGCTGAGTGTGAGAGTGGGGGTCAGTAATAGGCGTAGGGTTAAGGTTAGGGTTAGGGTTATTTTTAGTGTTATGGTTAGGGTTAAGTTTTCAGTGAACGTGAGGCTGAGGGTGAGGGTTATGTTTAGGGATAGGTTTAAGGTTAGAGTTATTGTTAGGGACAGGGTTAGTGTTACGGTGTGGTTGAGGGTGAGGTTGAGGGTTAGGGTTAGGGTGTTTTAGGGTTAGGGTGAGGGTGAGGTTTAGGGTTAGAGTTAGGGTTTGGGGTAGGGTAAGGGTGAGATTTAGGGTTACGGTTAGTGTTTGGGTTAGGGTGAGGGTGAGGGTTAAGGTGAGATTAAGGGACAGGTTTAGGTTTAGGTTTAGGGTTGGGTGAGCGTGAGTTTGAGGCTGATGGTGAGGGTGGGGGTGAGGATTAGGGTTAGGGTGATGGTTAGGGTTAGGCTTAGTGTTATTTTTAGGGTTAGGGTTAGAGTTACGGTGAGAGTGAGGGTGCGAGTCAGGGTTAATGTTAGGGTTAGGGTGGGGTTTAGGGTTAAGGCTAGGGTTAGAGTTAGGTTGAGGGTGAGGTTCAGGGCTAGATATAGGATTAGGGGAAGGTTAGGGTGAGGGTTAGGGTTAGGGTTTGTGTTAGGGTTAGGGTGAGGGTGAGGGTTAGGATTACGGTTAGGGTTAGGGTGAGGTTTAGGGTTAGGTTTAGGGTTAGGTTTAGAGTTATGGTGAGGGTGAGGGTGCGGGTGAGTATGAGGGTTAGGGTTAGGTTTCTGGTAAGGCTTGTGGATAGGCTTAGGGTTTGGCTGAGGGTGAGGGTGAGTATGACAGTTAGGGTTAGGGTTAGGGTTTCAGATAGGGTTATAGGGAGTGTTAGGATGAGGGTTAGGGTTAGGATTAGGGTTAGGGTGAGGGCTAGGGTGAGGGTGAGGTTAAGGGTTAGGGTTAGGGTGAGGTTTAGGTTTAGGGTTAGGGTTAGGTTTAGGGTGAGGGTGATTTTTAGGGTTAGAGTTAGGGTTAAGGTGAGGCTGAGGTTGAGGGTTAGGGTTAGGGTTAGGATTCGGATTAGGGTAAGGTTAGGGTGAGTGTGAGGGTTAGGGTTAGGTTTAGGCTTAGGTTTTCACTGATGGTGAGGGTGAGGGTGAGGGTTAGGGTTAGGGTGAGGGTTAGGGTTAGGGTTAGGGTGAGAGTTAGGGTTCAGGTTAAGTTTAGGGTTAGGTTGAGGGTTAGGGTTAGTGTTAAGTTGAGCGTGACAATTAGGGTTAGGTTGAGGGTTAGGTTTAGGGTTAGGGTTAGGGTGAGGTTTAGGGTTAGGGTTTGGGTGAGGCTTAGGATGAGGATTAGGGTTAGGATTAGAGTTAGGGTGAGGGCTCGGGTGAGGATGAGGGTTAGGTTTAGTGTTAGTGTGAGGTTTAGGTTTAGGGTTAGGGTTAGGTTGAGGGTTAGGATGAGGGTTAGGTGTAGGTTAAGTGTGAGGGTTAGGGTAAGGGTGAGGGTTAGAGTTAGGATCAGGGTTAGTGTGAGGTTGAGGATTATGATTAGGGTTAGGGTTAGTGTTATTGTTAGGGTTAGTGTTAGGTTTAAGGTTAAGGTGAAGGTGAGGGTTAGGGTTAGGATTAGGGTGAGGTTTTCAGTGTTACGCTTGGGCTTAGAGTTAGGGTTAGGGTGAGGTTATTGTTTGGGTTAGTGTGAGGGTTAGTGTTATGGTTACGGTATGGGTTACAATGAGGGTTATGGTTACAGTTAGGGTTAGGATTAGGGTTAGGGTTATTGTTATGGTTAGGTTTACTGTTACGGTTAGGGTGAGGGTGAGTGTGAGGGTTAGGCTTAGGGTTAGGGTTAGGCTTAGGGTTAGGGTGAGGGTTAGGGTTAGGATTAGGGTTAGGGTTAGGGTGCGGTTTAGGGTTTGGGTTACTTTAGAGTTAGGTTTAGGGTGAAGGTGTGGTTTTGGGTTAGATTTAGGGTTAAGGTGAGGGTTAGGGTGGGGGTTAGGGTGAGGGTTAGGATTATGGTTAGGGTTAAGTTGGGGGTGACCATAAGGGTAAAGGTGAGGGTTAGGCCTAGGGTGAGGGTTAAGGTAAGGGTGAGGGTTAGGGTTAGGTGAGGGTTAGGGTTAGGGATAGGCTGAGGCTGAGTGTTAGATTGAGGATTAGTGTTAGGGTTAGTGTGAGATTTAAGGTGAGGGTGAGGGTTAGGTTTAGGGTTAGGGCTAGGGTGAATGTGAGGATTAGGATTAGTGATATGGTGAGGTTAGGGTTAGGGTGAGGGTTATGGTTAGGGTTAGGGTGAGTGTTTGTGTTAGGGTTAGGTTTAGGGTTAGGCTTAGGGTTAGGCTGAGGGTGAGGTTGACTGTGAGGGTTAGGGTTAGGGTGAGTGTTAGGGTTAGGGTTAGATGGGGGGTTACGATGAGGGTTAGGGTTAGGATTAGGTTTAGGTTAAGGGCTAGGGTGAGGGTGAGGTTTAGAGTGAGGTTTCGGTTGACGTTTAGGTTTAGGGTTAGGGTAAGGGTTACGGTGAGGGAGAGATTTAGGGTTAGAGTTAGGGTTAGGGTGAGATTGAGGGTGAGGGTTAGGGTTAGGCTTAGTGTTAGGGTTACGGTTGAGGTTAGGGTGAGGGTTAAGGTGAGATTGAGGGTTAGTGTTAGGGTTAGGATTAATGTTAGGGTTAGGTTTAGGGTTAGTGTTAGTTTTAGGGTTAGAGTTAGGTATAGGCTTAGGGTTAGACTGAGGGTGAGGGTGAGTGTGAGGGTTAGTGTTAGGGTTAGGGTTAGGGTGAGGTTTAGGGTTAGGGTTAGGGTTTGGTTTAGAGTTATGGTGAGGGTGAGGGTGCAGGTGAGTTTGAGGGTTAAGGTTAGGTTTCAGGTAAGGCTTGTGATTAGGCTTAGGGTTAGGCTGAGGGTGAGGGTGAGTGTGAGGGTTAGGGATAGGGTGAGGGTTTCGGATAGGGTTATAGGGAGGGTTAGGATGAGGGTTAGGGTTAGGATTAGGGTTAGGGTGAGGGCTAGGGTGAGGGTGAGGTTTAGGGTTATGGTTAGGGTGAGGTTATGTTTAGGGTTAGGGTTAGGGTTAGGGTGAGTGTGGGGTTTAGGGTTAGAGTTAGGGATAAGGTGAGGCGGAGGTTGAGGGTTAGGGTTAGGGTTAGGATTAGGATTAAGGTAAGGGTAAGGTGAGTGTGAGGGTTAGGGTTAGGGTGAGGGTTAGGGTTAGGGTTAATTGAAAGTTAGGGTTCAGGTAATGTTTAGGGTTAGGGTGAGGGTTAGAGTTAGTGTTAAGTAGAGCGTGAGGATTAGGGTTAGGTTGAGTGTTAGGTTTAGGGTTAGGTTTAGGGTGAGGTTTAGGGTTTGGGTTAGGGTGAGTTTTAGGATGAGAAGTAGGGTTAGGATGAGGTATAGGTTGAGGTTGAGGGTTAGGTTTAGTGTTAGGGTGACTTTTAGTGTTAGGTTTAGGCCTTAGGGTGAGGGTTAGAATGAGGTTTAGGGTTAGAATAAGTGTGAGCGTTAGGGTTAGCTTGAGGTTTAGGTTTAGGATTAGCGTTAGTGTGGGTTTGAGGATTATGATTAGGGTTAGGTTTAGGGTTATTGTTAGGGATAGGGTTAGGGTTATGATTATGGTGAGGTCGAGGTTTAGGGTTAGGGTTAGGGTGAGGTTTTTAGTATTATGGTTAGGGTTAGAGTTAGATTTAGCGTGAGGTTCGGGTTACTGTGAGGGTTATTGTTAGGGTTAAGTTTTGGGTTATGGTGAGGGTTATGGTTATGGTTATGGTTAGGGTTAGGGTTAGGATTAGGGTTGGGGTTAGGGTGAGATTTAGTAGTTTAGGGTGAGGGTGGGATTTAGGGTTAGAGTTAGGGTTAGGGGGAGGGTTAGGGTGGGGGTTAGTGTTAGGGTTCAGATTAGGCTGAGGGTTAAGGTGGGGGTCATGATAAGGTTAAATGTGAGGGTTAGGCCTAGGGTGAGGGTTAGGGTTAGGGTGAGGGCTAGGGTGAGGGTGAGGATTAGGGTTAGTGTTAGGATTAGGCTGAGGGTGAGGTTGAGGTTAAGGGTTAGGGTTAGGGTGAGTGTTAGGGTTAGGGTTAGTGGGAGGGTTAGGATGAGGGTTAGGGTTAGGATTAGGGTTAGTGTAAGGGCTAGGATAAGGGTAGGTTTAGAGTTAGGGTTAGGGTCAGGTTTAGGGTTAGGGTTAGGCTAAGGGTTATGGTGAGGGTGAGGTTTAGGGTTAGAGTTAGGGTTAGGATGAGGCTGAGGGTGAGGGTTAGGGTTAGGCTTAGTGTTAGGGTTAGGGTTAGGGTGAGGGTTAAGGTGAGATTGAGGGTTAAGGTTAGGGTTAGTTTTAGGCTTAGGATTAGGCTGAGTGTGAGGGTGAAGCTGAGTGTTAGGGTTAGGTTGAGGGTTAGGGTTAGGGTTATCGGGAGGGTTAGAATGAGGGTTAGGGTTAGGATTAGGGCTAGGATGAGGGCTAGGGTGAGGGTGAGGTTTAGGGTTAGGTTTAGGTTGAGGTTTTGTGTTAGGGATAGAGTGAGTGTTAGGATGAGGGTTAGGTTTAGGATTAGGGTTAGCATTAGGGCTAGTGTGAGGTTGATGGTTAGGGTAAGCGTTAGGCTTAGGCTTAGGTTTAGGCTGAGCATGTGGTTGAGGGCGAGGATTAGCTTTAGGGTTCGGTTGAGGTTTAGTGTTAGGGTTAGGGATAGAGTTCGGGTTAGGGTGAGGGTGAGGTTTAGGGGTAGAGTTAGGGTTAGGATGAGGGTTAGGTTTAGGGTGAGGGTTAGGGTGGGGGTGATGGTAAGGGTAAATGTGAAATTTAGGCTGAGGGTGAGGGTTACGGTAAGGGTGAGGGTTAGGGTTAGGTTGAGGGTTAGGGTTAGGGTTAGGGTTAGGGTTAGGGTTAGGGTTAGGGTTAGGGTTAGGGTTAGTGTTAGGGTTAGGGTTAGGGTTAGGGTTAGGGTTAGGGTTAGGGTTAGGGTTAGGTTTAGGGTTAGGGTTAGGGTTAGGGTTAGGGTTAGGCTTAGGCTTAGTGTTAGGGTTAGGGTTAGGGTTAGGGTGAGGGTTAAGGTGAGATTGAGGGTTAAGGTTAGGGTTAGTTTTAGGCTTAGGATTAGGCTGAGTGTGAGGGTGAAGCTGAGTGTTAGGGTTAGGTTGAGGGTTAGGGTTAGGGTTATCGGGAGGGTTAGAATGAGGGTTAGGGTTAGGATTAGGGCTAGGATGAGGGCTAGGGTGAGGGTGAGGTTTAGGGTTAGGTTTAGGTTGAGGTTTTGTGTTAGGGATAGAGTGAGTGTTAGGATGAGGGTTAGGTTTAGGATTAGGGTTAGCATTAGGGCTAGTGTGAGGTTGATGGTTAGGGTAAGCGTTAGGCTTAGGCTTAGGTTTAGGCTGAGCATGTGGTTGAGGGCGAGGATTAGCTTTAGGGTTCAGTTGAGGTTTAGTGTTAGGGTTAGGGATAGAGTTCGGGTTAGGGTGAGGGTGAGGTTTAGGGGTAGAGTTAGGGTTAGGATGAGGGTTAGGTTTAGGGTGAGGGTTAGGGTGGGGGTGATGGTAAGGGTAAATGTGAAATTTAGGCTGAGGGTGAGGGTTACGGTAAGGGTGAGGGTTAGGGTTAGGTTGAGGGTTAGGGTTAGGCTTAGGCTTAGGCTTAGGGTTAGGCTGAGGGTGAGGGTGGGGGTGAGGATTAGGGTTAGGGTGATGGTTAGGGTTAGGTTTAGGGTGAGTGTTAGAATGAGGGTTAGGATTAGGATTAGGGTTAGGGTGAGGGCTAAGGTGAGGGTTAGGTTAAGGAATAGGGTTACGTTTAGGATTAGGGTTAGGTTGAGGTTGAGGGTGAGTGTGAGGATTAGGGTTAGGGTTAGTGTTATTGTTAGGGTTAGGGTCAGAGCTACGGAGAGGTTGAGGGTGCGGGTGAGGGTTAGTTTTAGGGTTAGGGTGGGGTTTAGTGTTAGGGTTAGGGTTAGTGTTAGTGTGAAGGTGAGGTTTAGGGTTAGATATAGGGTTATGGGGACGGTTAGGGTGAGGCTTAGTGTTAGTTTTAGGGTGAGGGTGAGGGTTTGGTTAAGGTTTAGGGTTAGGGTTAGGGTTAGGGTTATTGTGAGTGTTAGTGTTAAGGTTAGGGTTAATGTTTGGGTGAGGTTAAGTTTTAGGGTGAGGGTTTGCGTTAGGGTGAGGTTATGGTTTTGGTGAGTTTTAGTATTAGTGTTAGGGTTAGGGTTAGGATGAGAGTGAGGCTTAGGGTTAAAGTTAGGGTTAGAGTGAGGCTGAGGTTGAGGATGAGTGTTAGGGTTAGGGTTATTGTTAGGGTTAGGGTTAATTTGATGGTTAGGTTGAGGGTTAGGTTTAATGTTAGGGTTAGGATTAGGATTAGGCTTAGGGTTAGAATGAGTGTGAGGTTTAGGGTTAGGGTAAGAGTTATGCTTAGGGTTAGGCTGAGGGTGAGGCTTAGGTTTAGTGTTAGGGTGAGTTTTAGGGTTAGGGTTAGGGTGAGAGTTAGGTTTCCGGTTAAGTTTAGGTTTAGGGTGAGGGTTAGGGTACGGGTTAATTTGAGGGTGAGCGTTAGGTTTAGGTTGAGCTTTAAGATTAGATTAGGGTTAGGGTTAGGATTACGGTGAGGGTGAGGTTTAGGTTTAGGGTGAGGTTAAGGGTTAGGGTTAGGGTTAGGTTGAGGGTGAGGTTTAGGATTAGAGTTAGGTTTAGGGTGAGGCTGAGGGTGAGGGTTAGTGTTAGGGTTAGTGTTGGAGTTAGGGGAGGGTGAGGGTTAGGGTTAGGATTAGTATTAGGGTTAGGTTTAGGGTTAGGATGAGGGCTGGGGTGAGGTTGAGGGGTAGGGTTAGTGTTAGGGTGAGGTTTATGGGTAGCGTTAGGGTTAGGGTGAGGGTTTGGATGAGAGTTAGGATTACAGTGAGGGTGAGGGTTAGGGTTAGTTTGAGGGTTAAGGTTAGGATTAGGGTTAGGGTGAGGGTGACTGTTAGGATTAGGGTTAGGCTTGGGTTTAGGGTTAGGATTAGTGTTATTGTTAAGGTTAGGTTTAGATTTATGGTAAGGGTGAGGGTGAGTGTGAAGGTGAACGTTAGGGTTAGGGTTAGGGTGAGGTTTATGGTTAGGGTTAGGATTAGGTTTAGGGTGAGGGTGAGGTTTAGGGTTAGATTTAGGGTGAGGGGGAGTGTTAGTTCGAAGTTAGGGTTAGGGTTAGTGTGAAGGTTAAGGTTAGGTTGATGGTTACGTTGAGGTTTTGGGTTAGGGTTATGGTTAGGGTTAGGATTAGGGTTAGGGTGAGGGTGAGTGTGAGGGTTAGGGTTAGGCTTAGGCTTAGGCTTAGGGTTAGGCTGAGGGTGAGGGTGGGGGTGAGGATTAGGGTTAGGGTGATGGTTAGGGTTAGGTTTACTGTGAGTGTTAGAATGAGGGTTAGGATTAGGATTAGGGTTAGGGTGAGGGCTAGGGTGAGGGTGAGGATTTGGGTAAGGCTTAGGCTTAGGGTTAGGCTGAGCTTGAGTTTGAGGGTGAGGGTTTCGGTTAGGGTGAGGGTTAGTATGAGGTTTAGGGTTAGGGTGTGGGTTAGGGTGAGGGTTTGGATGAGGGTTAGGGTTACAGTGAGGTTGAGGATTAGGGTTAGGTATAGGGTTAGGGTTAGGATTAGGGTTAGGGTGAGGGTGAGTGTTAAGATTAGGGTTAGGCTTAGGTTTAGGGTTAGGTTTAGGGTTAGGATTAGTGTTATTGTTAGGGTTAGGGTTAGATTTATGTTGAGGGTGAGGGTGAAGTTTAGGGTTAGAGTTAGGGTGAGGTTTATGGTTAGTGTTAGGATTAGGGTTAGGGTGAGGGTGAGGTTTAGGGTTAGATTTAGGGTTAGGGTGTGGATTAGGGTTAGGATTAGGGTGAGAGTTTGGGTTCCGCTTAAGATTAGATTTAGGGTGAGGGTGAGGGCTAGGTCGAGGGTTAGGTTTAGGGATAGTGTGATGGTTAGAGTTATGGTTAGGGTTACGGTTATGATTAGGATTAGAGTTAGGATTAAGGTTAGGGTGAGGACTAGGGTGTGGTTGAAGTTTAGTGTTAGGGTTAGGGTGAGGGTTTAGATGAGCGTTAGGGTTACAGTGAGGGTGAGGATTGGGGTTAGGTTGAGGGTTAGCATTAGGATTAGGGTTAGGTTGAGGGTGAGTGTTAGGATTAGGGTTAGGCTTAGGGTTAGGTTTAGGTTTAGGGTTACGATTAGTGTTATTGTTCGGGTTAGGGTTATATTTATGGTAAGGTGAGGGTGAGGGTGAGGGTGAAGGTTAGGTTTAGGGTTAGGGTGAGGTTTATTGTTAGGATTAGGATTAGGGTTAGGGTGAGGGTGAGATTTAGGGTTAGATTTTGGGTTAGGGGGAGTGTTAGTTCGAGGGTTAGGGTTAAGTTTAGGGTTAAGGGTAGGTTGATGATTATGTTGAGGTTTTGTGATAGGATTAGGGTTAGGGTTAGGATTAGGGTTAGGCTGAGGGTGAGGGCGGGGGTGAGGATTATGGTTACAGTGATGGTTACGTTTCGGGTTAGGTTGAGGGTTAGAATGAGGGTTAGGGTTAGGATTAAGGTTAGGGTGAGGGCTTGGGTAGGGTGAGGATTAGGGTAAGGCTTAGGCTTAGGGTTAGGCTGAGCTTGAGGTTGAGGGTGAGGGTGTTGGTTAGGGTGATGGTTAGGTTTACGGTTAGGGTGAGGGTTTGTATGAGGTTTAGGGTTAGGGTGATTATGATGGTAAGGGTAAAGTTGAGGTTTTGGCTGAGCGTGAGTGTTAATTTAAGGGTGAGGGTTAGGGTTAGGTTTAGGGTTAGTGTAAGGGTTAGTGTTAGGGTTAGGGTGAGGGTTAGATTGAGGATTCAGTTTAGGGTTAGTGTGAGGTTTAGGGTGAGGATGAGGGTTAGTGTTAGGGTGAGGGTGAGGGATAGAATTAGGGTTAGGCGTAGGTTTAGGGTTAGGATTAGTGTTATTGTTATGGTTAGTTTTAGATTTATGGTAAGGGTGAGGGTGAGGGTGAGGGTGAAAGTTAGGGTTAGGGTTAGGGTGAGGTTTATGGTTAGGGTTAGGATTAAGTTTATGGTGAGGGTGAGGTTTAGGGTTAGATTTAGGGTTAGCGGGAGTGGTAGTTCGAAGTTAGGGTTAGGGTTAATGTTAAGGTTAAGGTTAGGTTGATGGTTATGTTGAGGTTTTGGGTTAGGGTTATGGTTAGGGTTAGGATTAGGTTTAGGGTGAGTGTGAATGTGAGGGTTAGGGTTAGGCTTAGGCTTAGGGTTAGGCTGAGGGTGAGGGTGGGGGTGAGGATTAGGGTTAGGGTGATGGTTAGGGTTAGGGTTAGGTTGAGGGTTAGAATGAGGGTTAGGATTAGGATTAGGGTTAGGGTGTGGGCTAAGGTGAGGGTGAGGATTAGGGTAAGGCTTAGGCTTAGGGTTAGGCTGAGCTTGAGTTTGAGGGTGAGGGTTTCGGTTAGGGTGAGGGTTAGTATGAGGTTTAGGGTTAGGGTGTGGGTTAGGGTGAGTGTTTGGATGAGGGTTAGGGTTACAGTGAGGTTGAGGATTAGGGTTAGGTATAGGATTAGGGTTAGGATTAGGGTTAAGGTGAGGGTGAGTGTTAGGATTAGCGTTAGGCTTAGGTTTAGGGTTAGGTATAGGGTTAGGATTAGTGTTATTGTTGGGGTTAGGGTTAGATTTATGGTGAGTGTGAGGGTGACGTTTAGAGTTAGAGTTAGGGTGAGGTTTATGGTTAGTGTTAGGATTAGGGTTAGGGTGAGGGTGTGGTTTAGGGTTAGATTTAGTGTTAGGGTGAGTATTAGGGTTAGGATTTGGGTGAGAGTTTGTCTTTCGCTTAAGTTTAGGGTTAGGGTGAGGGTTAGGGTTAGGTTGAGGGTTAGGTTTAGGGATAGTGTGATGGTTAGATTTAGGGTTAGTGTTAGGGTTAGGATGAGGATTAGAGTTAGGATTAATGTTAGGGTGAGGACTAGGGTGAGGTTGAGGGTTAGTGTTAATGTTAGGGTGAGGGTTTGGATGAGTGTTAGGGTTACAGTGAGGGTGAGGATTAGGGTTAGGTTGAGGGTTAGCGTTAGGATTAGTGTTAGGTTGAGGGTGAGTGTTAGGATTAGGGTTAGGCTTAGGGTTAGGTTTAGGTTTAGGGTTAGGATTAGTGTTACTGTTAGGGTTAGGGTTAGATTTATGGTAAGGTGAGGGTAAGGGTGAGGGTGAAGGTTAGGGTTAGGGTTAGGGTGAGGTTTATGGTTAGGGTTAGGATTAGGGTTGGGGTGAGCGTGAGGTTTAGGTTTAGATTTTGGGTTAGGGGGAGTGTTAGTTCGAGGGTTAGGGTTAGGGTTAGGGTTAGGGTTAAGGTTATTTTGATGGTTATGTTGAGGTTTTGGGTTAGGATTAGGGTAAGTGTGAGGGTGAGTGTGAGTGTTAGGGTTAGGGTTAGGCTTAGGCTTAGGGTTAGGCCGAGGATGAGGGCGGGGGTAAGGATTAGGGTTACAGTGATGGTTAAGGTTAGGGTTAGGTTGAGGGTTAGAATGAGGGTTAGGGTTAGTATTAAGGTTAGGGTGAGGGCTTGGGTGAGGGTGAGGATTAGGGTAAGGCTTAGGCTTAGGGTTAGGCTGATCTTGAGGTTGAGGGTGAGATTTCGGTTAGGGTGATGGTTAGGTTTAAGGTTAGGATGTGGGTTTGTATGATTTTCAGGGTTAGGGTGATTATGATGGTAAGGGTAAAGGAGAGGTTTTGGCTGAGCATGAGTGTTAAGATAAGGGTGAGGGTGAGGGGTAGGTTTAGGGTTAACGTAAGGGTTAGTGTTAGGGTTAGGGTGAGGGTTAGATTGAGGATTCAGTTTAGGGTTAGTGTGAGGTTTAGGGTTAGGATTAGGGTGAGGGTGAGGGATAGAATTAGGGTTTGGCTTAGGTTTAGGGTTAGGATTAGTGTTATTGTTAGGGTTAGGTTTAGATTTATGGTAAGTGTTAAGGTGAGGGTGAGGGTGAAGGTTAGGGTTAGGGTTAGGGTGAGGTTTATGCTTAGGGTTAGGATTAGGTTTAGGGTGAGGGTGAGGTTATGGGTTAGATTTAGGGTTAGGGGGAGTGGTAGTTAGAGTTTAGGGTTAGGGTTAGTTTTAAGGTTAAGGTTAGGTTGATTTTTATGTTGAGGTTTTGGATTAGGGTTATGCTTAGGGTTAAGATTAGGGTTAGGGTGAGGGTGAGTGTGAGGGTTACGGTTAGGCTTAGGCTTAGGCTTAGGGTTAGGCTGAGGGTGAAGGTGGGGGTGAGGATTAGGGTTAGGGTGATGGTTAGGGTTAGGGTGAGGGTTAGAATGAGGGTTAGGATTAGGATTAGGGTTAGGGTGAGGGCTAGGGTGAGGGTGAGGATTAGGGTAAGGCTTAGGCTTAGGGTTAGGCTGAGTTTGAGGTTGAGGTTGAGGGTTTCGGTTAGGGGGAGGGTTAATATGAGTTATAGGGTTAGGGTGTGGGTTAGGGTGAGGGTTTGGATGAGGGTTAGGGTTACAATGAGGTTGAATGTTAGGCTTAGGTATAGGGTTAGCGTTAGGATTAGGGTTAGGGTGAGGGTGAGTGTTAGGATTAGGGTTAGGCTTAGGTTTAGGGTTAGGTTTAGGGTTAGGATTAGTGTTATTGTTAGGGTTAGGGTTAGATTTATGGTAAGGGTGAGGGTGAGGTTGAGGGTGAAGTTTAGGGTTAGAGTTAGGGTGAGGTTTATGGTTAGTGTTAGGATTAGGGTTAGGGTGAGGGTGAGGTTTAGGGTTAGATTTAGGGTTAGGGTGAGAATTAGGGTTAGGATTAGGGTGAGAGTTTGGGTTTTGCTTAAGTTTAGTATTAGGGGGAGGGTTAGGGTTAGGTTGAGGGTTAGGTTTAGGTATACTGTGATGGTTAGAGTTAGGATTAGGGTTAGGGTTAGGATGAGGATTAGAGTTAGGATTAATTTTAGGGTGAGGACTAGGGTGAGGTTGAGCATTAGTGTTAGGGTTAGGGTGAGGATTTGGATGAGGGTTAGGGTTACAGTGAGGGTGAGGATTAGGGTTAGGTTGAGGGTTAGCATTAGGATTAGGGTTAGGTTGAGGGTGAGTGTTAGGATTAGGGTTAGGCTTAGGGTTAGGTTTAGGTTTAGGGTTAGCATTAGTGTTATTGTTAGGTTTAGGGTTAGATTTATGGTAAGGTGAGGGTGAGGGTGAGGGTGAGGTTAGGGTTAGGGTTAGGGTGAGGTTTATGGTTAGGGTTAGGATTAAGGTTAGGGTGAGGGTGAGGTTTAGGGTTAGATTTTGGGTTAGGTGGAGTGTTAGTTTGAGGGTTAGGGTTAGGGTTAGGGTTAGGGTTAGGGTTAAGGGTAGGTTGATGGTTATGTTGAGGTTTTGGGTTAGGATTAGGGTTAGGGTTAGGATTAGGGTTGGGGTGAGGGTGAGTATGAGGTTTATGGTTAGGGTTAGGCTTAGGCTTAGGGTTAGGCTGAGGGTGAGGGCAGGGATGAGGATTAGGGTTACAGTGATGGTTAGTGTTAGGGTTAGGTTGAGGGTTAGAATGTGGGTTAGGGTTAGGATTAAGATTAGGGTGAGGGCTTGGGTGAGGGTGTGGTTTAGGGTAAGGCTTAAGCTTAGGGTTAGGCTGAGCTTGAGTTTGAGGGTGAGGGTTTCGGTTAGGGTGATGGTTAGGTTTACGGTTAGGGTGAGGGTTTGTATGAGGTTTAGGGTTAGGGTGTGGGTTAGGGTAATTATGATGATAAGGGTAAAGGAGAGGTTTTGGCTGAGGGTGAGTGTTAAGATAAGGGTGAGGGTTAGGGTTATTTTTCGGGTTAGGATAATGGTTAGTGTTAGGGTTAGGGTGAGGGTTAGATTGAGGATTCAGTTTAGGGTTAGTGTGTGGTTTAGGGTGAGGATGAGGGTTAGGGTTAGGGTGAGGGTGAGGGATAGAATTAGGGTTAGGTTGAGGGCTAGGGTGAGGGTGAGGTTTAGGTTTAGGGTTAGGGTGAGGGCTAGGGTGAGTGTTAGGGTGAGGTTTATTGTTAGGGATAGGTTTAGGATTAGGTTTAGGGTGAGGCTGAGTGTGAGGGTTAGGGTTAGGGTTAGGATTAGGCTTAGGGTTAGGGTGCGGACTAGGGGTACGGTTTGGGTTAGGGTTACGGTGAGTGTTAGGGTTAGGGATAGGGTTAGGCTTTGGGTTAAGCTGAGGGTGAGGGTGGGTTTGGTTTAGGTTATTGTTAGTGTTATGGTTAGGGTTAAGTTTGCAGTGAGGGTTAGGCTGAGGGTGAGGGTTATGGTTATGGTTAGGGTTTGGGTTAATGTTTTTATTAGGGTTAGGGTTAATGTTATGGTGAGATTGAGGGTGAGGGTGAGGGTTAGGATTAGGGTGAGGTTTAGGTTTAGGGTTAGGTTTAGTGTTAGGGTGAGGGTGAGGTTTAGGGTTTGATATAGTGTTAGGGAGAGGGTTAGGGTGAGCGTTAGGGTTAGGGTTAATGTTAAACTTAGGGTGAGGGTGAAGGTTAGGTTGAGTTTAAGGGTTAGGGTTAGTGTGAGGGTTAGTATTAGGGTTAGGGTTAGTGTTAGGGTTAGGGTTAGTGTTAGGTTGAGCGTTTGGGTTAGGGTGAGGGTTATGTTTAGAGTGATGGTTAGGGGTGGGTTAAGGGTTATTGTTAGGGTTAGGATTAGGGTTACGATTACATTGAGGGTGAGAGTGAGGGTTTGGGTTAGGGTTAGGATGAGATTTAGTGTTATGTTAGGGTTAGAATTAGGGTTAGGTTGAGACTGAGGTTTATGTTTACAGTTAGGCTTAGTGTTAGTTTTAGGTTTAGGGTGAGGGTTAGGGTTAGGCTTAGGCTTCAGCTTAGGCTTAGGCCGAGCATGAGGTTGAGGGTGAGGGTTAGGATGAGGTTTAGGGTTAGGATTAGGGTTAGGGTTAGGTCTAGGGTGAGGGTGAGGTTGAGGGTTAGGGTTATTGATAGAGTCAGGTTTAGGATTAAGGTTAGGGTGAGGTTGAGTGTGAGGGTTAGGGTTAGGGTTAGGATTAGGCTTAGGGTTAGGGTGAGGGTTAAGATTAGGGTTTGTGTTATGGTGAGGGTGAGGCTGAGCATTAGGCTTTGGTTTAGGGTTAGATTTAGGGTAAGGTTTAGGATTAG
Organism: Dipodomys merriami; assembly: GCF_024711535.1. Lineage (NCBI taxonomy): Eukaryota > Metazoa > Chordata > Mammalia > Rodentia > Heteromyidae > Dipodomys > Dipodomys merriami. Next base: position 231,253 of record NW_027206406.1, on the reverse strand, counting down.
GGTTATGGTTCCGGTGAGGTTTTGGGTTAGAGTAAGGGTTAGGCTTAGGGTTAGGCTGAGGTTGAGGGTCGGGGTGAGGGTGAGGGTTATGGTTAGTGTTAGGGTGAGGGTTAGGATGAGGGTTAGGGTTAGGATTAGGGTGAGGGTAAGGTTTAGGTTTAGGGTGAGGTTTAGGTTTAATGTTAGGGTTAGGGTGAGGGTGAGGTTTAAGATTAGAGTTAGGTCTCGGGTGAGACTGAGGGTGAGGGTTAGGGTTAGGGTTAGTGTTAGAGTTAGGGTTAGGGTGAGGTTTAATGTGAGGATGAGGGTTAGGCTTAGGTTTAAGAGTAGGATTAGGGTAAGGGTTAGGGTGAATGTAAGGATTAGGGTGAGTGTGAGGGTTAGGGTTAGGGTTAGGCTTCGACTTAGGTTTAGGCTGAGGGTGAGGGTTAGGGTTAATGTGAGTGTTAGGGTTAGGGTTAGGGTGAGGGTTAGGCTGAGTTTGAGGGTTAAGCTCAGGTTTAGGATTAGGTTAAGATTTAGGGTGAGTGTGAGGGTTAGGGTTAAGGGTAGGCTTCGATTTAGGGTTAGACTGAGGGTGAGGGTGAGGGTGAGGTTTAGGGTTAGGGTGAGGGTTAGGGTTAGGTTTAGAGTGATAGTTTGGGTTCGGGTTAATTTCAGGGTTAGGGTGAGTGTTAGGGTTAGGTTAAGGGTTAGGGTTAGGGATAGTGTGATGGTTAGGGTGAGGGTTAGGTTTAGGATGAGGATTAGGGTTATGTTTAGGGTTAGGATGAGGGCTAGGGTGAGGATGAAGGTTATAGGGTTAGTGTTAGGTTGAGGTTTATGGTTAGCTTTAGGGTTAGGGTGAGGGTTTGGATGAGAGTTAGGATTACAGTGAGGTTGAGGGTTAGGGTTAGTTTGAGGGTTAGGGTTAGGATTAGGGTTAGGGTGAGGGTGAGTGTTAGGATTAGGGTTAGGCTTAGGTTTAGGGTTAGGATTAGTGTTATTGTTAGGGTTAGGTTTAGATTTATGGTAAGGGTGAGGGTGAGGGTGAGGGTGAAGGTTAGGTTTAGGGTTAGGGTGAGGTTTATGTTTAGGGTTAGGATTAGGTTTAGGGTGAGGGTGAGGTTTAGGGTTAGATTTAGGGTTAGCGGGAGTGTTAGTTCGAAGTTAGGGTTAGGGTTAGTGTGAAGGTTAAGGTTAGGTTGATGGTTACGTTGAGGTTTTGGGTTAGGGTGATGGTTAGGTTTAGGATTAGCATTAGGGTGAGAGTGAGTGTGAGGGTTAGGGTTAGGCTTAGGCTTAGGCTTAGGGTTAGGCTGAGGGTGAGGGTGGTGGTGAGGATTAGGGTTAGGGAGATGGTTAGAGTTAGGGTTAGGTTGAGGGTTAGAATTAGGGTTAGGAATAGAATTAGGGTTAGGGTGAGGGCTAGGGTGAGGGTGAGGATTAGGGTAAGGCTTAGGCTTAGGGTTAGGCTGAGCTTGAGGTTGAGGGTGAGGGTTTCGGTTAGGGTGAGGGTTAGTATGAGGTTTAGGGTTAAGGTGTGGGTTAGGGTGAGGGTTTGGATGAGGGTTAGGGTTACAGTGAGGTTGAGTATTAGGGTTAGGTATAGGGTTAGGGTTAGCATTAGGGTTAGGGTGAGGTTGAGTGTTAGGATTAGGATTAGGGTTAGGTTTAGGGTTAGTTTTAGGGTTAGGATTAGTTTTATTGTTAGGGTTAGGGTTAGATTTATCTTAAGGGTGAGGGTGAGGGTGAGGGTGAAGTTTAGTGTTAGAGTTAGGGTGAGGTTTATGGTTAGTGTTAGGATTAGGGTTAGTGTGAGGGTGAAGTTTAGGGTTAGATTTAGGGTTAGGGTGAGGATTAGGGTTAGGATTAGGGTGAGTTTGGGTTCCGCTTAAGTTTAGGTTTAGGGTGAGGGTTAGGGATAGGTTGAGGGTTAGGTTTAGGGATAGTGTGATGGTTAGTGTTATGGTTAGGGTTAGGGTTAGGATGAGGATTAGAGTTAGGATTAAGGTTAGGGTGAGGACTAGGGTGAGGTTGAGCATTAGTGTTAGGGTTAGGGTGAGGGTTAGGGTTACAGTGAGGGTGAGGATTAGGGTTAGGTTGAGGGTTAGCGTTAGGATTAGGGTTAGGTTGAGGGTGAGTGTTAGGATTAGGGTTAGGCTTAGGGTTAGGTTTAGGTTTAGGGTTAGGATTAGTGTTATTGTTAGGGTTAGGGTTAGATTTATGGTAAGGTGAGGGTGAGGGTGAGGGTGAAGTTTAGGGTTAGGGTTAGGGTGAGGTTTATTGTTAGGGTTACGATTAGGGTTAGGGTGAGGGTGAGGTTTAGGGTTAGATTTTGGGTTAGGGGGTGTGTTAGTTCGAGGGTTAGGGTTAGGGTTAGGGTTATGGTTAAGGGTAAGTTGATGATTATGTTGAGGTTTTGGGTAAGGATTAGGATTAAGGTTAGGTTGAGGGTGAGTGTGAGGGTTAGGTTTGGGTTTGGTTTAGGCTTATGGTTAGGCTGAGGGTGAGGGCGGGGTTGAGGATTAGGGTTATGGTGATGTATAGGGTTAGGGTTAGGTTGAGGGTTAGAATGAGGGTTAGGTTTAGGATTAAGGTTAGGGTGAGGGCTTGGGTGAGGGTGAGGATTAGGGTAAGGCTTAGGCTTAGGATTAGGCTGAGCTTGAGGTTGAAGGTGAGGGTTTAGGTTAGGGTGATGTTTAGGTTTACGGTTAGAGTGAAGGTTTGTATGAGGTTTAGGGTTAGGGTGTGGGTTAGGGTGATTATGATGGTAAGGGTAAAGGAGAGGTTTTGGCTGAGTGTGAGTGTTAAGATAAGGGTGAGGGTTAGGGTTATTTTTCGGGTTAGGGTAAGGGTTAGTTTTAAGGTTAGGGTGAGGGTTAGATTGAGGATTCAGTTTAGGGTTAGTGTGAGGTTTAGGGTGAGGATGAGGGTTAGGGTTAGGGTGAGGGTGAGGGATAGAATTAGGGTTAGGTTGGGGGCTAGGGTGAGGGTGAGGTTTAGGTTTAGGGTTAGGGTGAGGGCTAGGGTGAGTGTTAGGGTGAGGTTTAGTGTTAGGGATAGGGTTAGGTTTAGGGTTAGGGTGAGTGTGAGGGTTAGGGTTAGGGTTAGGAGTAGGCTTAGGGTTAGGGTGCGAACTAGGGGTAGGGTTTGGGTTAGGGTTACGGTGAGTGTTAGGGTTAGGGATAGGGTTAGGCTTTGAATTAAGCTGAGGGTGAGGGTGGGGTTTGGTTTAGGTTATTGTTAGTGTTATGGTTAGGGTTAAGTTTGCAGTGAGGGTTAGGCTGAGGGTGAGGTTTATGGTTAGGGTTAGGGTTTGGGTTAATGTTATTATTAGGGTTAGGGTTAGATTTACGGTGAGGTTGAAGGTGAGGGTGAGGGTTAGGGTTAGGGTGAAGTTTAGGGTGAGGTTTAGGTTTAGGGTTAGGTTTAGTGTTAGGGTGAGGGTGAGGTTTAGGGTTTGATATAGGGTTAGGGGGAGGGTTAGGGTGTGGGTTAGGGTTAGGGTTAATGTTAGGTTTAGGGTGAGGGTGAGGGTTAGGTTGAGGTTAAGGGTTAGGTTTAGTATGAGGATTAGTATTAGGGTTAGGGTAAGTGTTAGGATTAGTGTAAGTGTTAGGGTGAGCGTTTGGGTTAGGGTGAGGGTTATGTTTAGAGTGATGGTTAGGGGTCGGGTTAGGGTTATTGTTATGGTTAGGGTTAGGGTTACGGTTACATTGAGGGTGAGAGTGAGGGTTAGGATTAGGGTTAGGATGAGGTTTAGTGTTATGTTAGGGTTAGAATTAGGGTTAGGTTGAGACTGAGGTTTATGTTTACAGTTAGGCTTAGTGTTAGTTTTAGGTTTAGGTTGAGGGTTAGGGTTAGGCTTAGGCTTTGGCTTAGGCTTAGGCCGAGAATGAGGTTGAGGATGAGGGTTAGGATGAGGTTTAGTGTTATGTTAGGGTTAAAATTAGGGTTAGGTTGAGACTGAGGTTTATGTTTACAGTTAGGCTTAGTGTTAGTTTTAGGGTTAGGATTAGGGTTTGGGTTAGGTCTAGGGTGAGGGTTAGGTTGAGGGTTAGGATTATTGATAGAGTCAGGTTTAGGATTAAGGTTAGGGTGAGGTTGAGTGTGAGGGTTAGGGTTAGGGTTAGGATTAGGCTTAGGGTTAGGGTGAGGGTTAAGATTAGTGTTTGTGTTGTGGTGAGGGTGAGGCTGAGGATTAGGGTTTGGTTTAGGATTAGATTTAGGGTAATTTTTAGGGTTAGGGGTAGGGTTCCCTTGCGGGTTTGGTTTAGGGTTAGGGTTAGGCATAGGGTTAGGCTGAGGGTGAGGGTGAGGGTGAGGTTGAGGGTTAGGGTTAGTGTTAGGGTGAGGTTTAGGATGATGTTAGGTTTAGGATTAGGGTGAGGGTGAGGTTTAGGGTTAGGGTGAGGTTTAGGATTAGGGTTAGCGTTAGGGTTAGGGTGAGGTTTAGGATTAGAGTTAGGTCTCGGGTGAGGCTTAGGTTGAGGGTTAGGGTTAGGGTTAGTGTTAGAGTTAGGATTAGGGTGAGGGTTAATGTGAGGGTGAGGGTTAGGCTTAGGGTTAAGAGTAGGATTAGGGTAAGGGTTAGGGTGAGTTTAAGTGTTAGGGTGAGTGTGAAGGTTAGCATTAGGGTTAGGCTTCGGCTTAGGTTTAGCTGAGGGTGAGGGTTAGGTTTAGGTTGAGTGTTAGGTTTAGGGTTAGGGTGAGGGTTAGGCTGAGGGTGATGGTTAAGCTCAGGTTTAGGATTAGGATTAAGTTAATGTTTAGGGTGAGTGTGAGGGTTAGGATTAGGGGTAGGCTTCGGCTTAGGGTTAGGCTGAGGGTGAGGGTGAGGGTGAGGGTTAGGGTTAGGGTGTGTGTTAGGGTTAGGGTTAGGGTGAGATTTTGGGTTCGGGTTAATTTTAGGGTTAGGGTGAGAGTTAGGGATAGGTTGAGGCTTAGGGTTAGGGATAGTGTGATGGTTAGTGTGAGGGTTAGGGTTAGGATGAGGATTAGGGTTATATTTAGGTTTAGGATGAGTGCTAGGGTGAGGTTGTGGGTTATAGTGTTAGTGTTAGGTTGAGGTTTATGGTTAGCGTTAGGGTTAGGGTGAGGGTTTGGATGAGAGTTAGGATTACAGTGAGGGTGAGGGTTAGGGTTAGTTTGAGGGTTAGGGTTAGTATTAGGGTTAGGGTGAGGGTGAGTGTTAGGATTAGGGTTAGGCTTAGGTTTAGGGTTAGGATTAGTGTTATTGTTAGGGTTAGGTTTAGATTTATGGTAAGGGTGAGGGTGAGTGTGAGGGTGAATGTTAGGGTTAGGGTTAGGGTGAGGTTTATGTTTAGGGTTAGGATTAGGTTTAGGGTGAGGGTGAGTGTGAGGGTTAGGGTTAGGATTACGCTTAGGCTTAGGGTTAGGCTGAGGGTGAGGGTGGGGGTGAGGAATAGGGTTAGGGTGATGGTTAGGTTTAGGGTTAGAGTGAGGGTTAGGATTAGGATTAGGGTTAGGGTGAGGGCTAGGGTGAGGGTGAGGATTAGGGTAAGGCTTAGGCTTCGGGTTAGGCTGAGCTTGAGGTTGAGGGTGAGGGTTTCGGTTAGGGTGAGGGTTAGTTGAGCTTTAGGGTTAGGGTGTGGGTTAGGGTGAAGTTTTAGATGAGGATTAGAGTTACAGTGAGTTTGAGGATTAGGGTTAGGTATAGGGTTAGGGTTAGGATTAGGGTTAGGGTGAGTGTGAGTGTTAGGATTAGGGTTAGGCTTAGGTTTAGGGTTAGGTTTAGTGTTATTGTTAGGGTTAGGGTTAGCTTTATGGTGAGGGTTAGGGTGAAGTTTAGTGTTAGAGTTAGGGTGAGGTTTATGGTTAGTGTTAAGATTAGGGTTAGAGTGAGGGTGAGGTTTAGGTTTAGATTTAGGCTTAGGGTGAGGATTAGGGTTAGGATTATTGTGAGAGTTTGGGTTCCGCTTATGTTTAGGGTCAGCATGAGGGTTAGGGTTAGTTTGAGGGTTAGGTTTAGGGATAGTGTGATGGTTAGGGTTAGGGTTAGGGTTAGGGTTAGGATGAGGATTAGAATTAGGATTTAGGTTAGCGTGAGGAATAGGGTGAGTTTGAGGGTTAGTATTAGGGTTAGGGTGAGGGTTTGGATGAGGGTTAGGGTTACAGTGAGGGTGAGGATTAGGGTTAGGTTGAGGGTTAGCGTTAGGATTAGGGTTAGGTTGAGGGTGAGTGTTAGGATTAGGGTTAGGCTTAGGGTTAGGGTTAGGTTTAGGGTTAGCATTAGTGTTATTGTTAGGATTAGGGTTAGATTTATGGTAAGGTGAGGGTGAGGGTGAGGGTGAAGTTTAGGGTTAGGGTTAGGGTGAGGTTTATGTTTAGTGTTAGGATTAGGGTTAGGGTGAGAGTGAGGTTTAGGGTTAGGGTTAGGGTTAGGGTTAGGGTTAGGGTTAGGGTTAGGGTGAGAGTTTGGGCTCCGCTTATGTTTAGGGTTAGGGTTAGGGTTAGGGTTAGGTTGAGGGTTAGGTTTATGGATAGTGTGATGGTTAGAGTTAGGGTTAGGGTTAGGGTTAGGATGAGGATTAGAGTTAGGATTAAGGTTAGGGTGAGGACCAGGGTGAGGTTGAGTGTTAGTATTAGGGTTAGGGTGAGGTTTGGATGAGGGTTAGGGTTACAGTGAGGGTGAGGATTAGGGTTAGGTTGAGGGGTAGCGTTAGGATTAGGGTTAGGTTGAGGGTGAGTGTTAGAATTAGGGTTAGGCTTAGGGTTAGGTTTAGGATTAGGGTTAGGATTAGTGTTATTGTTCGTGTTAGGGTTATATTTATGGTAAGGTGAGGGTTAGGTTGAGGGTGAAGGTTAGGGTTAGGGTTAGGGTGAGGTTTATGGTTAGGGTTAGGATTAGGGTTAGGGTGAGGGTCAGGTTTAGGGTTAGATTTTGGGTTAGGGGGAGTGTTAGTTCGAGGGTTAGGGTTAGGGTTAGGGCTAGGGTTAAGGTTAGGTTGATGGTTATGTTGAGGTTTTGGGTTTGGATTAGTGTTAGGGTTAAGATTAGGGTGTAGGTTAGGGTGATTATGATGGTAAGGGTAAAGGAGAGGTTTTGGCTGGGGGTGAGTGTTAAGATAAGGGTGAGTGTTAGGGTTATTTTTCGGGTTAGGGTAAGGGTTAGTGTTAGGGTTAGGGTGAGGGTAAGATTGAGGATTCGGTTTAGGGTTAGTGTGAGGTTTAGGGTGAGGATGAGGGTTAGGGTTAGGGTGAGGTGAGGGATAGAATTAGGGTTAGGGTGAGGGCTAGGTTGAGGATGAGATTTAGGTTTCAGTTTAGGGTGACGGCAAGGGTGAGTGTTAGGTTGAGGTTTAGTGTTAGCGATAGGGTTAGGTTTAGGATTAGGGTTAGGGTGAGGGTGAGTGTGAGGGTTTGGGTTAGGGTTAGGATTAGGCTTAGGGTTAGGGTGAGGATTATTGTTAGGGTTTGGATCAGGGTGAGGTTTAGGTTAGGTTTAGGGTTAGGATTATGGTGACTGTGAGATTTAGTGTTAGATATAGAGTTAGGGGTAAAGTTAGGGTGAGGGTTAGGTTGAGGGTTAGGGTTAGGGTGAGAGTTAGGTTTAGTATTAAGGTTAGGGTGAGGTTGAGTGTGAGGGTTAGGGTTAGGGTTAGGATTAGGCTTAGTGTTAGGGTGAGGGTTAAGATTAGGGTTTGAGTTATGATGAGGGTGAGGCTGAGGATTAGGGTTTGGTTTAGGGTTAGATTTCGCGTTAGGTTTAGGGTTAGGTTTAGGGTTATGGTGAGGGTTAGTGTTAGGGTTAGGGTTAGGCTGAGGGTGAGGGTGCGGGTGAGGGTGGGAGTGAGGGTTAGGGTTAGGGTTAGGGTTAGGTTTAGGGTTATTGTTAGTGTTATAGTAAGAGTTGTTTGCAGTGAGGGTGAGGCTGAGGTTGAGGGTTATGGTTATGGTTAGGGTTAGGGTTAGTGTTAGTGTTATTGTTAGGGTTAGGGTTAGAGTTACTGTGAGGTTGAGGGTGAGGGTGATAGTTTAGAGTTAGGGTGAGGTTTAGGGTGAGGTTTAAGGTTAGGTTTAGGCTGAGGGTGAGGTTTAGGGTTAGAGTTAGGGTTAGGGGGATGCTTATGGTGAGGTTTAGCGTTATGGTTAGTGTTAAGGTTAGGGTGAGGGTGAGGGTTAGGATGAGGTTTAGGGATAGGATTAGGGTTAGGATTAGGGTTAGGGTGAGGGTGAGTGTAAGGGTTAGGGTGAGGGTTAGGCTTAGGCTTAGGGTTAGGATGAGGCTAAAAGTGGGGGTGAGGATTAGGGGTAGGGTGATGGTTAGGGTTAGGATTAGTCTTATTGTTAGAGTTAGGGTTAGAGTTCCGGTGAGGGTGAGGGTGCAGGTGAGGGTTAGGTTTAGGGTTAGTGTGAGGGTTAGTGCTTGGGTTAGGATTAGTTTTAGGGTCATGGTAAGTTTTAGGGTGAGGTTTTGGGTTAGTGTGAGGGTTATGGTTAGGGTTAGGGTCAGGTTTAGGGTTTGGGTTAGAGTTAGGTTTAGGGTGAGAGGTAGGGGGAGGTTTAGGGTTAGGGTTAGGGTTAGGATTAGGGTTAGGTTGAGGGTGAGTGTGTGTGTTAGGGTTAGGTTTAGGATTAGGCTTAGGTTTAGGCTCAGGGTGAGGTTGAGGATGAAGTTTAGGGTTGGGGTGAGCATTAAGGTTCGGGTTACGTTTAGGTTTAGGGTGAGGGTTAGGGTAAAGGTTATGGTGAGGGAGAGGGTTAGGATTAGTTTGAAGGTTCGGGTTAGGGTGAGGGTGAGGATTAGCATTAGGTTTAGGGTGAGAGTTAGGATGAGGGTTAGTTTTAGGATTAGGGTTAGAGTGAGGGCTATTTTGAGTGTGAGATTTAGGCTTAGGGTTAGTGTGACGTTTAGGGTTAAGGTAAGGGTTAGGGTTAGGGTGAGGTTGAGGTTTAGGGTTAGAGTTAGTGTTACGGTGAGGCTGAGTTTGAGCATTAGGATTAGGGTTAGAGTTAGATTTAGGGTTAGGGTGAGGGTGAGGTTTAGGCTTAGGGTTAGGCTTAGGGTTAGCATTAGGATTAGGGTAAGCTTTCGGGTAAGTCTGAGGGTTAGGGTTAGGGTTAAGGTTAGGTTTAGGGTTAGGCTGAGTGTGAGCATGAAGGTGAGAGTTAGGGTTAGGGTGAGGTTTAGGGTTAGGGTTAGGGTGAGTGTTAAGGTTAGGTTGAAGGTTAGGTTTAGGGTTATGGTGAGGGTTAGGGTTAGGGTTAGGGTGAGGGTTAGGTTGAGGATTAGGGTTAGGATTAGGGTTAGGGTGAGGGCTAGGGTGAGGGTGAGTATTGGGGTTAGTATAAGTGTGAGGTTTAGGGTTAGGGTTAGGGAAAGGGTGAGGGTTAGGCTGAGGGTTAGGGTTATGGTGACATGAGGGTTAGTGTTAGGGTGGGGCTTAGGGTTAGAATTAGGGTTAGGTTGATGCTGAGGTTTAGGATTAGTGTTATGGTTAGGGTTAGGTTTAGGGTTACGATTAGTGTTATTGTTAGGGTTAGGGTTAGATTTACTGTGAGAGTGAGGGTGAGGGTGAGAGTGAGAGTTAGGTTTAGGGTGAGGTTTAGGGTTAGGGTTAGGATTAGTGTTAAGGTGAGGGTGAGGTTTAAGGTTAGATGTAGGTTTAGGGGGAAGATTAGATCGAGGGTTAGTGTTAGGATTAGTATTAGGGTTAAGGTTAGGGTGAGGGTTAGGTTGAGGTTTAGGGTTAGGTTTAGGGTTAGGGTTAGGGTGAGTGTGAGTTTAAGGGTTAGGGTTAGGGTTAGGCTTAGGCTTAGGGTTAGGCTGAGGTTGAGGGTGGGGGTGAAGATTAGGGTTATGGTGATGGTTAGGATTAGGGTTAGGGTGAGGGCTAGGATGAGGGTGAGGGTTAGTGTAAGGCTTAGGCTTAGGGTTAGGCTGAGCGTGAGGTTTTGGGTGAGGGTTAGGGTTAGGGTGATGGTTAAATTTACGGTTAGGGTGAGGGTTAGGGTGAGGTTTAGGGTAAGGTTGAGGGTAAGGGTGAGGATGATGGTAAGGGTAAAAGTGAAGTTTACGCTGATGGTTAGGGTTACAATAAGTCTGAGAGTTAGGGTTAGGATTAGGTTTAGGAAAAGGGTTAGGTTTTGGCTTAGGGTGAGGGTTAGATAGAGGATTAGGGTTAGGGTTAGTGTGAGGTTTAGGGTGAGGATGAGCGTATGGATTAGGGTGAGGATGAGGGTTAGAGTTAGGGTTAGGGTGAAGGCTAGTGTGAGGGTGAGGGTTACGGTGAGGGTGAGGTTTAGGGTTAGATATAGGGTTAGCGAGAGGTTTAGGGTTAGAGTCAGTGTTAGGGTTAGGGTGAGGGTGAGGGTTAGGTTGAGGTTAAGGTTTAGGGTTACGGTTAGGGTTATTGTGAGTGTTAGTGTTAGGGTTAGAGTTAGTGTTTAGGTGAGGGTAAGTGTTTGGGTGTGGGTTTGGTTTAGGGTGAGTGTTATTGTTAGGGTGAGGGTTAGGGTTAGAGTTAGGGTTATTGTTAGAGTTAGGGTTACGGTTACGGTTACAGTGAGGGTCAGAGTGAAGTTTAGGGTTACGGTTAGGATAAGGTTTATGGTTAGGGTCAGGGTTAGAATAAAGGTTAGGCTGAGAGTGAGGTTTAGGTTTAGAGTTAGGTTTAGTGTTAGTTTTAGGGTTAGGGTGAGGGTTAGGGTTAGGCTTAGGCTTAGGCTTAGGCTTAGGCTGAGCATGGGGTTGAGGGTGAGGGTTAGGATGAGGTTTAGGGTTAGCATTAGGGTTAGTGTTAGGGCTAGGATGAGTGTTAGGTTCAGGTTAGAGTTAGGGATAGGGTTCGTTTTAGGATTAAGGTTAGGTTGAGGTTGAATGTGAGGATTAGGGTTAGGTTTAGGATTAGGCTTAGGGTTAAGGTGAGGGTTAAGGTTAGTGTTTGGGTTAGGGTGAGGATTAGGGTTTGGTTTAGGGTTAGGTTTAAGTTTAGGGTTAGGGTTACGGTGACGGTAAGGGTTAGGCTTAGGCTTAGGTTTAGGGTTAGAGGTATGGTTAGGGGGACTGTTAGGTTGCGGTTTAGGGTTAGGGTTAGTGTTAGGGTTAGGGTGATTTGTGAGGGTTAGGTTGAAGTTTAGGGATAGGGTTAGGTTTAGGATTAGGGTTAGGGTGAGGGTGAGTTGAGGGTTAGGTTGAGGTTTAGGCTTAGGCTTCGGGTTAGGCTGAGGGTGAGGGTGGGGGTGAGGATTAGGGTTAGGGTGATGGTTTTGTTTAGGGTTAGTGGTATTGTTAGGGTTAGGGTTAGATTTCCGGTGAGGGTGAGGGTGCGGGTTAGGGTTAAGGTTAGGGTTATTGTTAGGGTTAGGTTTAGGGTTAGCCTGAGGGTTAGCCTGAGGCTGATGTTGAGGGTGAGGTTTATGGTTAGGGTGAGAGTTAGGCTTAGGGTTAGGGTGATGTTTAGGGTTAGTGTGAGGGTTAGTGTTAGGGTTAGGGTGAGTGATAGGTTGAGGGTAAATGTTAGGCTGAGGCTTATGGTAAGGGTGAGGGTCAGGGTTAGGGTTAGAGTTATTGTTAGGATTAAGTTTAAGGTTATGGTTAAAGTGAGGGTGAGGATGAGGGTTAGGTTTAGTGTTAGGATGAGGTTTAGGTTTAGGGTTAGGGTTAGAGTTAGGGTTAGGGTGAGAGTGAGGTTTAGCGTTCGAGTTAGGGTTAATGTTAGCATTAGGGTTTGGGTGAGAGTTAGTGTTAGGACTAGGCTTAGGCTTAGGCTTAGGCTTAGGCCCAGCTTGAGGGTGATGGTTAGGGTTAGGGTGAGGGGGAGGTTTAGTTTAGGCTTAGTGTTAGGATTAGGTTGAGGTTAAGGTTTAGGGTGAGGGTTAAGGTTAGGTTAGGGTGAGGGTTAAGATGAGGGTTAGGGTTTCAGTGAGAGTGAGGGTTAAGGTTAGGGCGAGGGTTAGGGTTAGGGTTATGGTTAGGGTGAGGGTGATGGTTAGTATTAGGGTTAGGGTTATTGTAAATGTTATGGTTAGGGTTACAATTCCAGTGAGGGTGAGGCTGAGAGTGAAGTTTAGGGTTAGGGTAAGGGTTAGTTTTTGGGTTAGGATTAGTGGTAATGTTAGGGTTAGGGTTAGACTTACGATTTGGGTGAGGGTGAGGTTGAGGGTGAGGGTTAGGGTTAGGGTTAGAGTGAGGCATAGGGTAAGGGTTAGGGTTAGGGTTAGATTGGGGATTAGGGTTAGGTTAGTGTGAGGTTTAGGGTGAGGATGAGGGTTAGGGTGAGGATTAGGGTTAGAGTTAGGATTAGGTTGAGGGCTAGCGTGAGGGTGAGTGTTAGGGTTAGGGTTAAGTTTATGGTGAGGTTTAGGGTGAGGGTTAGGTTTAGGTTTTGGGGGAGGCTTAGGTTTAGTGTGAGGGTTTCTGTTAGGGTGAGAGTGAGGGTGAGGGTAAGGGTTATGGTGAGGGTTAGGGTAATGGTGAGGGTTAGGGTTAGGATTAGGGATAGGTTTAGGGATAGGCTGAGGTTGAGGGTGAGGGTGAGGGTCAGGTTTAGGGTTAGGGTTATGGTTAGGGTGAGGTCTAGGGTGAGGGTGAGGGTTAGGGTGAAGGTGAGGGTGAGGGTGAGGGTCTTGGTTAGGTAATGGTTAGGGTTAGGGTGAGGATTAGTTGAGGGTTATGGTAAGGGTGAGCTTGAGGTTTAGGGTGTGGGTGAGCGTTAGGATTAGGGTGAAGTTTCGGGTGATGGTGAGTGTTAGGGTGAGGTAGAAGGTTAGGGTTAGGGCTAGGTGAGTGTTAGTGTTAGGCTTAGGATTATGTTGAGGTTTAGGATTAGGTTTACGGTTAGGGTGAGGTTTAGGGTGAGGGTGAGGGTTAAGGTTAGGGTTAGGTTTGTGGTGTGGATAAGTGATAGCAGGAGGGTTAGGGTGAATGTTAGACTTAGCATTAGGGTTAGGGTGAGGGTGAGGGTGAGGATTAGGGTGAGTTTTAGGGTTAGGGTGAGGGTTATGGTTAGGCTTAGCGTGAGGGTGACGGTTAGAGTTAGAGTTACGGTGAGGATTTGGTTAAGTGTGAGGTTTAGGGTAAGGATGATGTTAAGTGTTAGGATGAGGGTTAGGGTGAGGGTGAGGGTTAGGGTTAAGGTTTGGGTTAGGGTGAGGGTTAGGGTGAAGGTTAAGGTTAGGGTTATGCTTAGGGTTAGGGTGAGGGTTAGGCTGAGGATTAGGGTTATGAATAGGGTGAGGGTTAGGGTGAGGGTGAGGGTTAGGTTTCGGGTTAGGGTCAGGGTGAGTTTGAGGTTTATGGTTAGAGATAGGTTTAGGGTGAGGGTTAGGGTGAGGGTTAGGTTTAGGGTTAGTGTTAGGGTTAATGGTTGGGTAAGCGTTAGGGTGAGGGTTAGGGTTAGGGATAGTGTTAGGTTTAGGATTAGGTTTAGGGTTAGGGTGAGTGTGAGGGTTAGGGTTTGGATAAGATTTAGGCTTAGGGTTAGTCTGAGGTAGAGTGTAAGTGTGAGGGTTAGGGTTAGGGTGCGGGTTAGGGTTAGGGTTAGGTTTAGAGTTAGTCTTAAGTTGAGGTTTCGTGTTAGGGTTATGGTTAGTGCGAGGGTTAATTTTAGGGTTATGGTGTTGCTTAGGGTTAGTCTTAGGATTAGGCTTATGAATAGGCTGAGGGTGAGGGTGGGAGTGAGGATTAGGTTTAGGGTTAGGGTTAGGGTTAGGGTTATTGGTAGTTTTATGGTTAGGGTAAATTTTGTGGTGAGGTTGAGGTTGAGGGTGAGGGTTAGGTTTAGGGTGAGGTTTAGGGTGAGGTTTAGGGTTAGGTTTAATTTTAGGTTGAGATTGAGTGTGAGAGTTAGGATTAGGGTTAGGGTTAGTCTTAGGGATAGGGTGAGGATTAATGTTAGGGTTTGGTTTAGGGTGAGGTTGAGGCTGAGGATTAGGGTGAGTTTTAGTGTTAGGTTTAGGTTTAGGGTTAGGGTTAGGGTTAGGCTGAGGGTGAGGGTGGGGGTGAGGATTAGGATTAGGGTTAGGGTTAAAATTAGGGTTATTGTTAGTGTTATGGTTTGGGTTTAGTTTGCGGTGAGGGCGAGCCTGAGGTTGAGGGTTATGGTTAGGGTTAGGCTTAGTCTTGGGGTTAGGCTGAGGGTGAGTATGGTGGTGAGGAATAGGTTTTGGGTGATGGATAGTTTTAGGGTTAGGTTGAGGGTGAGGATGAGTCTTAGCATTAGGATTAGGTTTAGGGTGAGAGCTAGGGTGAGGGTGAGGGTTAGGGTTAGGGTTAGGCTTAGGGTTAGGCTTAGGGTGAGGGTGAGGGTGAGGGTTTGGGTTAGTGTGATGGATAGGGTTAGGTTTAGGGTGAGTGTTAGGATCTGGGTTAGGGTTAGGGTGAGTGTTAGCATGAGTGTGACGGTAATAATAAAGTTGAGGGTTAGGCTGAGGGTGAGTGGTCCCCTAAGGGTGAGGGTTAGGATTAGGTTGAGGTTAGGGTAAGGGTTAGGATGAGGGTTAGGGTGAGGGTGAGGGTTAGATTGAGGATCAGGGTTGGGGTTTGTGTGAGGTTTAGGGTGAGGATGAGGGTTTGGGTTAGGGTGAGGGTTAGGGTTAGAATTAGGGTTAGGGTGAGGGCTAGGGTGAGGCTGAGGGTTAGGGTTAGGGTTAAGGTGAGGTTTAGGTTTCGGGTGAGAGTTAGGGTTACTGTGAGTATTAGTGTTAGAGTTAGGATTAGTGTTAGGGTGAGTGTAAGTGTTAGGGTGAGGGTTAGGGTTAGGGTGAGTTTTATGGTTAGGGTGAGGGTTAGGGTTATGTTTAGGGTGATTGTTAAGTTTTGAGTTAGGGTTACGTTGAGGGTGAGCGTCAGGGTTAGGGTTAGGGTGAGGTTTAGGTTTAGGTTTAGGGTTAGAGTTAGGGTGAGGGTGAGGGTGATGTTTATGTTTACAGTTAGGATTAAAGTGAGGGTGAGGATGAGGGTTAGGGTTAGGGTTAGTTTTAGGTTTAGGGTTAGGGTGAGGTTTAGGGTTAGGGTTATGGTTAGGATTAGGGTTAGGGTGAGGGTTAGGGTTAGGGTTAGCATGAGGGTTAAGAAGAGGGTTAGTTTTAGGATTATGGTTATGGTGAGGGCTAGGGTGAGGGTGAAGTTTAGGGTTGGGTTTAGGGTGAGGTTTAGGGTTAGGGTTAAGTTTAGGGTCAGTGTGAGTTTGAGGTTTAGTGTTAGAGATAGCGTTAGGTTGAGGGTTAGGGTGATTGTTAGTGTTAGGGTTAGCGTTAGGGTTAGGGTGAGGTTTAGGGTGAGGTTGTGTGTTAGGGTTGGGGTTAGGATTAGGATTAGGGTCAGGGAGAGGGTGAGTGTGAGGGTTAGAGTTAGGGTTAGGCTTAGGGTTAGCCTCAGGGTGAGGGTGAGGGTGAGTGTTAGGGTTAGGGTGAGGCTTATGGTTAGGGTTAGGGTGAGAGTTAGGGTTCGAGTTTAGGGTTAGGGTGAGGGTTAGGTTGAGGGTGTTAGTAATGTTAAAGTGAGGGTTAGGCTGAGGGTGAGGGCTACGGTAAGGGGGAGGGTTAGGGTTAGGGTGAGGGATAGGGTAAGGGTTAGGGTTAGGTTTAGGGTGAGGGTGAGGGTTAGATTGAGGATTAGTGTTAGGTTTAGTGTGAGGTTTAGGGTTTCGCTGAGGGGTAGGATTAGTGTGAGCGTTAGTGTTACGGTGAGGGTAAGTTTTAGGGCGAGGTTTAGGTTTAGGGTGAGGGTTATGATTATGGTGAGGCTTAGCATTAGGGTTAGGGTTATTATTAGGGTTAGGGTTACAGTTACGGTGAGGGTGATCGTGAGGGTGAGGGTGAGGTTTAATGCTAGGGTTAGGGTGAGATTTTGGGTTAGGGTTAGTGTTAGAGTTAGGGTTAGGGTGAAGGTCAGGTTTAGGGTTAGTGTTAGTGTTAGGGTGATGGTTAGTGTGAGGGTTAGGGTGAGGGTTAGGGTCAGGGTTAGGGTTAGGGTGAGGGTTAGATTGATGGTAAGGGTTAGGGCTCGGGTTTCTTTTAGGATTAAGGTTAGTGTGAGGGTGAGTGTGATGGTTAGGGATAGTGTTAGGTTTAGGCTTAGGGTTAGGCTGAGGGTGAGTGTGAAGGTGAGGAATAGGGTTAGGGTGCCAGTTAGGGTTAGGGTTAGGGTTAGAATTAGCCTTAAGGTGAGGTTTATGGTTAGGGTTAGGTTTAGGATTCTGGTGAGTGTGAGGGTTAGAGTTAGCTTGAGTGTTAGGCTGAGGGGTAGGGTTAGAGTTAGGGTGAGGGTTAGGGTTAATGTGAGTTTTAGGGTTATGGTTAGGGTTAGGGTTAGGTTGAGGGTTAGGTTGAGGTTTAGGGTTTGTGTTAGGGTAAGGGTGAGGGGGAGGTTTAGGGGGAGGTTTAGGTCAGGCTTAGTGTTAGGATTAGGGTGAGGTAAAGGGTTAGGGTGAGGGTTATGTTTAGGTTAGGGTGAGGGTTAAGATGAGGGTTAGGGCGAGTGTTAAGGTTAAGATTATGGTTAGGGTGAGGGTGATGGTTAGGATTAGGGTTAGGGTTATTGTAAATATTATGGTTAGGGTTATATTTCCAGTCAGGGTGAGGCTGAGAGTGAAGGTTAGGGTTAGGGTAACGGTTAGTTTTAGGGTTAGGATTAGTGGTAATGTTAGGGTTAGGGTTAGACTTACGATTTGGGTGAGGGTGAGGGTGAGGGTTAGGGTGATTTTGAGGGTGAGGGTAAGGGTTAGGGTGAGAGTGAGGTTTAGGGTTAGGGTTATGGTTAGTGTGGGGTCTAGGGTGAGAGTGAGGTAATGGTTAGGGTTAGGGTGAGGATTAGCTGAGGGTTAGGGTAAGGGTGAGCTTGAGGTTTAGGGTGTGTGTGAGCGTTAGGGTTAGGGTGAGGGTTCGGGTGATGGTGATGGTTAGGGTGAGGTAGAAGGTTAGGGTTAGGTTTAGGTGAGGGTTAGTGTTAGGGTTAGGGTTAGGGTGAGGGTTAGGATTAGGTTTAGGGTTAGGGTGAGGTAAAGGGTGAGGGTGAGGAGTAAGGTTAGGGTTAGGTTTGTGGTATGGATAAGTGATAGAATGAGGGTTAGGGTGAGTGTTAGACTTAGCATTAGAGTTATGGTGAGGATTAGGGTGAGTTTTAGGGTTAGGGTGAGGGTTAGGGTTAGGCTTAGCGTGAGGGTGACGGTGAGGGTGACGGTTAGGGTTAGAGTTACGGTGAGGATTCGGTTATGTGTGAGGTTTAGGGTGAGGATGAGGTTAAGGGTTAGTATGAGGGTTAGGGTGAGGTTGAGGGTTAGGGTTAAGGTTTGGGTTAGGGTGAGGGTTAGGGTGAGGGTTAGGGTGAGGGTTATGCTTAGGGTTAGGGTGAGGGTTAGGCTGAGAGTTAGGGTTATGATTAGGGTGAGGGTTAGGGTGAGGGTGAGGGTTAGGGTTGTTATTAGTGTTAGGGTCAGATTTAGGGTTACGGTGAGTTTTTGGGTGAGGGTTAGGTTGAGGCTTAGAGTTATGGTTAAGATGAGGGTTAGGGTAAGGGGTAGGGTTACGGTTAGAGTGAGGGTTAGGTTTATTGTGAGAGTTTGGGTTAGGGTTAGAGTTAGGATTAGTGTGAGGGTAAGAATTAGGTGACTGTTAGGGTGAGGGTGAGGTTTAGCATTAGGAATAGTGATAGGATTAGTGTAAAGCTGAGGGTGAGGGTGAGGTTTAGGTTTAGGGTTAGGGTGAGGGCTTGGGTGAGGGTTAGGTTAAGGTTAAGGGTTAGGGTGAGAGTTATGGTAATGGTAAACTTGAGGGTTAGCCTGAGGGTGAGGGTTAAGATAAGGGTGAGGTTTAGGGTTAGGGTGAGGGTTAGGTTAAGGGTTCGGGTTACGGTTATGGTGAGGGTAAGATTGATGATTAGGGTTAGGGTTAGTGTGAGGTTTAGGGTGAGGTTGAGGGTTAGGGTTAGGGTGAGGGTTAGCGTTAGAATTAGGATTAGGGTGAGGGCTAGGATGAGGGTGAGGTTTAGGTTAGGGTTAGGGTTAAGGTTTAGGGTTACTGTGATTGTTAGGGTTAGTGTGCGGGTTAGTGTTAGAGTTAGGGTTAGTGTTAGGGTGAGGGTAAGTGTTAGGGTGAGTGTTTGGGTTAGGGTGAGGATTATGCTTAGGTTGAGGGTATGGTTTAGGGTTAGGGTTATTGTTAGGGTTAGGATTAGGAATAGGGTTAGGGTGAGGGTGAGTGTGTGGGTTAGGGTTAGGTTTAGGTTTAGGCTTAAGGTTAGGCTGAGGGTGAGGTTGAGGCTGAGGGTTAGGTTTAGGTTGATGGTTAGGGTTAGGGTTAGGGTGAGGGTTAGGATGAGGGTTAGAGTTGGGATTAGTGTTTTGGTGAGGGCTATGGTGAAGGTGAGGTTTAGGGTTATGTTTAGGGTGAGGTTTAGTTTTAGGGTTAGGGTTAGGGTTAGGGTTAAGGTGAGGCTGAGGCTTAGGTTTAGAGATTGGGTTAGGGTGAGGGTTAGGCTTAGGGTTAATGTTGGGTTTACGTTTAGGGTGAGGGTTAGGGTTAGGATGAGGGTTAGGGTTAGGGCTTGGAGTAGGATTAGTGTTATGGTGAAGGTGAGTGTGAGTGTGAGGGTTAGGGTTAGGCTAAGGGTTAGGCTTAGGTTTAGGCTGAGGTTGAGGGTGAGGGTTAAGGTGAGGGTGAGGGTGAGGTTTAGGGTTAGATTTAGGGTTAGTGTGAGGGTTAGTGTTAAGATTGGTGATAGGGTTAGGGTTAGGGTGAGGGTTAGGGTGAGGGTTATGGTTAGGGATCAGGTTAGATTTAGGATTAGGGTTAGTGTGAGTATGAGTGTGAGGATTAGTGTTAGGGTTAGGCTGAGGGTGAGGGTGAGGGTTAGGGTTAGGGTGAGGGTTAGGGTTAGGGTTAGGGTGAGGGTTAGGATGAGGGTTAGAGTTAGGATTAGGGTTTGGGTGAGGGCTAGGGTGAAGGTGAGGTTTAGGGTTATGTTTAGGGTGAGGTTTAGGGTTAGGGTTAGGATTAGGTTTAGGGTTAAGGTGAGGGTGAGGTTTAGGTTTAGAGTTAGGGTTAGGGTGAGGGTAAGGTTTAGGGTTAATGTTCAGTTTAGGGTTAGGGTGAGGGTTAGGGTTAGGGTGAGGGTTAGGGTTAGGGCTGGGAGTAGGATTAGTGTTAAAGTGTGGGTGAGTGTGAGTGTGAGGGTTCGGGTTAGGGTTAGGGTGAGGTTTAGGATTAGAGTTAGGGTTAGTATGAGGGTTAGTGTTAGGATTTGTGGTAGGGTTAGGTTTAGGGTGAAGGTTAGGGTGAGCATTATGTTTAGGGATCGGGTTAGATTTAGGATTAGGTTTAGCGTGAGTGTGAGTGTGAGGATTAGTGTTAGGGTAGGTTTAGGGTTAGGCTGAGGGTGAGGGTGAGGGTTAGGGTTAGGGTGAGGGTTAGGGTTAGGGATAGGGTGAGGGTTAGGATGAGGTATGATTAAGGTTACGGTGAGGGCTATGGTGAGGGTTAAGGTTAGGGTTAGGTTTAAGGTGAGGATTAGGGTTCAGGTTAGGTTTAGGACTAGTGTTAGGGTGTGGGCTAGGGTGAGGGTGAGGGTTAGGGTTAGGGTTAGTCTTAGTCTTAGGGTTAGGCTGAGGGTGAGGGTGGGGGTGAGGAATAGGGTTTGGGTGATTGTTAGGGTTAGGGTTAGGGTGAGGGTTAGGATGAGGGTTAGGGTTAGGATTAGGTTTAGCGTGAGGGCTAGGGTGAGGGTGAGGATTAGGCTTAGGCTTAGGCTTAGGCTTAGGGTTAGGCTGAGGATGAGGGTGTAGGGGTGAGGAATAGGTTTTGTGTGATGGTTAGGGTTAGGTTTAGGGTGAGGGTTAGGATGAGGGTTAGGGTTAGGATAAGTTTTAGGGTGAGGGCTAGGGTGAGGGTGAGGGTGAGGGTGAGTGATAGGGTTAGGCTGATGGATAGTGTTAGGTTTAGGGCAAGTGTTAGGATGAGTGTTAGGGTTAGGGTGAGGGTTAGGGTGAGCATGACGGTATCATTAAAGGTGAGGTTTAGGCGGAGGGTGAGTGTTCCCCTAAGGGTGAGTGTTAGGATTAGGGTGAGGGTTAGCATCAGGATTAGGGTGAGGGTTAGGGTGAGGGTGAGTGTTAGATTGAGGATTAGGGTTAGGGTTAGTGTGAGGTTTAGGCTGAGGATGAAGTTGAGGGTTAGGGTGAGGGTTATGGTTAGAATTAGGATTAGAGTGAGTGCTAGGGTGAGGGTTAGGGTTAGGGTTAGGGTGAGTGTGAGGTTTCGGGTTAGGGTGAGAGTTAGGGTTACTGTGAGGGTTAGTGTTTGAGTTAGGGTTAGGGTAAGGGTTAGGGTAAGTGTTAGGTTGAGAGTTAGGGTTAGGGTGAGTGTTATGTTTAGTGTGAGGGTTAGGGTTAGGTTTAGGGTTATTGTTAGGTTTAGGTTTAGTGTTACAGTGAGGGTGAGGGTGAGGGTTAGGGTTAAGGTGAGGTTTAGGGTTAGGGTTAGTGTTTTAGTTAGGGTTAGGGTGAGGGTGAATTTTAGGGTTAGAGTTATGGTTAGGGTGAGGGTTAGGATGAGGATTAGGGTTATGATTAGGGTTAGGGTGAGGGCTAGGGTGACGGTGAGGTTTAGGGTTTGTGTTAGGGTGAGTTTTAGGGTTAGGGTTAGGGTGAGCTTTTGGACGAGGGTTAGGGTTTCAGTGAGGGTGAGGGTTAGGGTTAGTTTGAGTGTTAGGGTTAGGATTAGGATTAGGGAGAGTGTTAGCATTAGGGTTAGGCTTAGGGTTAGGGTTAGGTTTAGGGTTAGGATTAGTGTTATTGTTTGGGTTAGGGTTAGAGTTACTGTGAGGGTGAGGGTGAGTTTGAGGGTGAGGGTTAAGATGAGGTTTAGGGTTTCAGTGTGGGTGAGGGTTAAAGTTAGGGTGAGGGTTAGGGTTAGGATTAAGGTTAGGTTGAAGGTGATGTTTAGGATTAGGGTTAGGGTTATTGTAAATGTTATGTTTAGGGTTACATTTGCAGTGAGGGTGAAGCTGAGGGTGAAGGTTAGGGTTAGGGTAAGGGTTAGTTTTAGGGTTAGGATTAGTGTTAATATTAGGGTTAGGGTTAGATTTACGGTTTGGGTGAGGGTGAGGGTGAGGGTTAGGGTTAGGGTTAGGGTGAAGTTTAGAGTTAGGGTTAGGATTAGGGATAGGGTGAGGGAGAGGTTTAGGACTAGAGTTAGGTTGAGGGGGAGGGTAAGGGTGAGTGTTAGGTTTAGGGTTAGTGTTAGGGTTAGCGTTAGGTTTAGGGTGAGGGTAGGGTTGAGGTTTAGGTTTAGGGTTAGGTTTAGGGTGAGGATTAGGGTTAGGGTGAGGGTGAGGGTGGGGGTCAGGATTAGGGTTACAGTGATGGTTAGTGTTAGCATTAGGTTGAGGGTTAGAATGAGGGTTAGGGTTTCGATTAAGGTTAGGGCTCGGGCTCTGGTGAGAGTGATGTTAGTTCGAGGTTTTGGGTTAGGGTTAGTGTTAGGGTTAAGGGTAGGTTGATGGTTATGTTGAGGTTTTGGGTAGGGTTAGGGTTAGGGTTAGGCTTAGGCTTAGGGTTAGGCTGAGGGTGAGGGCGGGGGTGAGGATTAGGGTTACGGTGATGCTTTGGGTTAGGGTTAGGTTGAGGGTTAGAATGAGGGTTAGGGTTAGGATTAAGGTTAGGGTGAGGGCTCGGGTGAGGGTGAGGATTAGGGTAAGGCTTAGGCTTAGGGTTAGGCTGAGCTTGAGGTTGAGGTTGAGGGTTCCGGTTAGGGTGATGGTTAGGTTTACAGTTAGGGTGAGGGTTTGTATGAGGTTTAGGGTTAGGGTTTGGGTTAGGGTGATTATGATGGTAAGGGTAAAGGAGAGGTTTTGGCTGAGGGTGAGTGTTAAGATAAGGGTGAGGGTTAGGTTTAGGTTTAGGGTTAGAGTAAGGGTTAGTGTTAGGGTTACGGTGAGGGTTAGATTGAGGATTCCGTTTAGGGTTAGTGTGAGGTTTAGGATGAGGATGAGGGTTAGGGTTAGGGTGAGGGTGAGGGATAGAATTAGGGTTAGGGTGAGGGCTAGGGTAAGGATGAGGTTTAGGTTTTGGGTTAGGTTGAGAGCTAGGGTGAGTGATAGGGTGAGGTTTAGTGTTAGGGATAAGGTTAGGTTTAGGATTAGGTTTAGGGTTACGGTTAGGATTAGGCTTAGGGTTAGGGTTAGGATTAGGCTTAGGGTTAGGCTGAGGACTCAGGGTAGGTTTTGGGTTAGGGTTATGGTGAGGGTTGGGGTTAGGGATAGGGTTAGGCGTAGGGTTAGGCTGAGGGTGAGGGTGGGGGTGAGGATTAGGGTTAAGGTTAGGGTTTGGTTTAGGTTATTGTTAATGTTATGGTTAGGGTTAATTTTGCAGTAAGGGTAGGCTGAGGGTGAGGGTTATGGTTAGGATTAGTGTTTGGGTTAATGTTATTGTTAGGGTTAGGGTTAGGGTTAGAGTTACGGTGAGGTTGAGGGTGAGGGTGAGGTCAGAGTTAGGGTGAGGTTTAGAGTGAGGTTTAGGGTTAGGGTTAGGGTGAGGGTGAGGTTTAGGGTTTGATATAGGGTTAGGGGGAGGGTTAGGATTAGGGTTAATGTTAGGCTTAGGGTGAGGGTGAGGGTTAGGTTGAGGTTAAGGTTTAGGGTTAATGTAAGGGTTAGTGTTAGGGTTAGGGTTAGTGTTAGGGTTAGTGTAAGTGTTAGGTTGAGCGTTTGGGTTAGGGTGAGTGTTATGGTTAGGGTGAGGGATAGGGGTAGGGTTAGGGTTATTGTTAGGTTTAAGGTTGGCGTTACGGTTACAGTGAGGGTGAGAGTGAGGGTTAGGGTTAGGGTTAGGATGAGGTTTAGTGTTATGTTATTGTTAGAATTAGGGTTAGGGTGAGACTGAGGTTTATGTTTACAGTTAGGCTTAGTGTTAGTTTTAGGTTTAGGGTGAGGGTTAGGGTAAGGCTTAGGCTTTGGCTTAGGCTTAGGCTGAGCATGAGGTTGAGGGTGAGGGTTAGGATGAGGTTTAGGGTTAGGATTAGGGATAGGGATAGGGATAGGGTGAGGGTTAAATTGCGGGTTAGGGTTAGGGATCAATTCAGGTTTAGGATTAAGTTTAGGGTGAGGTTTAGTGTAAGGGTTAGGGTAAGTGTTAGGATTAGGCTTAGGGTTAGGGTGAGGGTTAAGTTTAGGGTTTGTGTTATGGTGAGGGTGAGGCTGAGGATTAGGGTTTGGTTTAGGGTTAGATTTAGGGTTAGGTTTAGGTTTAGGCTAAGAGTTACGGTGAGGGTTAGGGTTAGGGTTAGGGTTAGGCTGAGGGTGATGTTGGGGGTGAGGGTGAGGATTAGGGTTAGTGTTAGGGTGAGGGTTAGGATGAGGGTTAGGGTTAGGATTAGGGTGATGGTGAGATTTAGGGTTAGAGTGAGGTTTAGGGTTAGGGTTAGGGTTAGGGTTAGGATGAGAGTTAGTTTTAGGATTAGAGTTAGGTCTCGGGTGAGGCTGAAGGTGAGGGTTATGGTTAGGGTTAGTGTTAGATTTAGGGTTTGGGTGAGGGTTAAGGTGAGTGTGAGGGTTAGGGTGAGTCTGAGGGTTAGGCTTAGGGTTAGGCTTCGGCTTGGGGTTAGGCTGAGGGAGAGGGTTAGGTTTAGGGTGAGTGTTAGGGTTAGGGTTAGGGTGAACATTAGGCTGACGGTGAGGGTGAGGCTGAGGGTTACGGTTAGGGTGAGGGTTAGGGTTAGGTTTAGGGTGAGAGTTTGGGTTCGGGTTAAGTTTAGGGTTAGGGTGAGTGTTAGGGTTAGGTTGAGGGTTAGGGTTAGAGATAGTGTGATGGTTAGGGTTAGGGTTAGGATGAGGTTTAGGGGTAGGATTAGGGTTAGGGTGAGGTCTAGGGTGAGGTTGAGGGTTAGGGTTAGTGTTATGGTGAGGTTTAGGGTTTGGGTTAGGGTGAGGGTGAGGGTTTGAATGAGGGTTAGGGTTACTGTGAGTGTGAGCGTTAGGGTTAGGTTGAGGGTTAGGGTTAGGATTAGGGTTAGGGTGAGGGTGAGTGTTAGGATTAGGGTTAGGCTTAGGTTTAGGGTTAGGATTAGTGTTATTGTTAGGGTTAGGGTTAGATTTATGGTAAGGGTGAGGTTGAGGGTGAATCTTAGGGTTAGGGTTAGCTTGAGGTTTATGGTTAGGGTTAGGATTAGGTTTAGGGTGAGGGTGAGGTATAGTGTTAGATTTAGGGTTAAGGGGAGTGTTAGTTCGAGGTTAGGGTTAGGTTTAGTGTTAGGGTTAAGGTTAGGTTGATGGTTATGTTGAGGTTTTGGGTTAGGGTTAGGGTTAGTGTTATGATTTGGGTTGGGTGAGGGTGAGTGTGAGGTTTAGGGTTAGGGTTAGGCTTAGACTTATGGTTAGGCTGAGGGTGAGGGTGGGGGTGAGGATTAGGGTTAGGGTGATGGTTAGGGTTAGGGTTGGGGTGAGGGTTAGAATGAGGGTTAGGATTAGGATTAGGGTTAGGGTGAGGGCTAGGGTGAGGGTTTCGGTTAGGGTGAGGCTTAGTATGAGGTTTAGGGTTAGGGTGTGGTTTAGGGTGATTATGATGGTAAGGGTAAAGGAGAGGTTTTGGCTGCGGGTAAGTGTTAAGATAAGGGTGAGTTTTAGGGTTATTTTTCGTGTTAGGTTAAGGGATAGTGTTAGTGTTAGGGTGAGGGTTAGATTGAGGATTCGGTTTAGGATTAGTGTGATTTTTAGGGTGAGGATGAGGATTAGGGTTAGGGTGAGGATGAGGTTTAGGTTTAGGGTTAGGCTGAGGGCTATGGTGAGTGTTAGGGTGAGGTTTAGTGTTAGGGATAGGGTTAGGTTTAGGATTAGGTTTAGGGTGAGGGTGAGTGTGAGAGTTAGGGCTAGGGTTAGGATTAGGCTTAGGGTTAGGGTGAGGATTAGTGTTAGGGTTTGGGTTAGGGTGAGGGTGAGGCTGAGGATTACGGTTAGGTTTAGGATTAGGGTTAGGTTTAGGGTTAGGGTTAGGTTTAGACAGGGTTAGGGTTAGGGTTAGGGTTATGTTGAGGGTTATGATTAGGGATAGGGTTAGGCTTAGGGTTAGGCTGAGGGTGAGGATTATGGTTAGGGTTAGGGTTTGATTTAGGTTATTTTTAGTGTTATGGTTAGGGTTAAGTTTGCGGTGAGGGTGAGGCTGCGGGTGAGGGTTATTGTTAGGGTTAGAGTTAATGTTATTGTTAGGGTTAGGGTTAAAGTTACGGTGACGTTGAGGGTAAGGGTGAGCATTAGTGTTAGGGTGAGGTTTACGGTGAGTTTTAGGGTTAGGTTTAGGGTTAGGGTTAGGGTGAGGTTGAGATTTAGTTTTAGATGTAGGGTTAGGGGAAAGGTTAGGGTGAGGGTTATGGTTAGGGTAAGTATTAGGCTTAGGGTAAGGGTGAATGTTAGGTTGAGGTTAAGTGTTAGGTTAAGGATAGTGTTAGTGTGAGGGTTAGTGTTAGGGTTAGGGTTATTGTTATGGTTAGCGTAAGTGTTAGGTTGAGGGTTTGGGATAGGGTCAGGTCATGGTTAGGGTGAGGGTTAGGGTTAGGTTTAGGGTTATTGTTAGGGTTAGGGTTAGAGTTACGGTTAAAGTGAGGGAGAGAGTGAGGGTTAGGGTTAGGGTAAGGATGAGGTTTAGGGTTATGTTAGGGTTAGAATTAGGGTTAGGGTGAGAGTGAGGTTTAAGTTTAGAGTTAGGCTTTGTGTTAGTTTTAGGCTTAGAGTGAGGGTTAGGGTTAGGTTTACGCTTAGGCTTAGGCTTAGGCCTAGCATGAGGTTGAGGGTGAGGGTTAGGATGAGGTTTAGGATAAGGATTAGGTTTAGGGTTAGGGCTAGGTTGAGGGTTAGGTTGAGGGTTAGGGTTAGGGTGAGAGTTAGGTTTAGTATTAAGGTTAGGGTGAGGTTGAGTGTGAGGTTTAGGGTTAGAGTTAGGATTAGGCTTAGGGTTAGGATGAGGGTTAAGATTAGGGTTTGTGTTATGGTGAGGGTGAGGCTGAGGATTAGGGTTTGGTTTAGGGTTAGATTTAGGATTAGGTTTAGGGTTAGGGTTAGGGTAATGGTGAGGGTTAGGGTTAGGGTTAGGCTTAGGCTTAGGGTTAGGCTGAGGGTGAGTGTGGGGGTGAGGATTAGGGTTAGGGTTAGGTTTAGGGTTATTGTTAGCGTCATGGTTAGGGTTAAGTTTGCGGTGAGGGTGAGGCTTAGGTTGAGGGTTATGGTTATGGTTAGGGTTAGGGTTAGTTTTAGTGTTATTGTTAGGGTTAGAGTTACTGTGAGGTTGAGGGTGAGGGTGAGGGTTTAGGGTTAGGGTGAGGTTTAGGGTGAGGTTTAGGGTTAGGTTTAGGGTTAGGGTGAGGGTGAGTTTTAGGGTTAGAGTTAGGGTTGCGGGAGGGTTAGGGTGAGTGTTAGGGTTCGGGTGAGCGTGAGGGTTAGGATGAGGTTTAGAGATAGGTTTAGGGTTAGGATTAGGTTAGGGTGAGGCTGAGTGTAAGGGATAGGGTGAGGGTTAGGGTTAGGCTTAAGGTTAGGATGAGGGTGAGGGTGGGGTTGAGGATTAGGGTTAGGGTGACGGTTAGGGTTAGGATTAGTGTTATTGTTAGAGATAGTGTTAGAGTTCCAATGAGGGTGAGGTTGCGGGTGAGGGTTAGGTTTAGAGTTAGTGTGAGGGTTAGTGTTAGGGTCATGGTAAGTGTTAGGGTGAGGGTTTGGGTTAGTGTGAGGGTTATGGTTAGGGTTAGGGTGAGTTTTTGGGTTTGGGTTAGAGTTAGGTTTAGGGTGAGAGGTAGGGGGAGGTTTAGGGTTAGGGTTAGGTTTAGGATTAGGGTTAGGGTGAGGGTGAGTGTGTGTGTTACGGTTACATTTAGGATTAGGCTTAGGTTTAGGCTGAGGGTGAGGGTGAGGGTGAGAGTTAGGGTTAGGGTGAGTGTTAAGGTTAGGTTGAGGGTTAGGTTGAGGGTTATGGTGAGGGTTAGTGTTAGGGTTAGGGTGAGGGTTAGAATGAGGATTAGGGTTAGGATTAGAGTTAGGGTGAGAACTAGGGTGAAGGTGAGTATTAGAGTTACTGTTAGTGTGAGGGTTAGGGTTAGGGTTAGGGAAAGCGTGAGTTAGGGTTATGGTGACATGGGGGTTAGTGTTACAGTGGGGCTTAGGGTTAGAATTAGCGTTAGGGTAATGGTGAGCTTCGGATTACTGTTAGGGTTAGAGTTAGGTTTAGGGTTAAGATTAGTGTTATTGTTAGGGTTAGGGTTAGATTTACTGTGAGAGTGAGGGTGAGGGTGGGGGTGAGAGTTAGATTTAGGGTGAGGTTTAGGTTTAGGGTTAGGATTAGTGTTAGGGTGAGGGTGAGGTTTAAGTTTAGATGTAGGGTTAGGGGGAAGGTTAGATCGAGCGTTAGGGGTAGTGTTAGTGTTAGGGTTAAGGTTAGGGTGAAGGTTAGGTTGAGGTTTAGGGTTAGGGTTAGGGTTAGGTTTAGGGTGAGGGTGACTGTGAGAGTTAGGGTTAGGGTTAGGCTTAGGCTTAGGGTTAGGCTGAGGTTGGGGGTCAGTATTAGGGTTATGGTGATGGTTAGGATTAGGGTTAGGTTGAGGGCTAGGGTGAGGATGAGGGTTAGGTTAAGGCTTAGGCATATGCTTAGGGTTAGGCTGAGCATGAGGTTTTGTGTGAGGGTTAGGGTTAGGGTGATGGTTAAGTTTACGGATAGCGTGAGGGTTAGGATGAGTTTTAGGGTTAGGGTGAGGGTAAGGGTGAGGATGATGGTAAGGGTAAAAATGAAGTTTACACTGAGGGCTAGGGTTAAGATAAGGCTGAGGGTTAGGGTTAGGTTTAGGGTTAGGTAAGAGTTAGGCTTAGGGTGAGGGTTAGATTGAGAATTAGTGTTAGGGTTAGTGTTTTGGGTTAGGGTGAGGATGAGAGTCTGGGTTAGGGTGAGGGTCAGGGTTAGAATTAGGGTTAGGGTGAGGGCTAGGGTGAGGGTGAGGGTGAGGGTGAGGTTTAGGGTTAGATTAGGGTTAGGGAGAGGGTTAGGGGTAGGGCTATGGTTAGGGTCAGTGTTAGGGTTAGGGTTAGGGTGAGGGTTAGGTTGAGGTTAAGGTTTAGGGTTACTGTTAGGGTTAATGTGAGTGTTAGTGTTAGGGTTAGAGTTAGTGTTAGGGTTAGGGTAAGTGTTAGGGTGAGGGCTTGGTTTAAGGTGAGGGTTATAGTTAGGGTGAGGGTTAGGGTTAGGGTTAGGGTTATTGTTAGGGTTAGGGTTAAGGTTACGGTTACAGTGAGGGTTAGAGTGAGGTTTAGGGTTACAGTTAGGATGAGGTTTAGGGTTAGGGTTAGGGTTAGAATTAGGGTTAGGGTGAGAGTGAGGTTTAGGTTTAGAGTGAGTGTTAGTGTTAATTTTAGGGTTAGGGTTAGGGTGAGGGTTAGGGTTAGGCTTAGGCTTAGGCTTAGGCCGAGCATGAGGTTGAGGGTGAGGGTTAAGATGAGGTTTAGGGTTAGGATTAGGGTTAGGGTTATGGCTAGGGTGAGGGTTAGGTTGAGGGTTAGGGTTAGGGATAGGGTTAGATTTAGGATTAAGATTAGGTTGAGGTTGAATGTGAGGGTTAGGGTTAGGTTTAGGATTAAGCTTAGGGTTAGGGTGAGGGTTAAGGTTAGGGTTTGGATTAGGGTGAGGGTGAGGCTGAGGATTAGGGTTTGGTTTAGGGTTAGGTTTAGGTTTAGGTTTAGGGTCAGGGTTAGGGTAACGGTGACGGTTAGGGTTAGGTTTAGGCTTAAGAATAGGGTTAGAGTTATGGTTAGGGGGACTGTTAGGTTGAGGTTTAGGGTTAGGGTTAGTGTTAGGGTTAGTGTGATTGTGAGGGTTAGGTTGAGGTTTAGGGATAGGGTTAGGTTTAGGATTAGGTTTAGGGTGAGGGTGAGTGTGAGGGTTAGTTTGAGGATTAGGCTTAGTCTTCTGGTTAGGCTGAGGGTGCGGGTCAGGGTTAGGGTTAGGGTTAGGGTGGGGTTTAGGGTTAGGGTTAGGGTAAGGATTTGGGTGAGGGTGAGATTTAGTGTAAGATATAGGGTTAGGGTGAGGGTTAGGGTTAGGGTTAGTGTTAGGGTTAGGGTGAGGTTGAGGGTTAGGTTGAGGTTTAGGGTTAGGTTAGGGTTACTTTGAGGGTTATTGTTAGGGTTAGGGTTAGTGTTAGTGGGAGGATAAGTGTTAGGGTAAGGGTTTAGGTTGGGGTGAGGGTTATGGTTAGGGTGAGTGTTAGGATTAAGGTTAGAGTTATTGTTAGTGTTAGGTTTAGGGTTAGGCTTAGGGTTAGCCTGAGGGTGATGTTGAGGGTGAGGTTTATGGTTAGGGTGAGGGTTAGGCTTAGGGTTAGGGTGATGGTTAGGGTTAGTGTGAGGGTTAGTGTTAGGATTAGGGTGTTAGGTTAAGGGTAAATGTTAGGGTGAGGCTTATAGTAAGGGTGAGGGTTAGGGTTAGGGTTAGAGTTATTGTTAGGGTTAAGTTTAAGGTTATGTTTAATGTGAGGGTGAAGGTGAGGGTTAGGTTTAGTGTTAAGATGAGGTTTAGGGTTAGGGTTAGAGTTAGGGTTAGTGTGAGAGTGAGGTTTAGGGTTAGAGTTATGGTTAGTGTTAGGGTTAGGGTTAGGGTGAGGGTTAGGGTTAGGACTAGACTTAGGCTTAGGCCTAGGCCCAGCTTGACGGTTAGTGTTAGGGTTAGGGTTAGGGTGAGGGTGAGGGTTAGGGTGAAGGTTAGGATGAGGTTTAGCGGTAGGATTAGGGTTAGAGTTCGGGTTAGGGTGAAGGTCAGGTTTAGGATTAGTGTTAGGGTTAGGGTGATGTTTAGGGTGAGGGTTAGGGTTAGGGTTAGTGTTAGGGTTAGGTTTAGGGTGAGGGTTGGGTTGAGGGTAAGGATTAGGGATAGGATTAGGTTTAGGATTATGGTTAGTGTGAGGGTGAGTGTGAGGGTTAGGGTTAGCGTTAGGTTTAGGCTTAGGGTTAGGCTGAGGGTGAGTGTGAAGGTGAGGATTAGGGTTAGGGTGCTGGTTAGGCTTAGGGTTAGGGTTAGAATTAGCCTTAAGGTGAGGTTTAGGGTTAGGGTTAGGTTTAGGTTTCTGGTGAGGGTGAGGGTTAGAGGCAACTTGAGGGTTAGGGTGAGGGGTAGCGTTAGGGTTAGGGTGAGTGTTAGGGTTAATGTGAGGTTTAGGGTTGGGTTTAGGGTTAGGGTTAGGTTGAGGGTTAATTTGAGGGTTAGGGTTTGTGTTAGGGTTTGTGTTAGGTTTAGGGGGAGAGGGAGGTTTAGGTTAGGCTTAGTGTTAGGATTAGGGTGAGGTTAAGGGTTAGGGTGAGGGTTAAGGTTAGGTTAGGGTGAGGGTTAAGATGAAGGTTAGGGTTTCAGTGAGAGTGAGGTTAAGGCTAGGGCGAGGGTTAGGGTTAGGGTTATGGTTAGGGTGAGGGTGATGGTTAGGATTAGGGTTAGGGTTATTGTAAATGTTATGGTTAGGGTTACGTTTCCAGTGAGGGTGAGGCTGAGAGTGAAGTTTAGGGTTAGGGTAAGGGTTAGTTTTAGGGTTAGGATTAGAGGTAATGTTAGGGTTAGGGTTAGACTTAGGATTTGGGTGAGGGTGAGGGTGAGGGTCAGGGTTAGGGTTAGGGTAAGTGTTAGGGTTAGGGTTAGATTGGGGATTAGCGTTAGGGTTAGTGTGAGGTTTAGGGTGAGGATGAGGTTTAGGGTGAGGGTTAGGGTTAGAATTAGGATTAGGTTGAGGGCTAGCGTGAGGGTGAGGGTTAGGGTTAGGGTTAAGTTTAGGGTGAGGTTTAGGGTGAGGGGTAGGTTTAGGTTTAGGGTGAGGGTTAGGATTAGTGTGAGGGTTACGGTTAGGGTGAGAGTGAGGGTGAGGCTAAGGGTTATGGTGAGGGTTAGGGTGAGGGTGCGGGTTAGGGTTAGCTTGAGGTTTAGGGTGATAGTTAGTTTTAGGGTTAGGGTTAGTGTTAGTGTTAAGGTTAGGGTGAGGGTTAGGTTGAGGGTAAGGGTTAGGGCTTGGGTTAGTTTTAGGTTTATGGTTAGGGTGAGGGTGAATGTGAGGGTTAGGGTTAGGGTTAGGGTTAGGCTTAGCGTTAGGCTGAGGGTGAGGGTGAAGGGGAGGATTAGTGTTAGGTTGCCGGTTAGGGTTAGGGTTAGGGTTAGAATTAGCCTTAAGGTGAGGTTTAGGGTTAGGGTTAGGTTTAGGGTTCTGGTGAGGGTGAGGGTTAGACTTAGCTTGAGGTTTAGAATGAGGGGTAGGGTTTGGGTTAGGGTGAGGGTTAGGGTTAATGTGAGGTTTAGGGTAGGGTTAGGTTTAGGGTTAGGTTGAGTGTTAGTTTGAGGGTTAGGGTTTGTGTTAGGGTTAGGGTGAGGGGGAGGTTTAGGGGTAGGTTTAGGTCAGGCTTAGTGTTAGGATTAGGGTGA
Source organism: Dipodomys merriami (assembly GCF_024711535.1). NCBI lineage: Eukaryota > Metazoa > Chordata > Mammalia > Rodentia > Heteromyidae > Dipodomys > Dipodomys merriami. Next base: position 199,892 of record NW_027206406.1, on the reverse strand, counting down.
GGTAAAGGGTTAGGGTGAGGGTTAAGTTTAGGTTAGGGTGAGGGTTAGGGTTTCAGTGAGAGTGAGGGTTAAGGTTAGGGCGAGAGTTAGGGTTAGGATTATGGTTAGCGTGAGGGTGATGGTTAGGATTAGGGTTAGGGTTATTGTAAATGTAATGGTTAGGGTTACATTTGCAGTGAGGGTGAGGCTGAGAGTGAAGGTTTGGGTTAGTGTAAGGGTTAGTTTTAGGGTTAGGATTAGTGGTAATGTTAGGGTTAGGGTTAGACTTACGATTTGGGTGAGAGTGAGGTTGAGGGTTAGTGTTAGTGTTAGGATGAGGTTTAGGGATAGGGTTAGGATTAGGGATAGGGTGAGGTTGAGGTTTAGGGTTAGACTTAGGTTGAGGGGGAGGTTTAGGGTGAGGGTTAGGGTTAGGGTTAGTGTTAGGGTTAGGGTTAGGATTAGGCTTAGGCTTAGGGTTTGGCTGAGGTGAGGGTGGGTGTGAGGATTACGCTTAGGGTGATGGTTAACCTTAGGGTTAGGGTGAGGGTTAGGATGAGGGTTAGGGTTAGGATTAGGTTTAGGGTGAGGGCTATGGTGAGGGGAAGGTTGAGGATAGGGTTAGGCTTAGGCATAGGTTTAGTCTGAGGATTATGGTGAGGGTGAGGGTTAGGGTCATGGTGATGGATAGGTTTAGGGTTAGGGTGAGGGTTAGGATGAGGGTTCGGGTTAGGGTGAGGGTTACGATGAGCGTGATGGTAAGAGTAAAGTTGAGGGTTAGGCTAAGGGTGAGAGTTAGGGTAAGGGTGAGGGTTAGGGTTAGGGTGAGGGTTAGTGTAAGTGTTAGGGTTAGGGTTAGATTGGGGATTAGGGTTAGGGTTAGTGTGAGGTTTAGGGGGAGGATATGGGTTAGGTTGAGGGTTAGGGTTAGAATTAGGGTTAGGGAGAGGGCTAGCGTGAGGGTGAGGGTTAGGGTTAGCGTTAAGTTTATGGGGAGGTTTAGGGTGAGGGGTAGGTTTAGGTTTAGGGTGAGTGTTCGGTTTAGTGTGAGGGTTATGGTTAGGGTGAGAGTGAGGGTGAGGTTAAGGGTTATGATGAGGGTTAGGGTAATGGTGAGGGTTAGGGTTAGGATTAGGAATAGGGTTAGGGATAGGTTGAGTTTGAGGGTGAGGGTGAGGGTGAGGTTTAGGGTTAGGATTATGGTTAGGGTGAGGTTTAGGGTGAGGATGAGTGTTAGGGTGAAGGTGAGGGTGAGGGTGAGGGTCTAGGTTAGGTAATTTTTAGGGTTAGGGTGAGGATTAGTTGAGGTTTATGGTAAGGGTCAGCTTGAGGTTTAGGGTGTGGGTGAGCGTTAGGATTGGGGTGAAGGTTTGGGTGATGGTGAGGGTTAGGGTGAGGTAGAAGTTTAGGTTTAGGGTTAGGTGAGGGTTAGTGTTAGGGTTAGGATTAGGGTGAGGGTTAGGATTAGGTTTAGGGTTAGGGTCAGGGTTAGGGTGAGGTTGAGGGTTAAGGTTAGGGTTAGGTTTGTGTTGTGGATAAGTGATAGCATGAGGGTTAGGGTGAATGTTAGACTTAGCGTTAGGGTTAGGGTGAGGGTGAGGGTGAGGATTAGGGTGAGTTTTAGGGTTAGGGTGAGGGTTAGGGTTAGGCTTAGCGTGAGGGTGACGGTTAGGGTTAGAGTTACGGTGAGGATTCGGTTAAGTATGAGGTTTCGGGTGAGGATGAGGTTAAGTGTTAGGATGAGGGTTAGGGTGAGGGTGAGGGTTAGGGTTAAGGTTTGGGTTAGGCTGAGGTTTAGGGTTATGATTAGGGTGAGTGTTAGAGTGAGGGTTAGTGTTAGGGTTGTTATAAGGGTTAGGATCAGATTTAGGGTGACGGTGAGGCTTTAGGTGAGGGTTAGGTTGAGGGTTAGAGTTAGGGTTAAGGTGAGGTTTAGGGTAAGGGGTAGGGTTACGGTTAGGGTGAGGGTTAGGTTTATTGTGAGAGTTAGGTTTAGGGTTAGGGTTAGGATTAGTGTGAGGGTAAGAATTAGGGTCATGGCTAGGCTCACCCTCACGGTGAGGTTTAGGGTTAGTAATAGTGATATTATTAGTGTAAATCTGAGGGTGAGGGTGATGTTTAGGGTTAGGGTTAGGGTGAGGGCTTGGGTGAGGGTTAGGGTAAGGTTGAGGGTTAGGGTGAGAGTGATGGTAAGGGTAAAGTTGAGGCTTAGGCTGAGGGTGAGGGTTAAGATAAGGGTGAGGGTAAGGGTTAGGGTGAGGGTTAGGATAAGGGTTCGGGTTACGGTTAGGGTGAGGGTTAGATTGAGGATTAGGGTTAGGGTTAGTGTGAGGTTTAGGGTGAGATTGAGGGTTACCGTTAGGTTTAGGGTTAGGGTTAGAAATAGGGTGAGGGTGAGGACTAAGATGAGGGTGAGGTTTAGGTTAGGGTTAGGGTTAAGGTTAGGGTGAGTTTTAGGGTTACTGTGAGGGTTAGGGTTAGTGTGAGGGTTAGGGTTAGAGTTAGGGTTAGTGTTAGGTTGAGGGTAAGTGTTAGGGTGAGGTTTTGGTTTAGGGTGAGGGTTATGTTTCGGTTGAGGGTTAGGTTTATTGTTTAGTGTTAGGGTTATTGTTAGGGTTAGGATTAGGATTAGGGTTAGGGTGAGGATGAGGGTGGGGGTGAGGAATAGGTTTTGGGTGATGGTTAAGGTTAGGGTTAGGGTGAGGGTTAGGATGAGGGTTGGAGTCAGGATAAGTTTTAGGGTGAGAGCTTGGGTGAGGGTGAGGGTTAGGGTTAGGGTTCAGCTTAGGCATAGGTTTAGGCTGAGGGTGAGGGTGAGTGTGAGTGATAGGGTTAGGGTGATGGATCGGGTTAGGGTTAGGGTGAGTGTTAGGATGAGTGTAAGGGTTAGGGTGAGCATGACGGTAACAGTAAAGGTGAGGTTTAGGCTGAGGGTGAGTGTTCCGTTAAGGGTGAGGGTAAGGATTAATGTGAGGGTTAGCATAAGGGTTAGGGTGAGGGTGCGGGTTAGGGTGAGGGTCAGGGTTAGATTGAGGATTAGGGTTAGGGTTAGGGTGATGTTTATGGTGAGGATGATGGTTAGGGTTAGGGTGAGGGTTATGGTTAGAATTAGGGTGAGAGTGAGGGGTAAGGTTTGGTTGAGGGTTAGAGTTAGGTTTAGGGTTAGGGTGAGGTTTAGGATTAGGGTGAGAGTTAGGGTTACTGTGAGGGTTAGTGTTAGAGTTAGGGTTAGGGTAAGGTTTAGGGTAAGTGTTAGGGTGAGGGTTAGGGTTAGGGTGAGTGTTATCTTTAGGGTGAGAGTTAGGGTTAGGTTTAGGGTTATTGTTAGGTTTAGGGTTAGGGTAACAGTGAGGGTGAGGGTGAGGGTTAGGGTTAGGGTGAGGTTTAGGGTTAGGGTTAGGGTTTTAGTTAGGGTTAGGTTTAGGGTGAGTTTTACGTTAGAGTTAGGGTTAGGGTGAGGGTTAGGATGAGGATTAGGGTTATGCTTAGGGTTAGGGTGAGGGCTAGGGTGAAGGTGAGGGTTAGGGTTAGTGTTAGGGTGAGTTTTAGGGTTAGGGTTAGGGTTAGGGTGAGCTTTTGGATGAGGGTTATGGTTACAGTGAGGGTGAGGGTTAGGGTTAGTTTGAGTGTTAGGGTTAGGATTAGGATTAGGGTGAGGGTGAGTGTTAGCATTAGGGTTAGGCTTAGGGTTAGGGTGAGTTTTAGGGTTAGGATTAGTGTTAATGTTAGGGTTAGGGTTAGATTTACGGTTTGGGTGAGGGGGAGGGGGAGGGTTAGGGTTAGGGTAGGGTGAGGTTTAGAGTTAGGGTTAGGATTAGGGATAGGGTGAGGGAGAGGTTTAGGGTTAGAGATAAGTTGAGGGGGAGGGTAAGGCTGAGTGTTAGGGTTAGGGTTAGTGTTAGGGTTAACGTTAGGTTTAGGGTGAGGGTAAGGTTGAGGTTTAGGGTTAGGGTTAGGTTTTGGGTTAGGATTATGTTTAGGGTGAGGGTGAGTGTGAGAGTTAGGGTTAGGATTAGGCTTAGGCTTAGGGTTAGTCTGAGGGTGAGGGTGGGTGTGAGGATTAGGCTTAGGGTGATGTTTAACATTAGGATTAGGGTGAGGGTTAGGATGAGGGTTTGGGTTAGGATTAGGGTTAGGGTGAGGGTGAGGGTTAAGGTTAGGGTTAGGTTTGTTCTGTGGATAAGTGATAGCATGGGGGTTAGGGTGAGTGTTAGACTTAGCATTAGAGTTATGGTGAGGATTAGGGTGAGTTTTAGGGTTAGGGTGAGGGTTAGGGTTAGGCTTAGCGTGAGGGTGACGGTGAGGGTGACGGTTAGATTTAGAGATACGGTGAGGATTCGGTTAAGTGTGAGGTTTAGGGTGAGGATGAGGTTAAGTGTTAGGATGAGGGTTAGGGTGAGGGTGAGGCTTAGGGTTAAGGTTTGGGTTAGGGTGAGGGTTAGGCTGAGGGTTAGGGTTATGATTAGGGTGAGGGTTAGGGTGAGGGTTAGGGTGAGGGTGAAGGTTAGGGTTCGGGTGAGGATTAGGGTTGTTATTAGGGTTAGGGTCAGATTTACGGTGACGGTGAGGTTTTGGGTGAGGGTTAGGGTGAGGGTTAGATTTAGGGTTAAGATGAGGTTTAGGGTAAGGTTTAGGCTTACGGTTAGGGTGAGGGTTAAGTTTAGTGTGAGAGTTAGGTTTAGGGTTAGGATTAGTGTGAGGGTAAGAATTAGCTGACTGTTAGGATGTGGGTGACGTTAAGGGTTAGGAATAGTGATAGGATTAGTGTAAATCTGAGGGTGAGGGTGAGGTTTAGGGTTACGATTAGGGTGAGGGCTTGGGTGAGGGTTAGGGTAAGGTTGAGGGTTAGGGTGAGAGTGATGGTAAGGGTAAAGGTGAGGGTTAGGCTGAGGGTGAGGGTTAGGCTGAGGGTGAGGGTTAAGTTAAGGGTGAGGGTTAGGGTTAGGGTGAGGGTTAGGTTAAGGTTTCGGGTTACAGTTAGGTTTAGGGTAAGATTGAGGATTAGGGTTAGGGTTAGTGTGAGGTTTAGGGTGAGGTTGAGGGTGAGTGTTAGGGTTAGAATTAGGGTTAGGGTGAGGGCTAGGATGAGGGTGAGGTTTAAGTTAGGGTTAGGGTTAAGGTTCGGATGAGGTTTAGGGTTACTGTGAGGGTTAAGGTTAGTGTGAACATTAGGGTGATGGTTAGGGTTAGTGTTAGGGTCAGGGTAAGTGTTAGGGTGAGGGTTTGGGTTAGGGTGAGTGATATATTTAAGGTGAGGGTTAGCTTTAGAGTTAGGGTTATTGTTAGGGTTAGGATTAGGATTAGGATTAGGGATAGGGTGAGGGTGAGTGTGGGTTAGGTTTAGGTTTAGGTTTAGGCTTAAGGTTAGGCTGAGGGTGAGGTTGAGGCTGAGGGCTAGAGTTAGGGTGATCGTTAGGGTTAGGGTTAGGGTGAGGGTTAGGATGAGTGTTAGAGTTAGGATTAGGGTTTGGGTGAGGGCTAGGGTGAAGGTGAGGTTTAGGGTTATGTTTAGGGTGAGGTTTAGGGTTAGGGTTAGGGTTAGGCTTAGGGTTAAGTTGAGGGTGAGGTTTAGGTTTAGAGTTACGGTTAGGGTGAGGGTTAGGGTTAGGGTTAGTGTTAGGTTTAGGATTATTGTGAGGGTTAGGGTTAGGGTGATGGTTAGGGTTAGGGCTGGGATTAGGATTAGTGTTAGGGTGAGGGTGAGTGTGAGTGTGAGGTTTAGGGTTAGGGTCAGGCTTAGATTTAGGCTGAGGTTGACGGTCAGGGTTAAGGTGAGGGTGAGGGTAAGGTTTAGGGTTAGAGTTAGGGTTATTGTGAGGGTTAGTGTTAGGATTGGTGTTAGGGTTAGTGTTAGGGTGAGGTTTAGGGTGAGGGTTATGTTTAAGGAGCGGGTTAGATTTATGATTAGGGTTAGCTTGAGTGTGAGTGTGAGGGTTAGTGTTTGGGTTAGGTTTAGGTTTAGGCTGAGTGTGGGGGTGAGGGTTAGGGTTAGGTTGAGGTTTAGGGTTAGGGTTAGGGTGAGGGTTAGGATGAGGTATAGCGTTAGGATTAGGGTTAGGGTTAGGGTTAAGGTGAGGGTTAATGTTAGGGTTAGGGTGAGGGTTAGGGTTATTGTTAGTGTTATGGTTAGGGTTAAGTTTGTGGTTAGGGTGAGGCTGAAGGTGGGTATTAGGGTTAGGATTAGGATTAGGGTTAGATTTAGGGTTAGGATTAGTGTTATTGTTAAGGTTAGGGTCAGAGTTATGGTGAGGGTGAGGGTGAGGGTGAGGGTTGGGTTAGGGTTAGGATGAGGTTTAGGGTTAGGGTTAGGGTAGCGTGATGGTTAGGGTTAGTGTGAGGGTTAGTGTTTGGGTTAGTGTTATTGTTAGGGTAAGGTAAGTATTAGGGTGAGGGTAAGGGTTAGGGTGAGGGTTAGGGTTAGAATGAGGGTTAGGGTTAGGGTTATTGTTAGGGTAAGGGATGTGTTAGGGTGAGGGTAAGGGTTAAGGTGAGCGTTAGGGTTAGAATGAGGCTTAGGGTTAGGGTTAGTGTTATTTTTAGGTTTAGGGTTAGGATTAGGGATAGGGTGAGGGGTAGGGTGAGGATGAGGGTTAGAATTAGGATTAGGATTAGGCTTAGGTTTAGAATGAGGCTGAGTGTGAGGTTGAGGGTTAGGGTTAGCGTGATGGTTAGGGTTATGTTTAGGGTGAGGTTTAGAATGATTGTTAGGGGTAGCGTGAGGGTTAGGGTGAGGGTGACAGTAAGGGTAAAGGTGAGGGTTAGGGTTAGGGTGCGAGTTAGGGTGAGGATTATGGTTAGGGTTAGGGTGAGGGTGAGGTTTAAATTGAGTATCAGTGTTAGGGTTAGTGTGAGGTTTAGGGTAAGGATGAGGGTTAGGGTTAGTGTGAGGGCTATGGTGAGTTTGAGGGTTAGGTTTAGGGTTATGTTGAGGTTTAGGGTTAAGGTGATGGTTAGGGTTAGTGTGACGGTTAGTGTTAGTATTAGGGTTAGTTTTAGGGTGAGGGTTAGCATTAGGGTGAGGTTTATGTTTAGCGTTAGTGTTAGCGTTAGGGTTGGGTTATTATTAGGGTTAGGGTTACTGTTACGGTGAGGGTGATGGTTAGGGTTAGGGTTAGGGTTAGGGTTAGGGTAAGGGTTAGGGTTAGATTGGGGATTAGGGTAAGGGTTAGTGTGAGGGTTAGGGTGAGGATGAGGTTTAGGGTGAGGGTTAGGGTTAGAATTAGGATTAGGTTGAGGGCTAGCGTGAGGGTGAGGGTTAGGGTTAGGGTTAAGTTTATGGTGAGGTTTAGGGTGAGGGGTAGGTTTAGGTTTAGTGTGAGGTTTAGGATTAGTGTGAGGGTTAAGGTTAGGGTGAGAGTGAGGGTGAGGCTAAGGGTTATGGTGAGGGTTAGGGTGAGGGTGAGGGTTAGGGTTAGGATTAGGGATAGGGTTAGGGATAGGCTGAGGTAGAGGGTGTGGGTGAGGGTGAGGTTTAGGGTTAGGGATATGGTTAAGGTGAGAGTGAGGGTTCGGCTCTTCGTTAGGTAATGGTTAGGGTTAGGGTGAGGATTAGTTGAGGGTTAGGGTAATGGTGAGCTTGAGGTTTAGGGTGTGGGTGAGCGTTAGGGTTAGGGTGAGGGTTCGGGTGAGGTAGAAGGTTAGGGTTAGGGTTAGGTGAGTGTTAATTTTAGGGTTAGGGTGAGGGTGAGGGTTAGGATTGGGTTTAGGGTTAGGGTGAGGTTTAGGGTGAGGGTGAGGGTTAAGGTTAGGGTTAGGTTTGTGGTGTGGATATGTGATAGCATGAGCTTTAGTGTGAGTGTTAGACTTAACATTAGGGTTAGGGAGAGGGTTAGGGTTAGGCTTAGCGTGAGGGTGACGGTGAGGGTGACGGTTAGGGTTAGAGTTACGGTGGGGATTCAGTTAAGTGTGAGGATTAGGGTGAGGATGAGGGTAAGTGTTAGGATGAGGTTTAGGGTGAGGGTTAGGCTAAAGGTTAGGGTTATGATTAGGGTGAGTTTTAGGGTGAGGGTTAGGGTGAGGGTTAGGGTGAGGGTGAGGGTTAGGGTTGTTATTAGGGTTAAGGTCAGATTTAGGGTGACAGTGAGGTTTTGGGTGAGGATTAGGTTGAGGGTTAGTGGTAGGGTTAAGGTGAGGGTTAGGGTAAGGGGTAGGGTTACGGTTGTGTGAGGGTTAGGTTTATTGTGAGAGTTAGGTTTAGGGTTAGGGTTAGGATTAGTGTGAGGGTAAGAATTAGGGTCATGGCTAGGGTGAGGGTGAGGTTTAGGGTTAGGAATAGTGATAGGATTAGTGTAAATCTGAGGGTGAGGGTGAGGTTTAGGGTTAGGGTTAGGGTGAGTGCTTTGGTTAGTGTTAGGTTAAGGTTGAGGGCTAGGGTGAGAGTGATGGTAAGGGTAAAGGTGAGGGTTAGGCTGAGGGTGAGGTTTAAGATAAGGGTGAGGGTTAGGGTTAGGGTGAGCGTTAGGTTATGGGTTCGGGTTACGGTTAGGGTGAGGGTTAGATTGAGGATTAGGGTTAGGGTTAGTGTGAGGTTTAGGGTGAGGTTGAGGGATAGATTTAGGTTGAGGGTTAGGGTTAGAATTAGGGTTAAGGTGAGGGCTAGGGTGAGGGTGATGTTTAGGTTAGGGTTAGGGTTAAGGTTAGGGAGAGGTTTAGGGTTACAGTGAGCTTCAGTGTGAGTGTGAGGGTTACTGTTAGGGTGAGGGTAAGTGTTAGAGTTAGGGTTTGGGTTAGGGTGAGGTTTATGTTTAGTTTAAGGGTTAGGTTTAGGGTTAGGGTTATTTTTAGTTTTAGGATTAGGATTAGGGTTAGGGTGAGGGTGAGTGTGTGGGTTAGGTTTAGGTTTAGGTTTAGGGTTAAATTTAGGCTGAGGGTGAGGTTGAGGCTGAGGGTTAGGGTTAGGGTGATGGTTATGTTTAGGGTTAGGGTGAGGGTTAGGATGAGGGTTTGAGTTAGGATTAGGGTTTGGGTGAGGGCTAGGGTGAAGGTAAGTTTTGGGGTTATATTTTGGGTGAGTTATAGGGTTAGGGTTAAGGTTAGGGTTAGGGTTAAGGTGAGGGTGAGGGATAGGTTTAGAATTAGGGTTAGGGTGAGGGTTAGGGTTAGAGTTAGTGTTAGGTTTAGGGTTAGGGTGAGGGCTAGGGTTAGGGTGAGTTTTAGGGTTAGGCCTGGGATTAGGATAAGTGTTTTTGTGAGGGTGAGTGTGATTTTGAGGTTTAGGGTTAGGGTTAGGATGCGGTTTAGGGTTAGGGTTAGTGTTAGTGTTAGGGTGAGGGCTTGGTTTAGGTTGAGGTTTATTGTCAGGGTGAGGGTTAGGATTAGGGTTAAGGTTAGGGTTAGTGTTATTGTTTGGGTTAAGGTTAGAGTTACTGTGAGGATGAGGGTGAGGGTGAGTGTGAAAGTTAGGGTTAGGGTTAGCCTTAGTCTTAGGTTTAGGCCGAGCGTGAGGGTGAGGTTAAGGGTTAGGATTAGGGTGATTGTTAGAGTTTAAGGGTTAGGGTGAGGGTTAGGGTGAGGTTTAGTTTTAGGATGAGGGCTAAGGTGAGGGCTAGGGTGAGGGTGAGGGTTAGGGTTAGCGTTAGGGTGACGTTTAGGGTTAGCGTTAAGTTTAGTGTTAGGGTGAGTGTTAGTGTGAGGGTTACGGTGAGGGTGAGGGTTAGGGTTAGGGTGAGGGTTACGGTTAGGGTTAGGGTGAGAGTGAGGGTTAGATTAGGGTTAGGGTTAGGATTATTGTTAGTGTTATGGTTAGGTTTAAGTTTATGGTGAGGGTGAGGCTCAGGGTGACGGTTAGGGTTAGGGTTAGGGTGAGGTTTAGGTTAGGGTTAAGGTTAGGGTTAGGGTGAGGGTTTGGGTTAGGGTTAGGGTTACGGTGAGGGTGAGGGTGAGGGTTAGTGTTAGGGTTAGTGTCACTGTTAGGTTTAGGTTTAGAGTCACAGTGAGGGTGAGGGTAAAGGTTAGGGTTAGGGTGAGGTTTAGGGTTAGGGTGAAGGTGAGGGTGAGGTTTAGGGTTAGAGTTAGGGTTAGGTTGAGTGTTAGGATTAGGGTTAGTGTTAGGGTTAGGGTTAGGGTGAGGGTTAGGATGAGGGTTAGGGTTAGGGTTAGGTTTAGGATTAGGGTTAATGTTAGGGTGAGTGATTGTGTTAGGTTTAGGGATAGGGTTAAGGCTTAGCGTTAACCTGAGGGTGAGTGTTAGGGTGAGGGTTAGGGTTAGGTTACGGTGACTGTGAGGGTTAGGGTTAGGGTTAGTTTCAGGGTTAGGTTTAGGGTTAGGGTTATTGTTAGTGTTATGGTTAAGGTTAAGTTTACGGTTAGGGTGAGGCTGACGTTGAGGGTTTGGTTTAGGGTTAGGGTGAGGTTTAGGGTTATGGTTAGGGTTAGGGTGATGGTTAGGGTTAGTGTTATTGTTAGGGTTACGGTTAGAGTTACGGTGAGGGTGAGGGTTAGATTTAGGTTTAGGGTGAGGGTTAGGGTGAGGGTGAGGGTGAAGTTTAGGGTTAGAGTTAGAGTTAGGGGGAGGGTTAGGGGCAGGGTTAGGTTGAGGTTTAGGGTTAGTGTTAGGGTTGGGTTTAGGATTCGGGTTATGATGAGGCTGAGTGTGAGGGTTAGGGTCAGGATTAGGCTTAGGCTTAGGGTTAGGCTGAGGGTGAGGGTGGGGTTGAGGATTAGGTTAAGGGTGATGGTGAGGGTTAGGGTTAGGTTTAGGGTTAGGATTAGGGTTAGGATGATGTCTAGGGTGAGGGTGAGGGTTAGGGTTAGGGTTAGGCTTAGGGTTACGGTCAGGGTTAGGGTTAGGATGAGGGTTAGGCTTAAGGTGAGGGTTAGGGTGAGGGTGCAGGTAAGGGTAAAGGTGAGAGTTAGGCTGAGAGTGAGGATTAAGTTAAGGGTGAGGGTTAGGGTTAGGGTGTGGGTTAGGGTTAGGGTTAATTTGAGGGTGAGGTTTATATTGAGGATTAGTTTTAGGGTTAGTGTGAGGTTTAGGATGAGGATGAGGGTTAGGTTTAGGGTGAGGGCTAGGGTGAGGGTGAGGGTTAGGGTTAGTGTGAGTGCTAGTGTTAGGGTTAGATTTAGTGTTAGGTTGAATTTAAGTGTTAGGGTGAGGGTTAGTGTTAGCGTGAGTGTTATATTTAGAATGAGGGTTAGGTTTAGGGTTAGGTTTACTGTTAGGGTTAGGATTAGTTTTACTGTTGAGTGTGAGGTTTAGTGTTAGGTTGAGGGTTAGGTTTATGTTTAGTGTTAGGGTTAGTGTTAGGGTTAGGGTGAGGGTGAGGTTTATGGTTAGAGTTAGCTTTTGTGTTAGGGTTAGGGTTAGGTTGAGGGTTAGTGTGAGGGTTAGGTTTAGGCTTAAGCTTAGGCTTAGGGTTAGCCTTAGGCTGAGCATGAGGGTGAGGGTTAGGGTTAGGGTTAGGGTGAGGGTTAGTATGAGGTTTAGGGTTAGGACTAGGGTTAGGGTGAGCGCTAGGTTGAGGGTTACTGTGAGGGTTAGGGTAAGGTTTAGGATTAGGTGTAGGTTGAGGGTGAGTGTGAGGGTTAGGTTTAGGGTTAGGCTTAGGTTTAGGGTGAGGGTTAGGGTTAGGACTTGGTTTAGGGTGAGGGGGAGTGTTAGGGTTAGTGTGAGTGCTAGTTTTAGGGTTAGGGTGAATTTATGTGTTAGGGTGAGGGTTAGGTTTTGGGTGAGTGTTATGGTTAGTATGAGGGTTAGGGTTAGGGTTACTGTTAGGATTAGGATTAGGTTTACTGTTAAGGTGAGTGTGAGGTTTAGGGTTAGGGTGAGGGTTAGGTTTATGTTTAGGGTTAGGGTTAGAGTTAGGGTTAGCGTGAGGGTGAGGTTTAGGGTTAGAGTTAGCTTTTGTGTTAGGGTTAGTGTTAGGGTGAGGGTTAGTGTGAAGGTTAGGTTTAGGCTTAAGCTTAGGCTTAGGGTTAGGCTTAGGCCCGAGCATGAGGGTGAAGGTTAGGGTTAGGGTTAGGGTGAGGGTTAGGGTTAGGGTTAGGGTGAGGGTTAGGATGAGTTTTAGGGTTAGGATTAGGGTTAGTGTGAGCGCTAGTTTTAGGGTTACTGTGAGGGTTAGGTTTAGGTTTAGGATTAGGTGTAGGTTGGGGGTGAGTGTGAGGGTTAGGGTTAGGGTTAGGGTTAGGCTTAGGGTTAGGGTGAGGGTTAGGGTTAGGGTTTGGTTTAGGGTGAGGGGGAGGGTTAGGGTTAGGGTTTGGTTTAGGGTGAGGGGGAGGGTTAGGGTTAGGGTTAGGGTGAGGGTGAGGGTGAGGGTTAGGGTTAGGGTTAGTGTGAGTGTTAGGGTTATGTTGAGGGTTATGGTTAGGGTGAGTGTTAGGGCTCGGGTTAGATTTAGGGTGAGGACTAGGGTGAGGGTGAGGTTTAGGATTAGGGTGAGGGTGAGGTTTAGGGTTAGTGTTAGGTTGAGGTTTAGGGTTATGGTTAGGGTTAGGGAGAATGTGAGTTTTAGGTTTAGAGTTAGGGTTAGGGTGAGGGTTAGGGTGAGGTTTAGGGTTAGTGTGAGGGTTAGGAGTAGGGGTAGGGTGAGAGTTAGCGTTAGGGTGAGTGGTAGGGTTAGGGTTAGGGTTAAAGTATGTGCTAGGGTGAGTGTTAAGTTAGGGTTAGCTTGATGTTGAGGGTTAGTGTTAGTGTTAGATTTAGGTTTAGGGTTGGGCTTAGGGTTAGGATTAGGGTTAAGGTGATGGTGAGTGTGAGGGTTAGAGTTAGTGTTAGCCTTAGGGTTAGGCTGAGTCTGAGGCTGAGGGTGAGGTTTAGGATTAGAGTGAGGGTTAGTGTGAGTGTTAGTGTTAGGATTAGGGTTAGGATATATGCTAGGGTGAGGGTTAGGTTTAGGGTTAGGATGAGGTTTAGGGTTAGGGTTAGGGTCAGTGTTAGGGTTAAGGTGAAGGTTTGGATTAGAGTTAGAGTTACGGTTAGGATGAGGTTTAGGGTTAGGTTTATGGTTAGGGTTATTCTTAGGTTTAGGTTTAGGGTTAAGGTTAAGGTAAGGCTGAGCGTGAGCGTGATGTTGAGAGTCAGGTTTAGGGTTAGGATGAATTTTAGAGGTAGAGTTAGGGTTAGGGTTAGGGTGATTGTGAGGGTTAGTGATAGGGTTGGGTGAGGTTTAGGATTAGGGATAGGTTAGGGTTAGGGTGAGTGTGAGGGTTAGGGGTAGGGTTTGGGTGAGGGTGAGGGTTAGGTTTGGGGTGAGTGTTAGGTTGAGGTTTAGGTTAAGGCTTAGGGTTAGGGTTAGGATTAGGGTTAGGGTGAGGGTAAGTGTGAGGGTTAGGGTTAGGGTTAGTCTTTGGCTGAGGGTTAGGCTGAGGGTGAGGGTGGGGTTGAGGATTAGGTTTAGAGTGATGGTTCAGGTTATCGTTAGTTTGAGGGTTAGGATGCGGGTTAGGGTTAGGATTAGAGTTAGGGTGAGGGCTAGATTGAGGGTGAGGTTTAGGGTTAGTGATAGGGTGAGGTTTAGGTTTAGGGTTAGGTTGAGGTTGAGGTTTAGGGTTAGAGTTAGGGTTAGGATTAGGATTAGGGTAAGGGTTAGGTTGAGTGTGAGGGTTAGGGTTAGGTTTAGGGTTCGGCTTAGGGTTACACTGAGGGTGAGGTTGAGGGTGAGGGTTAGGTTTTGAGTGAGGGTTAGGGTTATGTTTAGGGTGAGAGTTAGGGTTCAGGTTAAGTTTAGGGTTAGGGTGAGGGTTAGGGTTAGGGTTACGTTGAGCTTGAGGGTTAGGTTTAGTTTGAGCATTAGGGTTAGGTATAGGGTTAGGGTGAGGGCTAGGGTGAGGGTGAGCGTTAGGGTTAGTGTTAGGGTGAGGTTTCGGGTTAGGGTTAGTTTTAGGGTGAGGGTGAGAATGAGGGTTAGGGTTATGGTAAGGGTGATGGTTAGGGTGAAGTGGAGGGTCATTGTTACTGTTAGTGTTAGGGTGAGGGTAAGTGTTAGCGTAAGGTTTAGGTTTAGGGTGACGTTTACATCAGGCTTTGGGTTAGGGTTAGGGGGAGGGGGAGCTTTAGGATTAGAGTTACGGTTATGGTGAATGTTAGGGTTAGGGTTAGGTTTAGGGATAGGGTGAGGTTTATGGTTTGGTTTAGGGTTAGAGTTAGGCTTAGGGAGAGGGTGAGATTTAGGGTTAGGGTGAGGGTTAGGTTTAGGCTTAGTGTTAGGGTTAGGGTGAGGGTGAGAGTTAGGGGGAGGGTTAGGATTAGGGTTAGGGTTAGGGTGAGGATTAGGGTTAGGGTAAGGGTGAGTGTGTGTGTTAGGGTTAGGTTTAGGGTTAGGCTTAAAGTTAGGCTGAGGGTGAGGTTGAAGGTGAGGGTTAGGGTTAGGTTTAGTGTTAGGGTTAGGGTGAGGGTGAGGGTGAGGGATAGGGTTAGGGTTAGGATTAGGATTAGGGTTATTGTTAGGATTAGTGTGAGGGTTAGGTTTAGGGTAATTGTTAGGCTTAGGGTTAGGCTGAGGGTGAGGTTGAGGGTGAGGGTTAGGGTTTGGGTGAGGGTTAGGATTAGGGTTAGGGTGAGGTTTAGTGTTAGGGTTAGGGTTAGAGTTAGGGGTAGTGATTAGTGTTAGGGTTAGGTTGAGTGTTAGGGGGAGGGTTAGGGTTAGGCTTAGTGTTAGGGTTAGGGTGAGGGTGAGGTTTAGGGTTATAATTAGGGTTAGGGTGAGGCTGAGGGTGAGGCTTAGGGGGTTAGGGTTAGTGTTAGGGTTAGGGTTAGGGTGAGGGTTAGAGTGAGTGTGAGGGTTAATGTTAGGGTTAGGGTTTGCCTTAGGTTCAGGCTGAGGGTGAGGGTGAGGGTGAGTTTTAGGTTTAGAGTTAGGGTTAGTGTTAGGGTTAGGGTTAGAATGAGGGTCAGGTTTACGTTTTGGCTTAGGCTTAGGCTTAGCCTGAGCATGAGGGTGAGGTTAAGGGTTAGGGTGAGGTTTAGGGTGGGGTTGACGGTCAGGGTAAACGTGAGGGTTAGGCTGAGGGTGAGGGTTACTGAAAGGGTGAGGGTTAGGGTTAGGGTGAGGTTTAGGGTTAGGGGTAGAGTGAGGGTGAGGTTTAAGTTTAGGGTTAGGTTGAGGTGTAGGGTTAGGTTTAGGTTGAGGGTGAGATTATGGTTAGTGTTAGCGTTAGGTTGAGGCTGAGGGTGAGGTTTAGGTTTAGGGTTAGTGTTAGTGTTAGGGTCAAGGTGAGGGATAGGGTGAGGGTGAGGTTTAGGGTTAGGGTTAGGATTAGGATTAGAGTAAGGGTTAGGGTGAGTGTGAGGGTTATTGTTAGGGTTAGGCTTAGGCTTATGCTTAGGCTGAGGCTGAGGGTGAGGGTGAGGGTTAGGCATAGGGTGAGGGTTTGGGTTAGGGTTAGGGTTAGGGTGAGTGTTAGTATGAGGGTTAGGCTTAGGATTAGGGTGAGGGTGAGGGCTAGGGTGAAGATGAGGTTTAGGTTTAGGGTTAGGGTTAGGGTGAGGTTTAGGGTTAGAATTAGGGTGAGAGTGAGATTTAGGTTTAGAGTTAGGGTTAGGGTGAGGCTGATTGTGAGGTTTTGGGTTATGGTTAGCGTTAGATTTAGGGTTAGGGTGAGGGTTAGGGTGAGGGTTAGGAATAGGGTTAGGATTAGGATTAGGGCAAGGGTTAGGGTGAGTGTGAGGATTAAGATTAGCTTTAGGGTTAGGCTGAGGATGATGGTGAGGGTGAGGGTTAGGGTGATGCTGAGGGTTAAGTTTAGGGCTAGGGTGAGAGTTAGCTTTCCAGTTAAGTTTAGGGTTAGGGTGAGGGTTAGGGTTAGGTTTACGGTGAGAGTGAGGGTTAGGATTAGGTTGAGGGTTAGAGTTAGGTTTAGGGCTAGGGTTAGGGTGAGGATTAGGGTTAGGGTTAGGGTGAGGGTTAGGATGAGATTTAATGTTAGGATTAGGGTTAGGGTGAGGGCTAGGGTGAGGGTGAGGGTTAGGGTTAGGATGAGGTTTAGAGTTAGGGTTAGGGTTAGGGTTAGGGTGAGGGTGAGGTTTAGGGTTAGAGAGGATTAGTGTTCAGGTTAGGGTTAGGTGAGGGTTCAGGTTAGGCTTAGGCTTAGACTTAAACTAAGGCAGAGCATGAGGTTGAGGCTTAGAGTTAGGGTCAGGGTGAGGGTTAGGGTTTGGGTGAGGGTGTGGGTGAGGGTGAGGGTTAGTGTTAGGCTTAGTGTGAGTGTTAGGGTTAGGGTGAGGGTTATGGTTAGGGTGAGGGTTAGTGTTAGCGTTATGCTTAAGCTTAGTCTTAGGGTAAGGCTGAGGGTTAGCGTGAGGGTGAGTGTGAGTGTTAGGGTTAGGGTTAGGGTTAGGCATAGTTATAGGCTGAGGGGAGGTTAAGGGTGAGGTTTAGGGTTAGGGTGAGGGTGAGGTTTAGGCTTAGAGTTTGTGTTAAGGTGAGGGTAAGTGTGAGGGTTAGTGTTAGGGTTAGTGTTTGGGTTAGGTTTAGCATGAGTTTTAGGGTGAGGTTTAGGGTTAGGGATAGGGTTAGGTGTAGAATTAAGGTTTGGGTGAGGATGAGTGTGATGGTTAGGGTTCTGTTAATGTTAGGGTTAAGCTTGAGGGTTAGGCTGAGTGTGGGGGTGAGGGTTAGAGTTAGGGTGAGGGTGAGGGTTAGGATGAGGGTTAGGTTTAGGATTAGGGTTAGTGTGAGGGCTAATGTGAGGGGGAGGATTAGGGTTAGGGTTAAGTTTAGGAATAGGTTGAGGGATAGCATTAGGGCTTGGTTTAAGGTTAGGGTTAGTGTTAGGGTTAGGGTGAGGGTTAGCATGAGGGTTCCGGTTAGGATTAGGTTTAGGATGAGGGCTAGGGTGAGCGTGAGGATTAGGGATAGGGTTAGGGTGAGGTTTATTGTTCGGGTTAGGTTTAGATTTAGGCTGAGGATTAGGGTTAGGGTTATGGTAAGGGTCAGGGTTAGGTCTAGTTTGAGGGTTAGAATTAGGTTTAGGGTTAGGGTGAGGGTTAGGGTTAGGGTTAGGGTGAGGGTTAGGATCAGGTTTAGGGTTACAATTAGGGTAAGGGTGAGGGCTAGGGTGATTGTGAGGGTTATTGTTAGGGTTAGGGTGAGGTTTAGGGTTAATGTTAAGCGTAGGGTTAGGGTGAGGGTTAAGGTTCGGGTATGGGTGAGGGTGAGGCTTAGGTTTGGGGTGAGGGTTAGGGTGAGAACTAAGGTAAGGGTGAGGTTTAGGGTTAGGGTTAGGTTTAGGGTGAGGGTTAGGTTGAGGTTTAGGTTTAGGGTTAGGGTTAGGGTTAGGATTAGGGTTAGGGTGAGGGTGAGTGTGAGGGTTAGGGATAGGGTTAGGCTTATGCTTAGGCTTAGGGTTAGGCTGAGGGTGAGGGTGAGGATTAGGATGAGGATTAGGCTTAGAGTCCTGGTTTAGTTTATGGTTAGGTTTAGTTTTAGGATGAGGGTTAGGGTTAGGATTAGGGTTAGGGTGAGGGCTAGGGTGAGTGTGAGGTTTAGGGATAGGTTTAGGCTTAAACTTAGGGTTAGGCTGAGGTTGAAGGTGAGGGTGAGGGTTAGGGTTAGGTTTAGGGTGATGGTTAGGGTTATAGTTAGGGTGAGGGTTAGGATAAGGGTTAGGGTTAGGGTGAGGTTTAGGATGAGGGTGACAATAAGAATAAAGGTGAGGGTTAGGCTGAGGGTGAAGGTTAAGGTAAGGGTGAGGTTTCGGGTTATGGTTAATGTGAGGGACAGGGTTAGATTGAGGATTATTGTTAGGGTTAGTGTGAGGTTTAGTGTGAGGATGAGGGTTAGGGTTAGGGTGATGGCTAAGTTGAAGTTGAGGGTTAGAGTTAGGGTTAGGGTGAGGTTTAGGTTTAAGGTGATGGTTAGCATTAGTGTGAGGGTTAGTGTTACGGTTAGTGTTAGTGTTAGGGTGAGGGTATGTGTTAGGGTAAGGTTTAGGTTTAGGGTAGGGTTTAGGATTATGGTTAGGGTTAGGGTTAGGGTGAGGGTGAGGTTAAGGGTTAGAGTTAGGGTTAGGGTGACGGTTAGGTTTAGGGTTAGGGTTAATGTTAGGGTAAGGGTTAGGGTGAGGTTTACTGTGGGGGTGAGGATTAGTGATAGGGTTAGGTTTAGGATTAGGGTTAAAGTGAGGGTGAGTGTGAAGGTAAGGGTTAGGGTTAGGGTTAAGATTAGAGTTAGGGTGATGGTGAGGATGAGGGTTAGTGTTAGGGCAAGGGTTACGGTTAGAGTTAGGTTTAGGCTGAGGGTGAAGTTGAGGGTGAGGGTTAGGATTAGGGTTAGACTTAGGGTTAGGCTGAGGGTGAGGTTGAGGGTGAGAAAGTTAGGGTTAGGGTGAGGGTTAGGCTTAGGATTATGGGGAGGTTTAGGATGAGGTTTAGGGTTAGGATTAGGGTTAAGGTGAGGGCTAGGCTGAGGGTGAGGTTGAGTTTTAGGGTTAGGTTTAGATTTAGGTTTAAGTTTAGGGTTAGGGTGAGGGTCAGGGTGACGTTTATTGTTAGGGTTAGGGTGAATCTGAGGGTGTGGGTTAGGTTTAGGTTTAATGTTAGGGTTAGGGTTAAGGTGAGGGTTCAGGTGAGGGATCGTGTTAAGGTTTGGATTAGGGTTAGGATTAGGGTTAGGGTTAGGGTGAGTGTGAGGGTTAGGGTTAGGCTTAGGCTTAGGTTGAGGGTGAGGGTGAGGGTGAGGCTTAGGGTTAGGTTGAGTGTTAGAGCTATGTTTAGGGTGAGAGTTAGGGTTCAGGTTAAGTTTAGGGTTAGGGTGTAAGTTAGGGTAAGGGCTATGGTGAGGGTGACGGTTGGGGTTATGTTGAGGGTTAGGGTTAGGTTTAGGGTGAGGGTGAGGGTTATGGTTAGGATTAGTGTTAGGGTGAGGGTTAGCAGGAGGGTTAGTGTTAGGATTCGGGTTAGGATGAGGGCTAGGGTGAGGGTGAGGTTTAGGGTTAGGGTGAGGGTGAAGTTTAGGGATAGAATTGGGGTAAGGCTGAGGGTGAGGTGAGGGTTATTGTTAGAGTTAGCATTAGAGTTAGCATTAGGTTGAGGGTTAGGTTGAGGGTGAGGGTTAGGCTTAGGGTTAGGATTAGGATTAGGGTAAGGGTTAGGGTGAGTGTGAGGGTTAGTGTTAGGGTTAGGGTTAGGCTTAGGTTTAGGCTGAGGGTGAGGTTTAGGGTTAGGGTGAGGGTTAGAGTTAGGGTTAGGGTGTGTGTTAGGGTTCGGGTTACGTTTAGTGTGACGATGAGTGTTAGGATGAGGTTGAGGGTTAGGGTTAGGTTTAGAGTTAGGATGAGAGTTAGGGTTAGGGTTGGGGTGAGGGGTAGGATGAGGATTATGGTTAAAATTAGGGTTAGGGTGAGGGCTAGGGTGAGGGAGAGGGTTAGGGTTAGTTTTAGCAAGAGGTTTAAGGTTCGGGTTAGTGTTAGGGTGAGGGTTACGATTAGGGTTACGGTCACGGTGAGGGTGAGGGTTAGGGTTACGGTGAGGGTGAGGGTTAGGGTTAGGGTGAGGGTTAGGGTGAGGGTGAGTTTTTGGATTAGGGTTAGGGTTAAGGTTAGGGTTAGGTTTAGGGTTAGGATTAGTGTTATTGTTAGGGATAGGGTTAGAGTTACTGTGAGGGTGAGGGTGAGGGTGAGGGTTAGGGTTAGGGTTAGGGTGAGGTTTAGGGTAAGGGTGAGGGTGAGGTTTATAGTTAGATTTAGGGTTAGGGGGAGGGTTAGGTCGAAGGTTAAGGTTAGGCTTAGTGTTAGGGTTAAGGTTAGGGTGAGGGTTATGTTGAGGTTTAGGGTTAGTCTTAGGGTTAGGTTTAGGATTAGGGTTAGGTTTAGAGTTACGGTGAGGTTGAAGTTGAGGGTGAGTGTTAGGGTTAGGGTGAGGTTTAGGGTTAGGGTTAGGATTAGGGTTAGGGTGAGGGTGGGGTTGAGGTTTAGGCTTAGGGTTAGGGTTAGGGTTAGGATTAGTGTTAAGGTGAGGGTGAGTGTTAGGGTTAGTGATAGGTTTAGGCTTAGGCCTAGCGTTAGGCTGAGGGTAAGGGTGGGGGTGAGGATTAGGGCTAGGGTGATGGTTAAGGTTAGGGTTAACCTTAAGGTTAAGGTTAAGGTTAACCACAAACTAAAGTTTGTGTGTTAGGGTTAGGGTTAGTGTTACGGTCAAGGCTAGGGTGAGGGTTAGGGTAAGGCTTAGTATTAGGCTTAGGCTTAGTCTGTGTGTTTGTTTGAGGTTGAGTGTTAGGTTTAGGGTGATGCTTAGGTTGACGGTTAGAATGAGGTTTAGGATTAGTGTGAGGGTTAAGGTGAGGATTATGTTAATGTTAAAGGTGAGGTTTAGGCTAAGGGTGATGGTTAAGATAAGGGTTTGAGTTAGGGTTATGTTTAGGGTTCAGGTAAGGGTTAGGGTTAGGGTGAGGGTGAGGGTTAGAATTAGGGTGAGGTCTAGGGTGAGGGTGAGGGTTAGGTTTAGGGTTAGGGTTAGGGTGAGGTTTAGGGTTAGGGTGAGGGTTATGGTTAGGGTGAGGTTTAGGGTTTGGGTTACGTTTATTGTTGGGTTAGGGTTACTGTTACAGTTACAGTGAAGGTGAGGGTGAGGGTTAGGGTTAGGTTTAGAGTTAGGGTTAGGGTGAGGGTTAGGTTGAGGGTTGGGGTTAGGGTTAGTGTTAGGGTTAGGCTTAGTGTGAGAGTTAGGGGGACGTTCAGGGTTATAGGGTTAGGGTTAGGATTAGAGTTAGGGCGAGGGTGAGTGTGTGTGTTAGGGTTTGGTTTTGGTTTAGTGTTAGGTTTAGGGTTAGTGTGAGGTTTTGGATGAAGGTTAGGGTTACAATGAGGGTGAGGGTGAGGGTTAGTGTGAGGGTTAGGGTTAGTATTAGGGTAGGGTGAGGGTGAGTCTTAGGATTAGGGTTAGGGTTAGGGTTAAGGTTAGGTTTCGGGTTAGAATTAGTGTTATTGTTAGGGTTAGAGTTAGAGTTATGGTGAGGGTGACGGTAAGGTTGAGGCTTAGGTTTCGGGTTAGGCTTAGGATTAGGCTGAGGCTGAGGGTGAGGGTGAAGGTGAGGGTTAGGGTGAGGGTTAGGCTTAGGGTTAGGGTGAGAGTTGGGGTTCGGGTTAAGTTTAGGTTTAGGGTGAGCGTTAGGGTAAGGGTTACAGTGAGGGTGAGGGTTAGGTTTAGGGTTAGTGTTATGGTGAGGGATATGATGAGGTTTAGGTTTATGATTAGGGTTAGGGTGAGGATCAGGATGAGGGTGAGGTTTAGGGTTGGGGTTAGGGTGAGGTTTAGGGTTAGGGTTAGGGTGAGGGTGACCTATATGTTTAGAGTTAGGGTTAGGGTGAGGCTGTTTGTGAGGTTTACGGTTAGGGTTAATGTTCGAGTTAGGGTTAGGGTGAAGGTTAGAGTGAGGGTGAGGGTTAGGCTTAGGGTTAGGATTAGGATTAGGGTAAGGGATAGGGTGAGTGTGAGGGTTAGGTTTAGGCTCAGGCTTAGGGTTAGGCTGAGGTTGAGGATGAGGTGTAGGGTTAGGGTTAGGTTGAGGTTTAAGGTTACGTTTAGGGTGAGAGTTAGGGTTCGGGTTAAGTTTAGGGTTAGGGTGAGGGTTACAGTTAGGTTTAGTGTTAGGCTGAGGTTTAGGTTTAGGGTTAGGGTTAGGGTGAGGGTTTGGATGAGGGTTAGAGTTATGGTGAGGGCGAGGGTTAGGGTTAGGCTGAGTGTTAGGGTTAGGATTAGGGTTAGGGTTAAGGTTAGGTTTAGCTTTAGCTTTAGGATTAGTGTTATTGTTAGGGTAATGGTTAGAGTTACGGTGAGGGTGACGGTGAGGGTAAGGGTGAGGGTTAGGTTTAGGGTGAGGGTTAGGGTTAGGGTTAGGATAAGGTTTAGGGGGAGGGTGAGGTTTAGGGTTAGATTTAGGGTTAGGGGGAGGGTTAGTTTGTGGGTTAGGGTTAGGGTGAGTGTTAGGGTTAAGGTTAGGGTGAGTGTTAGGTTGAGGTTAAGGGTTAGGGTTAGGGTTAGGATTAGGCTTAGGTTGAGAGTGACTGTGAGGGTAAGGTTTAGGGTTAGGCTTAGGCTTAGGGTTAGGCTGAGTGTGAGGGTGGGTGTGAGGATTAGGGTTAGGGTGATGGATAGGGTGTGGTTTAGCGTTTGGGTTAGGGTTAGAATTAGGTTTAGGGTTAGGGTGAGGTTTAGGGTTAGAGTTATGGTTAAGGTGAGGGTTAGGTTGAGGGTTAGGTTTAGGGTTAGGGTGAGACTTAGGGGGATGGTTAGGGTTAGGGATACGTTTAGGATTAGGGTTAGGGTGAGGGTGAGTGTGTGGGTTAGGGTTAGGTTTAGGGTTAGGCTGAGGGTGAGGGTTAGGGTTAGGGTGAGGTTTAGGCTTAAGTTTAGGGTTAGGGTGAGAGTTAGGGTGCGGATGAGGGTTAGGGTTAGCGTGAGTGTTAGGGTTAGAATTAGGGTTAGGGTGAGGGTTCTGTTAAGTTTAGGGATAGGTTGAGGTTTAGGGTTATGGTGAGGTTTAGGTTTAGTGCGAGGTTTAGTGTTAAGGTGAGGGTAAGTGTTAGGGTGAGGTTTAGGGTTAGGGTGAGGGTTATGGTTAGGGTGAGGTTTAGGGTTAGGATTAGGTTTATTGTTAGGGTTAGGGTTAGGGATACGGTTATGGTGAGGGTTAGTGTGAGGGTAATGTTTAGGGTTAGGATTAGTGTGAGGTTTAGGGTTACGGTTAGGGTTAGATTTAGGGTTAGGTTGAAGTTGAGGTTTAGGGTTACAGTTAGGTTTAGGATGAGGGTTATGATGAAGTTTAGGGTTAGTGTTAGGGTTAAGGTTAGGGTGAGGTTTAGGGTGAGGGTTAGGGTTAGTGATAGGGTTAGGATTAGGTTTAGGGTTTGGATGAGGGTGAGTGTGAAGGCTAGGTTTAATGTTAGGTTTAGGCTTAGGGTTAGGCTGAGGGTGAGGGTGAAGGTGAGGGTTAGGGTTAGGGTGCGGATTAGGGTTAGATTTAGGGTTAGAGTTAGCCTTAAGGTGAGGTTTAGGGTTCTGGTAATGGTGAGGGTTAGAGTTAGCATCAGGGTTAGGGTGAGGGTTTGGGTTAGGGTTAGGGTGAGTGTTAGGGTTAATGTGAGGTTTAGGGTTAGGGTTACGGTTAGGGTGAGGGTAAGGTTGAGGGTTAAGGTGAGTGTTAGTTTGACGGTGAGGGTGAGTTTTAGGGTTGGGGTTAGGTTTAGAGTGAGGGTTAGGGTGAGGGGTAGTGTTAGGTTTAGGGTGAGGATTAGGGATAGTGTGAGGGTTAGGGTTTGAGTGAGGGTAAGGGTCAGGTGAGGTTTAGGGTTAGGGTGAGGGTTAGCATTAGGTTAGGGTCAGGGTTAATATTAGGTTGGAAGTTAGGGTTGGGGTGAGGGTTAGGGTGAGTGTTAGGGTTAAGGTAAGTGATACGGTTAGGGTTAGGGTGAGGGTTATGTTTAGGGTGATGTGTAGAATGAGGTTGAGGGTTAGGGTGAGGGTGACAGTGAAGGTTAAGGTATGGATGTGGGTTAGTGTTAGGGTGAGGGTTAATGTTACGGTGAGGGTTATGGTGAGGGTGAGGATAAGGGTTAGGTTTATGGTGAGGGTTAGGGTTAGAGTAAGGGTGAGGGGTAGGGTGAGGGGTAGTGTTAGAGTTAAGATTAGGTTTAGTGTGAGGGTTAGAGTTAGGGTGAGGATAAGGTAAGTGTGAGGGTTGGAGTGAGGGTGAGGGTTAGGGATACTGTTAGTGTGAGGGTTAGGGTTACGGTTATGGTGAAGTTTAGGGTTAGGGTTATGTTTATTTTGACAGTGAGTGTTTGAGTTAGGATGAGTGTTCTTGAGAGTGTGAGAGTCAGGGTTTGGGTGAGGTTTAGGGTTAGCGTGAGTGTTAGGGTGACGGTGAGGTTGAGGGTTAGGGTTGGGGTTAGGGTTAGAGTGAGGTGTAGGGTTAGGGTTAGGGTGAGGGTTAGGTTTACTGTGAGGGTTAGGGTTAGGTTGAGGTTCAGGGTTACACTGAGGGTTCCAGTTAGGATTAGGCTTAATGTTAGGATGAGGGTAAGGGTTAGGTTGAAGGTTAGGGTTAGAGTGAGGGTTAGGGTTAATGTGAGGGTTAGGGTTAGGGTGAGGGTTAGGGTTAGGGTGATGTTTAGGGTGAGGTTGAGGGTTAGTGTGAGTGTGAGGGTGACGGTTCCGATGAGTGTTTGGGTTAGGTTTAGGTTGAGGTTGAGGTTGAGGGTGAAGCTTAAGGTTAGTTTTAGGGTAAGAGTTAGTGTGAGGGTTTGGGATAGGCTTAGGCTTAGGCTGAGGGTGAGGGTGAGGGTTAGGGTTAGGGTTAGGGTTAGGGTTAGTGTTAGGGTTATGTTGAGGCTTAGGGTTAGGTTAGAGGTTATGGTTAGGGTGAGGGTTAGGGTTAGGGATAGGTTTAGGTTGAGGATGAGGGTGAGGGTTAGGGTTAGGATTATGGTTAGGATGAGCCTGAGGGTGAGGGTGAGGGTGAGGTTTAGGGTTAGGGTTAGGGTTAGGCTAAGGGTTAGTGTGAGCGTTAGGTTTACGGTGATGTTTAGGTTGAGGGTGAGGTTTAGGGTGAGGTTGAGGGTGAGGTTTCGGTTGAGGGTTTGGGTTAGGGTTAAGGTTAGGGTGAAGGTGAGGGTGAGGGTTAGGTTTAGGGTTAGGGTTAGGCTTAGGGTGAGGGTGATTGTGAGGGTTAGGGTTAGGGTTATGGTTAGACTTAGGTTTAAGCTGAGGGTGAGGTGAATTTGATGGTTAGGGTTAGGGTGTCTGTGAGCAGTAGGGTTAGGGTTAGGGATAGGATGAGGGTTAGATGAGGGTGAGGGTTAGGGTTAGGGTGAGTGTTAGGCTTAGGGTTAGGGTGAGGGTGAGGGTGGGGGTGAGTATTAGGCTTAGAGTGATGGTTAGCATTAGGGTTAGGGTGAGGGTTAGGATGAGGGTTAGGTTTAGGAGTAGGGTTAGGGTGAGGACTAGGGTGAAAGTGAGGGTTAGGGTTAGGGTTAGGCTTAGGCATAGGTTTAGGCTGAGGGTGATGGTGAGGGTAAGGGGTAGTTTTATGGTGATAGATATGGTTAGGTTTAGGGTGAGGGTTAGGATGAGGGTTCGGGTTAGGCTGACGGTTAGTATAAGCCTTAGGGTTACAGTAAGGGTGAGGGTTAGGTTTAGGTTGAGGGTTAGTGTAAGGGTTAGGGTTATGGTTAGATTGAGGATTAGGGTTAGGGGTAGTGTGAGGTTTAGGGTGATGATGAGGGTTAGGGTGAGGGCTAGCGTGAGGTTGAGGGTTAGGGTTAGGGTTAAGTTTAGGTTGAGGGTTAGGGTGAGCTGTAGGTTTAGGTTTAGGGTGAGGGTTAGGTTTAGTGTGAGGGTTACGGTTAGGGTGAGGGTGAGGGTGAGGGTAAGGGTTATGGTGAGGGTTAGGGTGAGGGTGAGGGTTAGGGTGAGGGTGAGCGTTAGGATTAGGTTTAGGGTTAGGGTGAGGTTTAGGGTGAGGGTGAGGGTTAAGTTTAGGGTTAGGTTTGTGGTGTGGGTAAGGGATAGCGTGAGGGTTAGGGTGAGTGTTACAGTTAGCATTAGGGTTAGGGTGAGGGTTAGGTTTAGGGTTAGTGTGAGGGTGCAGGTGAGAGTGAGTTTTAAGGTCAGGATTAGGGTGAGGTTTAGGGTTAGGGTGAGGGTTAAGTTTAGGGTTAGCGTGAGGGTGACGGTGAGGGTGACGATTAGGTTTAGAGTTAGGGTTAGAGTTAGGGCTAGGGTGAGGGTTAGTTTTAGGATTAGAGTTAGTGTTAGTGTTATTGTTAGGGTAAGTGTGAGGGTTAGGGTTAGTCTTAGGCTTAGGCTTAGGCTTAGGCGGAGCATGAGGGTGAGGGTTAGGGTTAGGATTAGGGTTAGGGTGAGGGCTAGGGTTAGTGTTAGGGTGAGGGTTAGTGTTAGGGATAGGGTTAGATTTAGGATCCGGGATAGGGTGAGGGAGAGTGTGAGCTTTAGGATTAGGGTTAGGCTTAGACTTAGGGTTAGGGTGAGGGTTAGGGTTAGGATTTGGGTTAGGATGAGGGTGTGGCTGAGGATTAGGGTTAGGTTTAGGATTAGGGTTAGGGTTACGATTAGGGTTAGGGTTAGGTTGAGGGTTAGGGTTAGGCCTAGTGTTAGGCTTAGGTTTAGGCTGAGGGTGAGGGTGGGGGTGAGGATTAGGGTTAGGGTTAGGGTTAAAATTAGGGTTATTGTTAGTGTTTTGGTTTGGGTTAAGTTTGCGGTGAGGGTGAGAATGAGGGTGAGGGTTATGGTTAGGGTTAGGCTGAGGGTGAGGGTGGGGGTGAGGAATAGGTTTTGGGTGATGGTTAGTGTTAGGGTTAGGGTGAGTGATAGGATGAGGGTTAGGGTTAGGATTAGGTTTAGGCTGAGGGCTAGGGTGAGGGTGAGGGTTAGGTTTAGGGTTAGGCTTAGTCCTAGGGTTAGGCTGAGTGTGAGGGTGAGGGTTAGCGTTAGGGTGATGGACAGGGTTAGGTTTAGGGTGAGTGTTAGGATGAGTGTTAGGGTTAGGATTAGGGTTAGGATGAGCGTGACGGTAAGAGTAATGGTGAGGGTTAGGCTGAGGGTGAGTGTTCCCCTAGGGTGAGTGTTAGGATTAGGGTGAGGGTTTGGGTAAGGGTTAGGGTGAGGGTTAGGGTAATGTTGAGGGTTTGATTGAGGATTAGTGTTAGGGTTAGTGTGAGTTTAGCGTGAGGATGAGGTTTAGGATTAGGGTGAGGGTTAGGGTTAGAATAGGGTTAGAGTGAGGGCTAGTGTGAGGCTGACGGTTAGGATTAGGGTGAGTTTTAGGGTTAGGGTGAGAGTTAGGGTTAGTGTGATGGTTAGTGTTATAATGAGCAATAGTGTTAGGGTGAGGGTAAGTGTTAGGGAGAGGGTTAGGATTCGGATGAAGGTTTTGGTTAGGGTGAGGGTTAGGGTTAGGTTGAGGGTTATGTTTAGGGTCAGGGTAAGGGTTAGGGTGAGGGTTAGGGTTAGGGTGAGGGTTATGTTTAGGGTGAGGGTCAGGGTTACGGTGAGGGTTTGAGTGAGGGTTAGGGTTAGGGAGAGGTTTAGGGTTACCGTTAGAGTTAGGGTTAGGGTAAGGTTGAGGTTTAGGGTGACAGTTAGGGTTCAGGTGAGGGTTAGGATGAGGGTTAGGGTTAGGGTTAATTTTATGTTTAGGGTTAGTGTGAGATTTAGGGTTAGGGTTATGGTTAGGATTAGGGTTAGGTTGACGATGAGTGAGTGGGTTAGGGTTAGGTTTAGGGTTAGGCTTAGGGTTAGTCTGAGAGTTAGGTTGAGGGTAAGGGTTAGGGTTAGGGTGAGGGTTAGGGTTAGGGTGAGGGTGAGATTTAGGATGAGGGTTAGGTTTAGGATTAGGGTTAGGGTGAGGGTGAGGTTTAGGGTTAGTGTTAGGGTGATGATTAGGGTTAGGGTTAGGGTCAGTGTGAGTTTGAGGTTTAGATTTAGAGATAGGGTTAGGGTGAGGGTTAGGCTGAGGGTTATTGTTAGGGCTGGTGTTAGGGTTAGAGTTAGTGTGAGGGTTAGGCTGCGGATGTGTGTTAGGGTTAGGGTGAGGGTTAGGTTTAGGATTAGGGTTAGGGTGAGGGCTGGGGTGAGGGTGAAGTTTAGGATTAGGGTTAGGGAGAGGGTGAGTGTGACGGTTAGGGTTAGGGTTAGGTTTAGGCTTAGGGTTAGGCTGAGGGTGAGGGTGAAGATGAGGGTTAGTGTTAGGTGAGTGTTAGGGTTAGGGTCAGGGTGAGAGTTAGGGTTCGGATTAAGTTTATGGTTAATGTGTGGGTTAGTTTGAGGGTGTCGTTAAGGTTAAAGGTGAGGGTTAGTCTGGGGGCGAGTGTTACAGTAAGGGTGAGGGTTAGGGTTAGGATGAGTGTTAGGGTGAGGATGAGGGTTAGGGTTAGGGTGAGGGTTAGAGTTAGAATTAGGGTTAGGGTGAGGGTTAGGGTTAGGGTTAGGGTTAGGGTGATATTTAGGGTTATGGTGAGGGTTATGTTTAGTGTGAGGGTTAGTGTTAGGGTGAGGGTATATGTTAGGGTGAGGTTTAGCGTTAGGCCGAGGGTTATGGTTAGGGTGAGGTTTAGGGTTAGGGTTAGGGTTAGTTTTATGTTTATGGTGATGTTGAGGGTGAGGGTGAGGTTTAGAGTTAGGGTTAGGGTATGATTTAGGGTTAAGGTTAGGGTTAGATTTAGGGTTAGGGTGAAGTTGAGGTTTAGGGTTAGAGTTAGGGTAAGGGTGAGGGTTAGGGTTAGGGTTAGAGTTAGGGTTAGGCTTAGGGTGAGGGTTAGGTTTACGGATAGGGTAAGTTTAGGATTAGGGTTAAGGTGAGGGTGAGTGTGAGGGTTAGGGTTAGTGTTAGGGTTAGGCTTAGAGTTAGGCTGAGGGTGAGGGTGAAGGTGAGGGTTTGGGTTAGGGTGCGGGTTAGGGATAGGTTTAGGGTTAGAGTTAGCCTTAAGGTGAGGTTTATGGTTAGGTTTAGGGTTCTGGTAATGGCGAGTGTTAGAGTTAGCATCAGGGTTAGTGTGAGGGTTTGGGTTAGGGTTAGGGTGAGTGTTAGGGTAAATGTGAGGTTTATGTTTATGGTGAGGGTGAGGGTTAGGGTAAGGGTTATGGTGAGGGTTAGGTTGAGGGTGGGGGTTAGGGTTATGATTAGGTTTAGGGTTAGGGTGAGGTTTAGGTTGAGGGTGAGGGTTCAGGTTAGGGTTAGGTTTGTGGTGTGGGTAAATGATAGTATGAGGGTTAGGGTGAGTGTTAGAGTTAGCATTAGGGTTAGGGTGAGGGTTAGGATGAGGGTTGGGTTTAGGGTTTGGGTGAGGGTGAGGGTGAGAGTGCTGTTTAAGGTGAGGATTAGGGTGAGTTTTAGGGTTAGGGTGAGGGTTAGGGTTATGGTTAGCGTGAGGGTGATGGTGAGGGTGACGGTTAGGGTTAGAGTTATGGTGAGGGTTCGATTAAGTGTGAGGTTTAGGGAGAGGATGAGGTTAAGTGTTAGTGTGAGGGTTAGGATGCGTGTGAGGGTTAGGGTTAGGGTTTGGGTTAGGGTGAGGGTTAGTGTGAGGGTTAGGGTTAGGGTTATGCTTAGGGTTAGTTTGAGGGTTAGTTTGAGGGTTAGGATTAGGATTAGGTTGAGGGTTAGGTTGAGGGTTAGGATGAGGGTGAGGGTTAGTGTTAGGGTGAGGGTTACGGTTATTATTAGGGTTAGGGATAGGTTTAGGGTGACGGTGAGGTTTAGGGTGAGGGTTAGGGTGAGGGTTAGAGTTAGGGTTAATGTGAGTGTTAGGATTAGGGGTAGGGTTATGGATAGGGTTAGGGTTAGGATTAGTGTGAGGTTAAGAATTAGGGTGACGGTTAGGGTGAGGGTGAGGTTTATGGTTAGGAATAGTGATAGGGTTAGTGTTACGCTGAGGGTGAGGGTGAGGGTGAGGGTTGGGTTTAGGGTTGGGTGAGGGCTATGGTGAGGGTTAGGGTATGGGGGAGGGTGAGTGTGAGGGTGATTGTAAGGGTATAGCTGAGGGTTAGGCTGAGGGTGAGAGTTAAGATAAGGGTGAGGGTTAGGGTTAGGGTGAGGGTTAGGTTAAGGGTTAGGGATAGGGTGAGGGTTAGATTGAGGATTAGGGTTAGGGTTAGTGTGAGGTTTGGGGTGAGGATGAGGGTTATGATTAGGTTGAGGGTTAGGTTTAGAATTGAGGTTACAGTGAGGGCTAGGGTGAGGGTGAAGTTTAGCTTTAGGATTAGGGTGAGGTTTAGGGTTAAGGTGAGTGTTATGGTTAGTGTGAGGGTTAGTGGTAGAGTTAGGGTTAGTGTTAGGATGAGGGGAAGTGTTAGGGTGAGGGTGAGGGTTAGGGTGAGGGTTATGTTTGGGGTGAGGGTTAGTGTTAGGGTTAGGTTATGATTAGGGTTAGGGTTAGGGTGAGGTTGAGTGTGTGGGTTAGGGTTAGGTTTAGGTTTAGGTTTAGGGTTAGGCTGAGGGTGAGGTTGAGCTTGAGGATTAGGGTTAGTGTGATGGTTAGGATTAGGGTTAGGGTGAGGGTTAGGATGAGGGTTAGGATGAAGGTGAGGTTTAGGGTTATGTTTAGGGTGAGGTTTATGGTTAGGGTTAGGGTTAGGGTTAGGTTGAGTTTGAGGTTTAGGTTTAGAGTTAGGGTTAGGGTGACGGTTAGTGTTAGGGTTAGTGTTAGGTTTAGGGTTAGGGTGAGTGTTAGGGTTAGGGTTAGGGTTATGGTGAGGGTGAGGTTTAGGGTTATGGTGAGGCTTAGGGTTAGTATGAGGGTTAGTGTTAGGGTGAGGGTAAGTATTAGGGTGAGGGTTAGGATTAGGTTTAGGTTTAGGGTGAGGTTTAGGGTGAGGGTGAGTTTTAAGATTAGGGATAGGTTTGTGGTGTGGGTAAGTGATAGCATGAGGGTTAGGGTGAGGGTTAGAGTTAGCATTAGGGTTAGGGTGAGGGTGCAGGTCAGAGTGAGGGTTAGGGTGAGGATTAGGGTGAGGTTTAGGGTTAGGGTGAGGGTTAGGGTTAGGGTGAGTGTTAGTATTAGGGTTATCCTTAGGGTTAAGGTGAGGGTTAGGCTGAGGGTTAGGCTTAGGATTAGGGTGAAGGTTAGGGTGAGGGTTAGGGTGAGGGTGAGAGTTAGAGTGAGGGTGAGGGTTAGGATTATTATTAGGGTTAGAATCACGTTTAGGGTGACGGTGAGGTTTAGGGTGAGGATTGTGGTGAGGTTTAGGGTTAGGGTTAAGGTGAGTGTTAGGATAAGGGGTAGGGTTATGGTTATGGTAAGGGTTAGGTTTACTGTGATAGTTAGGTTTAGGGTTAGGGTTAGGATTAATGTGATGGTAAGAATTAGGGTGATGGTTAGGGTGAGGGTGATGTTTACGGTTAGGAATAGTGATAGGGTTAGTGTTACGTGAGGGTGAGTGTGAGGGTTAGGGTTAGGTTTAGGTTTGGGCTAAGGTGAGGGTTAGGGATAGGGTGAAGTTAGGGTGAGGGTGATGGTAAGGGTAAAGGTGAGGGTTAGGCTGAGGGTGAGGTTTAATATTAGCGTGAGGTTTAGTGTTAGGGTGAGGGTTAGGGTAAGGTTTCGGGTTAGGGTTAGGGTAAGGGTTAGATTGATTATTAGGGTTAGGGTTAATGTGAGGTTTAGGGTGAGGATGAGGGTTAGGGTTAGGGTGAGGGTGAGGGTTAGAATTAGGGTTAGGGTGAGGGCTAGGGTGAGGGTGAGGGTTAGAGATAGGGTTAGGTTTAGGGTGAGGTTTAGGATTAGGGTGAGGGTTAGGGTTAGAATTAGGGTTAGGGTTAGCATGAGGGCTAGGGTGAGGTTTAGGGTTAGGTTTAGGGTTAGGGTGAGGTTTAGGTTTAGGTTGAGGTTGAGGTTAAGTTTTAGGGTGAGGGTTAGGGTTAGGGTGAGGGTTAGGGTGAGGATAAGGTTGAGGGTTAGTGTGAGTGTTAGGGTGATGGTGAGGGTGAGTATTAGGGTTGGGATTAGAGTTAGAATGAGGGGTAGGGTGAGGGGTAGGGTTAAGTTTAGGGTGAGGGTTAGGTTTACTGTGAGGGTTAGCGTTAAGGTGAGGTTTAGTGTTACTGTGAGGGTTCAAGTTAGGGTTAGGCTTAGTGTTAGGGTGAGGGTAAGGGTTATGTTGAGGGTTAGGGTTAGGGTGAAGGTTAGGGTTAATGTGAGGGTTAAGTTTAGGGTGTGGGTTAGGGTGAGGGTTTTGGTTAGGTTGATGTTTAGGGTGAGGGTGAGGGTTAGGGTGAGGGTGAAGGTGAAGTTTGGGTTGAGTGTTTGGGTTAGGGTTAGGATGAGGTTGAGGGTGAGGGTGAGGCTTAGGGTTAGTTTTAGGGTAAGGTTGAGTGTGAGGGTTAGGGATAGGGTTAGTCTTAGCCTGAGGGTGAGGGTGAGGGTGAGGTTTAGGGTTAGGGTTAGGGTTAGCGGTAGGGATATGGTGAAGGTTAGGGTTAGGTTGGAGGTTACGGTTAGGGTGAGGGTTAGTGTTAGGGATAGTTTCAGGATGAGGGTGAGGGTGAGGGTTAGGTTTAGGAATAGGGTTATGGTGAGCCTGAGGGTGAGTGTTAGGGTGAGGATTATGGTTACGGTAGGGTTAGGCTAAGGGTTAGAGTGAGGGTTAGGTTTAGGGTGATGTTTAGGTTGAGGGTGAGTGTTTGGGTGAGGTTGAGGGTGAGGTTTCGGTTGAGGGTTTGGGTTAAGGTGAGGGTGAGGGTGAGGGTGAGGGTTAGGTTTAGAGTTAGGGTTAGGCTTAGGGTGAGGGTGATTGTGAGGGTTAGGGTTAGGGTTATTTTTAGGATTAGGTTTAAGCTGAGGGTGAGTGTGAGGGTTAGGGTTAGGGTGAGTGTGAGCATTAGGTTTAGGGTTAGGGATAGGCTGAGGGTTAGATGAGGGTGAGGCTTAGGGTTAGGGCGAGTGTTAGGCGTAGGGTTAGTGTGAGGGTTAGGGATAGTTTGATGGTTAGGGTGAGGGTGAGGGTGAGCATGACTGTTAGGGTGCAGGTGAGGTTTAGGGTTAGGTTTAGGCTTAGGGTGAGGGTTTAGTGTTAGGGTTAGGATGATGATTAGGATGAGGGGTAGGGTTAGTGTTAGGGTTAAGTTTAGAGTTAGGGTGAGTGTGCGGGTGAGTGTGAGGGTTAGGTTTAGGTTTAGGGTTATGCTTAGGGTTAGGTTTAGGGTTAGGCTGAGTGTGAGGGTTAGGTTTAGGGTGAGAGTTAGTGTTAGGGTTATGGTGAGGGTTAGATTGAGGGTAGGGTTAGGATTAGGGTTAGGGTGAGGGCTAGGGTGAGGGTTACATTTAGGGTGAGGGTTAAGGTGAGGTTTAGGGTTAGGGTTAAGTTTAGGGTCAGGTTGTGGGTGAGTTTTAGGGTAAGAGTTAGGGTTAATTTGAGGCTGAGGGTGAGGGTTAGTGTTAGGGTTAGGAATAGGTTTAGAGTAAGGTTTAGGGTGAGTGTGATGGTTAGCGTAAGGTTTAGGGTTAGGCTTAGGGTTACACTGAGGGTGAGTTTTAGTGTTAGGGTGAGGTTTAGGGTTAGGATTAGGGTGAGAGTTAGTGTTCAGGTTATGTTTAGGGTTAGGGTGAGGGTTAGGGTTAGGGTTAAGTTGAGCTGAGGGTTAGGGTTAGGTTGAGGTTTAGAGTTAGGCTTAGGATTAGGGTGAGGTTTAGGGTTAGGGTTAGGGTGAGGTTTAGGATGAGGATTAGGGTTGGGATTAGGGTTAGGATGAGGGCTAGGTTGAGGGTGAGGGTTAGGGTTAGTGTTAAGGTGAGGTTTAGGTTTAGGGTGAGGGTTAGGATGAGGGTTAGTGTTATGGTAAGGGTGAGGATTAGGTTTAGGGTGAGGGTGAGAGTTAGGATTAGGGTTAGGGTTAGGGTTATTGTTAGGGTTAGGGTTAGGGTTACGGTTACTGAGAGGGTGAGGTTGAGGGTTAGTGTTAGTTTTAGGGTGAGGTTTTTAGTGTTAGGGTTAGGGTGAGACTTAGGGTTAGGGTTAGTGTGAGAGTTAGTGTTAGGGTTAGGTTTAGGGTGAGGCTTAGGATGAGGGTTAAGGTTAGGGTTAGTGTTAGAGTTAGAGTTAGAGTCTGGGTGAAAATTAGGGTTCGGGTTAGGTTTAGGTCTAAGGTGAGGTTTAGGGTTAGGGTTACGGTTAGCGTGAGTGTTAGGTTTAGGTAGAGGGTTAGGGTTAGGCTTAGGATTAGGGTGAGGGTTAGGGTTAGGATAAGGGTGAGGGTTAGGATGAGGATTAGGGTTAGGATTAGTGTTATGGTGAGGTCTAGGGTGAGGGTGAGGGTTAATGTTAGTGTTTGGGTGAGGTTTAGGGTTAGGGTTATGGTTTGGATGAGGGTTAGGATGAGTGTTAGATTTACAGTGAGGGGGAGGTTTACGGTTAGGTTGAGGGTTAGGGTTAGGATTTGGGTTAGGGTGAGGGTTAGTTTTAGGTTTACATTTATGGTTTGGGGGAGATTTTATGTCCAGGGTTAGGGTTAGGGTTAGTGTTAGGGTTAAGGTTAGGTTGCAGGTTAGGTTGAGGTTTAGGATTGGGGTTAGGTTTAGAGTTAGGATTATGTTTAGGGTGAGGGTGAGTGTGAGGGTTAGGGTTAGGGTTAAGCTTAGGCTTAGGGTTAGGTTGAGCGTGAGGTTCGGGGTGAGGATTAGGTTTAGGGTTATGGTTAGGGTTAGGGTTAGTGTGAGGTTTAGGATGAGGGTTAGGGTTAGGATTAGGGTTAGGGTGAGTGCTAGGGTGAAGGTGAGGTTTAGGGTAAGGTTTAAGCTTAGGCTTAGGGTTAGGCTGACTGTGAGGTTGAGGGTGAGGGTTAGGGTTAGTGTGATCGTTAGGTTTACGGTTATGGTGAATGTTAGGATGAGGTTTAGGTTTAGGGTGAGGTTTAGAGTGAGGATGATGTTAAGTGTAAAGATGAGGTTTAGGCTGAGGGTGAGGGTTAAGATAATGTTGAGGGTTATGGTTAGGTTTAGTGTTAGGTTAAGGGTTAGTGTTAGATTTAGGTTTAGGTTTAGATTGAGGATTAGTGTTAGGGTTACGGTTAGTGTGAGGTTTATGGTGAGGATGAGGGTTAGGGTTATGGTGAGGGTGAGGGTTAGAGTTAGGGTTAAGGTGAGGTTTAGGATTAGGTTGAGGGTTTGGATTAGTGTGAGGGTTAGGGTTAGGGTTAGGGTGAGGGTAAGTGTTAGTGTGAGGGTAAGGTTTAGGGTCAGGGTTATGGTTGGGGGAAGGTGAGGGTTAGGTTTAGCGTTAGGGTGAGGTTTAGTGTTAGCGTTAGGGTTGGAATTAGGATTAAGTTGAGGGTGAGGTTTAGGGGTTGAGTTAGTATTGGGGTGAGGGTTAAGTTTAGGGTGAGGGTTAGGGTGAGGGTTAGGGTGGGTGTGATGCTAAGGGTAAAGGTGAGGATTAGGCTGAGGGTGAGGGTTATGGTAAGGGTGAGGGTTAGGATTAGGGTTAGGTTGAGGGTGAGAGTTAGATTGAGTATTAAAGTTAGGGTTAGTGTGAGGTTTAGGGTGAGGATGAGGGTTAGGGTCCGGGTGAGGGCTAGGGTGAGGTTGAGGGTTAGGGTTAGTATTAGGGTGAGGTTTAGGGTTAGGGTGATGTTTGGGTTAGTGTGAGCGTTAGTGTTAGCATTGCCGTTAGTGTTAGGGTGAGGTTAAGTTTTAGGGTGAGAGTTAGGATTAGGGTGAGGTTTATGGTTAGTGTGAGGTTGAGAGTTCGGGTTAGGGTTAGGATGAGGTTCAGTTTAGGGTTAGGGTTTGAGTTAGGGTTATGGTGAGGGTGAGATTTAGGGTTAGAATTAGGGGTAGTGTTAGGGTTTGGGTTAGGGTGAGGGTTAGGATTAGGGGTAGGATTAGGCTTAGGCTTAGGCTTAGGCCGAGCATGAGGGTAAGTGTTAGGGTTCAGATTAGGGTTCAGATTAGGGTTAGGGTTAGGGTGAGTGTTAGGATGAGGTTTAAGGTTAGGATTAGGTTTAGGGTGAGGGCTAGTGTTAGGGTTAGGGTGAGGTTTAGTGTTAGGGATAGGGTTAGGTTTAGGATTTGCGTTACGGTGAAGGTGAGTTGAGGGTTAGGGTTAGGGTTAGGGTTAGGGGCAGGGTGATTGTTAGTGTTATGGTTACGGTTAAGTTGTGGTGAGGGTGAGGCTGAGGGTGAGGGTTATGGTTAGGGTTAGGGTTAGGGTTAGTGTTAGGGTTAGTGTTATTGTTAGGGTTAGGGTTAGGGGGGATGGTTAGTGTGAGGTTTAGGGTTAGGGTTAGTGTTAGGGTTAGGGTGAGGGTGAGGTTTAGGTTGAGGTTTAGGTTTAGGGTTAGGGAGGTTTAGGGTTAGAGATATGGTGAGGGTGAGGGTGCGGGTGAGTGTGAGGGTTAGGGTTCGGGTTAGCATTAGGCTGAGGGTTAGGCAGAGGGTGATGGTGAGGGTGAGGTTTAGGGTTAGGGATAGGATGAGGTTTAGGTTTAGGGTTAGTTTTAGAGTTAGAGTTACTGTTAGGGTTAGTGTTAGGGTGAGGTTTATTGTAAGGGTTCGTTTTATGGTCAGGGTGAGGGTTAGATTGAGGATTAGTGTTAGGGTTAGTGTGAGGTTTAGTGTGAGGATGAGGATTAGGGTTAGGCTGAGGGTGAGGGTTAAGATAAGGGTGAGTGTTAGGGTTAGGGTGAGGGTTAGGCTAATGTTTCGGGATATTGTTAGGGTGAGGGTTAAATTGACGATTAGGGTTAGGGTTAATGTGAGTTTTAAGGTGAGAATGAGGATTAAGGTTAGGGTGAGGGTGAGGGTTATAATTAGTGCTAGGGTTAGAGCTAGGGTGAGGGAGAGGGTTAGGGTTAGCCTTAGGGTTAGGCTGAGGGTGAGGTTGGGGGTGAGGAATAGGTTTTGGGTGATGGTTAGGGTTAGGGTTAGGGTGAGGGTTAGGATGAGGGTTAAGGTTAATATTAGGCTTAGGAATAGGGTTAGGGTAAGGGCTAGGGTGAGGGTGAGGTTTAATGTTAGGGTTAGGGTGAGGTTTAGGGTTACATTTAGGGTTTGGGTTAGGGTGAGGGTAAGGTTTAGTGTTAGAGTTAGTTTTAGGGTGAGGCTGAGGGTGAGGGTTAGGGTTAAAGTTAGGGTAAGGAATAGGGTTATGGTGAGCCTGAGGGTGAGGTTTAGGGTGAGGATTATGGTTACGGTAGGGTTAGGCTAAGGGTTAGAGTGAGGGTTAGGTTTAGGGTGATGTTTAGGTTGAGGGTGAGGGTTTGGGTGAGGTTGAGGGTGAGGTTTCGGTTGAGGGTTTGGGTTAGGGTGAGGGTGAGGGTGAGGGTGAGGGTTAGGTTTAGAGTTAGGGTTAGGCTTAGGGTGAGGGTGATTGTGAGGGTTAGGGTTAGGGTTATTTTTAGGATTAGGTTTAAGCTGAGGGTGAGTGTGAGGGTTAGGGTTAGGGTGAGTGTGAGCATTAGGTTTAGGGTTAGGGATAGGCTGAGGGTTAGATGAGGGTGAGGCTTAGGGTTAGGGCGAGTGTTAGGCGTAGGGTTAGTGTGAGGGTTAGGGTGAGGTTTAGAGTTAGGGTAAGGGTGAGGGTGAGCGTGACTGTTAGGGTGCAGGTGAGGTTTAGGGTTAGGTTTAGGCTTAGGGTGAGGGTTTAGTGTTAGGGTTAGGATGATGATTAGGATGAGGGGTAGGGTTAGGGTCAGGGTGAGGTTCAGGGTAAGATTAAGGGTTAACGTTAGGGTTTGGGTTAGGATGAGGTTTAAGGTGAGGGTTAGGGTTAGGTTTAGGGTTAAGGTGAGGGTTATGGTGAGGGTAAGTTTTAGGGTGCGGGTTAGGGTGAGTGTGAGTATAGGGTTAGGCTTATGGAGTGGTTTAGGGTTAGATTTAGGATGAAGGTGAGGGTGAGAGTGTGGGTTAAGGATTAATTTTAGGGTTAGGGTTAGTGTTATTGTTAGGGTTAGGGTTACGATTACAGTGAGGTTGCTGGTGAGGTTAGGTGTAGCGTTAGGGTTAGCGTTAGGGTGAAGTTTAGGGTGAGGGTAAGTGTTGGGGTGAGGGGTAGGGTTAGGGTGAGGTTAAGGGTTAGGGTTAGGGTTAGGGTGAGGGTTAGGGTTAGCATTAGGGTTAGGTTGAGGACTAGGGTGAGGGATAAGGTTAGGTTAGGGTGAGGGTTAGGGTTAGAGTGAGGATTAGGGTGAGGGTAAGAATAAGGGTAAGGGTGAGGGTTAGGGTGAGTTTGAGAGTTACGGTAAGAGTGAAGGTTATGATGAGCGTGAGGTTTAGGGTCAGGGTTAGATTAGGGTGAGGGTGAGATTGAGGGTTAGGGTGAGGGTAAGGGTTAGGGTTAGGGTGATGGTAAGATAAGGTTGAGGGTTAGGATTAGGTTTAGGGTGAGGATTAGAGTGAGTGTGAGGTTTAGGGTTAGGGTTAGTGTTAGGGTGAGGGTCAGTGTTAGGGTTTTGTATACGTTTACGGTGAGGGTGAGGGTTAGGTTTAGGGTGAGGGTGAGGGTTAGGATAAAGTTTAGGGTTAGGGTTATTTTTAGGGTTATGTTTAGGTTTATGATTACGTTGAGGGTGAGGGTTAGGGTTAGGGTGAGGTTTAGGACTAGGGTTAGTTTTAGGGTTAGGGTTAGCATGAGGTTTAGGGTGAGTGGTAGGGTTAAGGTTAGGGTGAGGGTTAGGGTTAGTTTGAGGGTTAGGGTTAGGGATAGGGTGAGGGTAAGGATGACGTTTAGGGTGAGGGTAAGGTTTAGGGTGAGGTTTAGAATGAGTGTGAGGTTTAGGGTTAGGGTTACTGTTAGGGTGAGGGTAAGTGTTAGGGTTAGGTTTAGGTTTACGGTGAGGGAGAGGGTTAGGTTTAGGGTTAGGGTTAGGGTTAGGGTGAGTGTGAGGGTTAGGATAAAGTTTAGGGTTAGGGTTATTTTTAGAGTTATGTTTAGGTTTATGGTTATGTTGAGGGTGAGGGTTAAGGTTATGGTGAGGTTTAGGATTAGGGTTAGGTTTAGGGTTAGGGTTAGGATGAGGTTTAGGATGAGTGGTAGGGTTAAGGTTAGGGTGAGGGTTAGGGTTAGGGTTAAGGTTAGGGTGAGGGTTAGGGTTAGTGTTAGAGTTAGGGTTAGGGTTAGGATGAGGGTTTCGGGTTAGGATTATGGTTAGGGTTAGTTTGAGAATTTCGGTGAGGGTTATGATTAGGTTAGGGTAAGGGTTAGCGTTAGGGTGAGGGTTAGGGTTAGGATTAAAGTTAGAGTTAGAGTTAAGGCTAGGTTATGCTGAGGGTGAGGTTTAGGTTTAGGTTTAGGTT
Source organism: Dipodomys merriami (assembly GCF_024711535.1). Lineage (NCBI taxonomy): Eukaryota > Metazoa > Chordata > Mammalia > Rodentia > Heteromyidae > Dipodomys > Dipodomys merriami. The sequence continues at coordinate 161,234 of NW_027206406.1, read as the reverse complement.
TATCATGTGGGTGATTGATAGCGTGAGGGTTAGGGTGAGTGTTAGAGTTAGAATTAGGGTTAGGGTGAAGGTTATGGTGAGGGTTAGGTTTAGTGTGAGTGTTAGGTTTAGGGTTAGGTTTAGGATTAGTGTGAAGGTAAGAATTAGGGTGACGGTTAGGGTGAGGGTGAGGTTTAGGGTTAGGATTTGGGTTATCGTTAGTGTTACGCTGAGGGTAATGGTGAGTGTGAGGGTGAGGGTGAGTTTTAGGGTTAGGGTTAGGGTGAGGGCTATGATGAGGGTTAGGGTTAGGGTGAGGGTGAGGGTTAGGCTGAGGGTTAAGGTTAGTGTTAGTGTTAGGGTTAGGGTTAGTTTGAGGGTGGTATGAGGGTGAGGTTAGGGTGAGGGTTAGGGTTAGGGTTAAAATTAGGGTTAGGGTTAGGGTTAGGGGTAGGGTTTCGATTATGGTGAGTATTAGGGTTAATGTGTGGGTTAGGGTTAGGGTGAGGATAAAGTAAGGGTTAGGGTTAGGGTGAGGGTGAGGTTTATGGTTACTGTTAGAGTGAGGGTTCGGGTTAGGTTTAGTGTTAAGGTAAGGGTGAGGGTGAGGGTTAGGTTTAGGCTTAGGGTTAAGGAGAGGGTGAGGGTGAGTATGAGGTTTAAGGTTAGGTTTAAGGGTAGGCTGAATGTTAGCCTTAGAGTGGAGGTTAGGATTAGGGTTAGGGTGAGGGTTAGGTTTTGGGTTAGGCTGAGGGTGAGGGTTAGGATTAGGGTGAGGTTTAGGGTGAGGGTTAGGGGGAGAGGGAGGGTTAGGTTTAGAGTGATGCTTAGGGTTAGGATTAGGGTTAGGGTCAGGGTTAGGGTGACTGTGATGTTTAGGGTGAGGTTTAGAGTGAGGGTTATGTTTAGGGTTAAGGTGAGGGTTAGGGTAAGGGGTCAGGTTACGGTTAGGGTGAGGGTTAGGTTTAGTGTGAGAGTAAAGGTTAGGGTTAGGGTTAGGATTAGTGTGCAGGAAAGAATTAGGGTGATGGTTATGGTGAGGGTGAGGTTTAGGTTTAGGAATAGGGATAGGTTTAGTGTTACTCTGAGGATGAGGATGAGGGTGAGGGTGAGCGTTAGGTTTAGGGTTAGGGTGAGGGCTAGGGTTAGGGTGAGGGCTAGGGTTAGGGTGAGGGTAAGGGTTAGGTTTAGTTTGAGGGTGGTGTGAGGGTGAGGTTTAGGGTGAGGCTTTGGGTTAGGGTGAGGGCTAGGTTGAGGGTGAACATTAGGGTTATGATGAGGGTTAGCGTTAGGTTTAGGGTGAGGGTTAGGTTTAGTGTGAGGTTTACGGTTAAGGTTAGGTTGAGGTTGAGGGTAAGGTATATGGTGAGGGTTCAGGTGAGGGTGAAGGTTAGGGTTATGATTAGAGATAGGGTTAGGTTTAGGCTGAGGGTGAGAGTGAGGGTGCGGGTGAGGTTTACGATTAGGGTTAGGGTGAGGGTGAGGGTGAGGGTTAGGGTTAGGGTTACAGTGAGTTCGAGGGTTAGGTTTAGGGTGAGGTTTAGGGTTAGGGTTAGGGTTAAGGTGTGGGTTTGAATTAGGATTAGAGTTAGGGATAGGGTTATTTTTAGGGTTAGGGTTAGGGTTAGGGTTAGGTTTTGGGTGAGTTTGAGGGTTACGGTTAGGTTTAGGTTTAGGGTTATGGTTAGGATTACCGTGAGGGTGAGGGTGTGGGTTAGGGTTAGGGTTAATGTGAGGGTTAGGGTTCGTGTGAGGGTTAGGGTGAGGGTGAGGGTGAGGGTGAGGTTGAGGGTGAGTGTTAGGGATAGTATGAGGTTTAGGGTTAGAGTAAAGGTTAGGGTTAGGTTGAGGGTTTGGCTTAGGTTTATGGTTAGGATGAGGGTTAGGCTGAGGGGTATGGTTAGGTTTAGGGTGAGGATTAGGGTTAGTGTGAAGGTTAGGTTTAGGGTTAGGGTGACGTTAAGGATTAGGGTGAGGGTTAGCGTTAGGTTTAGGTTTAGGGTAACAGTTAGTGTTAGGGTTACTGTGAGGGTGAGGTTTAGGTTTAGGGTGAGGGTTAGGGTGAGAGCTAGTGTGAGGGTGAGGGTTAGGGTAAGGTTTAGGCTTAGGCATAGGGTTAGGATGAGGGTGATAGTGATGGTGGGGCTTAAGTTTATGGTGATGGATAGGGTTAGGTTTAGGGTGAGGGTTAGGATGAGGGTTCGGGTTAGGGTGAGGGTTAGGATGAGAGTGAGGGTAAGAGCAAAGGTGAGGGTGAGGCTGAGGGTGAGGGTTACGGTAAGGGTGAGGGTTAGGGCTAGGGTGAGGGTTAGGGTAAGGTTTAGGGTTAGGGTTAGATAGAGGATTAGGGTTAGGGATACTGTGAGGTTTAGGTTGAGGATGAGGTTTAGGGTTAGAATTAGGGTTAGGGTGAGGGCTAGCGTGAGGGTGAGGGTTAGGGTTAGGGTTAAGTTTAAGGTGAGGGTTAGGGTGAAGAGTAGGGTTAGGATTAGGGTTAGGGTTAATGTTATGGTTAGGGTTAGGGTTAGGGTTATGGTGAGGGTGAGGGTTAGGATTAGGTTTAGGGTTCCTGTTATTGTTAAGGTTAGGGTTATGGTTATGGTGAGGCTGAGGATTAGGGTTAGGGTTAGGGTTAGAATGCGGTTTTTAATGTTAGCGTTAGGGTTAGATTTAGGGTTAGGGTGAGGGTTAGGGTTAGGGTTAGGGGGAGGGTTAGGATGAGGATTAGGAATAGGGTTAGAGTAAGGGCTAGGGTGAGGGTGAGGTTTAGGGTTAGGGTTAGGGTGAGGTTTAGGGTTACGTTTAGGGTTTGGGTTAGGGTGAGGGTAAGGTTTAGTGTTAGAGTTAGTTTTAGGGTGAGGCTGAGGGTGAGGGTTAGGGTTAAGGTTAGTGTTAGGGTTAGGGTGAGGGTGAGGGTGAGGGTGAGGTTTAGGGTGAGGGTGAGGTTTAGGCTTAGGGTTAGGATTAGGATTACGGTAAAGGTTAGGGTGAGTGTGAGGGTTAGGGTTAGGGTTAGGCTAAGGCTTAGAATTAGACTGAGGGTGAAGGTGAGGGTGTAGTTTAGGGTTAGGGTGAGTGTTAGGTTTAGGCTTAGGGTTAGGATTAGGATTAGGGTAAGGGTTAGGGTGAGGGTGAGGTTTAGTTTTAGAGTTAAGTGAAGGGTGAGGCTGAGGTTGAAGGTGAGGGTTAGGGTTAGTGTTAGGGTAAGGTTTAGGGTTAGGCTTAGGGTGAGGGTTAGGATGAGGGTTAGGATTACGGTCAAGGTGAGGGTTAGGGGTAGAGTGATGGTTAGGGTTAGGATTAGGGTTAGGGTGAGGGTTAGGGTTAGTGTGAGGGTGAGGTTTAGGATAAGGGTTAGGATTACGGTTAGGGTGAGGACTAGTATGAGGGTGAGGTTTAGGGTTAGGGTTAGTGTGAGGTTTAGGGTTATGGTTAGGTTTAGGGTGAGGGTGAGATTTAGGGTTAGAGTTAGGGTAAGGGTGAGGCTGAGGTTGTGGGTTAGGGTTAAGGTTAGTGTTATTGTTAGGGTTAGGGTGAGGTTTAGGGTGATGGTGAGGGTTAGTCTTAGGGTTAGGATTAGGATTAGGGTAAGGGTTAGGGTGAGTGTGAGGGTTAGGGTTAGGGTTCAGCTTACGGTTAGGCTGAGGGTGAGGGTTAGGGTTAGAGTGAGGGTAAGGGATAGGGTTAGGGTGAGAGTTAGGGTTCGGGTAAGTTTAGGATTAGGGTGAAGGTTACGGTTAGGGCTACGGTGAGTGTGAGGGTTAGGGTTAGGTTGAGGTTTAGCGTTATGGTTAGGGTGAGGGTTAGGGTTAGGGTTAGGCTGAGGGTTAGGATGAGTATTAGGTTTACGATTAGGGTTAGGGTGAGGGCTAGGGTTAGGATTAGGTTTAGTGTTAGGGTAAGGTTTAGGGCTAGGTTTAGGGTTAGGGTGAGGGTTAGGATGAGGGTTAGGGTTATGGTGAGGGTGTGGATTACATTAGGGTGAGGGTTACGGTTAAGATTAGGGTTAGTGTCAGGGTGAGTGTTAGCATTAGGTTTGGGGTTAGGGCTAGGGTTAGGTTTAGGGTTAGGATTAGTGTTATTTTTAGGGTTAGCATTTGAGTTATGGTGAGGATGACGTTGAGGGTGAAGGGGTAGGGTTAGGGTTAGGTTGAGGTTGAGGGTTAGGGTTAGGATTAGGGTTAGGGTGAGGGTAAGTTTTAGGGTTATATTTAGGGTTAGTTGGAGGGTTAGGTCGAGGGTTGGGGTTAGGATTAATGTTAGGGTTAGGCTTAAGGTGAGGGTTAGGTTGAGGGTGAGGGTTAGGGTTATGATTAGGATTAGGATTAGGGTTAGGTTTAGGGTGAGTGTGAGGGTTAAGGTTAGGATTAGGATTAGGATTAGGGTTCGGCTGAGGGTGAGGGTGAGGGTGAGTTTTAGGGTTAGAGAGAGGTTTAGGTTTAGGGTTAGGGTTAGGGTGTGGTTGAGGTTTAGGTTTAGAGTTCTGGTTAAGTTGAGGCTGAGGGTGAGGGTTAGAGTTAGGGTTAGGATTAGGATTAGGGTAAGGGTTAGGGTGAGTGTGAGGGTTAGGGTTAGGTTTAGGGTTCGGGTTAGGGTTACACTGAGGTTGAGGATGAGGGTGAGGGATACGGTTTGAGTGAGGGTTAGGGTTCTGTTTAGGGTGAGATTTAGGGTTCTGGATAAGTTTAAGGTTAGGGTGAGGGTTAGGGTTAGGGTTACGTTTTTCTTGAGGGTTAGGGTTAGGTTGAGGGTTAGGTTTAGGTTTAGGGTGAGGTTTAGGTTTAGGGTTAGGGTGAGGGTTATGATGAGGATTAGGGTTAGGATTAGGGTTAGGATGAGGGCTAGGGTGAGGGTGAGTGTTAGGGTTAGTGTTAGGGTGAGGTTTAGGGTTAGGGTTAGGTTTAGGCTGAGGGTTAGGATGAGGGTTAGGGTTACGGTAAGGGTAATGGTTAGGGTTAAGGTGATGGTTAGGGTTAGTATTAGAGTTAGGGTGAGGGTGAGGGTTAGGATGAGGGTTAGGGTTAATGTTATGGTTAGGGTTAGGTTAACGTTTAAGGTTAGGGTGAGAGTGAGGGTTAGGATTAGGGTTAGGGTTAATGTTATTGTTAGGGTTAGGGTTACAGTTACGGTGAGGGTGAGGATGAGGGTTAGGGTTAGGGTTAGAGTGAGGTTTTTAGTGTTAGTGTTAGGATTAGAATTAGGGTTAGGGTGAGGGTTAGCATTAGGGTTAGGGGGAGGGTTAGGATGAGGATTAGGGATAGGATTAGGGTTAGGGTAAGCCTAGGGTGAGGATGAGTTTTAGGGTTAGGGTTAGGGTGAGGTTTAGGGTTATGTTTAGGGTTTGGGTTAGGGTGAGGTTAAGGTATAGTGTTAGAGTTAGGTTTAGGGTGAGGCTGAGGGTGAGGGTTAGGGTTAAGGTTAGTGTTAGGGTTAGGGTGAGGGTGAGGGTTAGTGTTAGGGTTAGGCTTAGGCTTACGATTAGACTGATGGTGAAGGTGAGGGTGAAGTTTAGGGTTAGGATGAATGTTAGGGTTAGGCTTAGGGTTAGGATTAGTATTAGGGTAAGGGTTATTGTGAGCGTGAGGTTTAGTTTTAGAGTTAGGGTAACGGTGAGGCTGAGGTTGAATTTGAGGGTTAGGGTTAGTGTTAGGGTAAGGTTTAGGGTTAGGCTTAGGGTGAGTGTTAGGATGAGGGTTAGGGTTAAGGTCAGGGTGAGGGTTAGGGGTAGAGTGATGGTTAGGGTTAGGATTAGGGTTAGGGTGAGGGTTAGGGTGAGTGTTAGGGTGAGGGTTCGGAGGAGGGTTAGGATTAGGGTTAGGGTGAGGCCTAGGGTGAGGGTGAGGTTTAGGGTTAGGGTTACTGTGAGGTTTAGGGTTAGGGTTACGTTTAGGTTGAGGGTGAGATTTAGGGTTAGAGTTAGGTAAGGGTGAGGCTGAGATTGAGGGTTAGGGTTAAGATTAGTGTTATTGTTAGGGTTAAGGTGAGTTTTAGGGTGATGGTGAGGGTTTGGATTAGGGTTAGGATTAGGATTAGGGTAAGGGTTAGGGTGAGTGTGAGGGTTAAGGTTAGGGTTAAGGTTTGGCTTAGGGTTAGGCTGAGGGTGGGGTTAGGGTTAGGCTGAGGGTAAGGGTTACGGTTAGGGTGAGGGTTAGGGTAAGGTTTAGGGTGAGGGTTAGGATAAGTATTAGGGTTATGATTAGGGTTAGGGTGAGGGCTAGGTTGAGGATTAGGTTTAGTGTTAGGGTAAGGTTTAGGGTTAGGTTTAGGGTTAGGGTGAGGGTTAGGATGAGGGTTAGGGTTATGTTGAGGTTCAGGGTTACATTAAAGTGAGGGTCAGGGTTAGGATTAAGGTTAGGGTGAGGGTGAGTGTTAGCATTAGGATTAGGGTTAGGGTTAGGGTTAGGTTTAGGGTTAGGATTAGTGTTATTTTTAGGGTTAGCATTTGAGTTATGGTGAGGGTGACGGTGAGGGTGAGGGTTAGGGTTAGGGTTAGGGTGAGGTTTAGGGTTAGGGTTAGGATTAGGGTTAGGGTGAGGGTGAGGTTTAGGGTTATTTTTATGGTTTGTTGGAGGGTTAGGTCGAGGGTTGGGGTTAGGATTAATGTTAGGGTTAGGCTTAAGGTGAGGGTTAGGTTGAGGGTGAGGGTTAGGGTTAGGGTTAGGATTAGGATTAGGGTTAGGGTTAGGGTGAGTGTGAGGGTTAGGGTTAGGGTAAGGATTAGGCTTAGAGTTCGGCTGAGGGTAAGGGTGAGGGTGAGGTTTAGGGTTAGAGTGAGGTTTTGGTTTAGGGTTAGGATTAGTGTGAGTGTTAGGGTTACGGATAGGATTAGGGTTAGGCTGAGGGTGATGGTGTGGGTGAGGATTAGGTTTACCATGAGGGTTAGGGTTAGGGTTATGGGGAGGGTTAAGATGAGGGTTAGTGTTAGGATTAGGGTTAGGGTGAGGACTAGGGTGAGGGTGAGGTTTAGGGTTAGGGTTAGGGTGAGGTTTAGGGTTAGGGTTAGGGTGAGGATGAGCTTTAGAGTTAGAGTTTGGGTTAAGGTGAGGCTGAGGGTGAGGGTTAGAGTTAGGGTTAGGATTAGGATTAGGGTAAGTGTTAGGGTGAGTGTGAGGGTTAGGGTTAGGATTAGGGCTCTGCTTAGGGTTACACTGAAGTTGAGGGTGAGGGTGAGGTTTAGGGTTTGGGTGAGGGTTAGGGTTAGTTTTAGGGTGAGAGTTAGGGTTAAGGTTAAGTTTAGGGTTAGGGTGAGGTATAGGGTTAGGGTTAGGGTGAGGTTTAGGGTTAAGGTTAGTTTGAGAGTTAGGGTTAGGTTTAGGGTTAGGGTGAGGTTTAGGATTAGGGTTAGGGTGATGGTTAGGATGAGGATTAGGGTTAGGATTGGGGTTAGCATGAGGGCTCGGGTGAGGGTGAGGTTTAGGGTTAGTGTTAGGGTGAGGTTTCCGGTTAGGGTTAGGTTTAGGGTGAGGGTTCGGATGAGGGTCGGTTTACGGTAAAGGTGATGGTTAGGGTTAAGTTGAGGGTTAGGGTTAGGATTAGGGTTAGAGTAAGGGTTAGTATTAGGGTTAGGGTTAATGTTATTGTTAGGGTTAGGGTTATGGTTATGGTGAGGATGAGGGAGAGGGATAGGATTAGTGTTAGGGTTAATGTTATCGTTGGGGTTAGAGTTATGGTTACGGTGAGGGTGAGGATGATGGTTAGGGTTAGGGTGAGGTTTTTAGTGTTATGGTTAGGGTTAGAATTAGGGTTAGGGTGAGGGTTAGGGTTACGGTTAGGGGGAGTGTTAGGATGAGGATTAGGGATAGGATTAGGGTTAGGGTAAGAGTTAGGGTGAGGGTGAGGTTTAGGGTTAGGGTTAGGGTGAGATTTAGGGTTATGTTTAAGTTTTGGGTTAGGGTGAGGGTAAGGTTTAGTGTTAGAGTTAGTTTTAGGGTGAGGCTGAGGGTAAGGATTAGGGTTAGGGTTAGTGTTAGGGATAGGGTGAGGGTGAGGGTGAGGGTGAGGGTTAGGCTTAGGTTTAGGATTAGGATTATTGTAAAGGTTAGGGTGAGTGTGAGCGTTAGTGTTAGGGTTAGGCTTAGGCTTAGGATTACACTGAGGATGAAGGTGAGTGTGAAGTTTAGGGTTAGGGTGAATGTTAGGGTTAGGCTTAGTGTTAGGATTAGGATTAGGGTAAGGGTTAGGGTGAGGGTGAGTTTTGGGGTAAGGCTTAGGCTTAGGCTTAGGCTTAGGCTGAGCATGAGTCTGAGGGTAGGGTTAAGGTTAGGTTTAGGGTGAGGTTCAGTGTTAGGGTTAGGGTTAGAGTTAGGAGTAGAGGGTGAGGTTTAGGGGTAGAGTTAAGTTTAGGGTGAGGGTTAGGTTTAGGGTGAGGCTTAGGGATAATGTTAGGGTTAGGTTGAGGGTGAGGTTTAGGGTTAGGGTTAGGGTTAGTCTGAGGGTTAGGGTTATGGTTAGGGTTAGTGTTAGTGTGAGGGTAATTGTTAGGGTGAGGGAATGGTTTAGGTTGAGGGTTACGGTTAGGGTGAGGGTTTGGATTAGGGTTAGGGTTATTTTTACGGTTAGTTTCAGGTTTAAGGTTACTGTGAGGGTGAGGGTTAGGGTTAGGGTTAGGGTGAGGTTTAGGGTTTGTGTTAGGGTTAGAGTTAGGGTTAAGGTGAGGGTGAGTGTGAGGGTTAGGGTTAGGGTTAGGCTTAGGCTTAGGGTTAGGCTGAGTGTGAGGGTGCGGGTGAGGATTAGGTTTAGGTGATGGTTAGGGTTAAGGTTAGGGTGGGGTTTAGGGTTACGGTTAGGGTTTGGGTTAGGGTGAGGGTGAGGTTTAGGGTTAGATATAGAGTTAGGGGGAGCATTAGGGTATGGGTTAGGGTTAGGGTTAAGTTTAGAGTTAGGGTGAGTGTGCGGGTGAGTGTGAGGGTTAGGTTTAGGTTTAGGGTTAGGCTTAGGGTTAGGCTGAGTGTGAGGGTTAGGTTTAGGGTGACAGTTAGTGTTAGGGTTATGGTGAGGGTTAGATTGAGGGTAGGGTTAGGATTAGGGTTAGGGTGAGGGCTAGGGTGAGGGTTACATTTAGGGTGAGGGTTAAGGTGAGGTTTAGGGTTAGGGTTAAGTTTAGGGTCAGGTTGTGGGTGAGTTTCAGGGTAAGAGTTAGGGTTAATTTGAGGCTGAGGGTGAGGGTTAGTGTTAGGGTTAGGAATAGGATTAGAGTAAGGTTTAGGGTGAGTGTGATGGTTAGCGTAAGGTTTAGGGTTAGGATTAGGGTTACACTGAGGGTGAGTTTTAGTGTTAGGGTGAGGTTTAGGGTTAGGATTAGGGTGAGAGTTAGTGTTCAGGTTATGTTTAGGGTTAGGGTGAGGGTTAGGGTTAGGGTTAAGTTGAGCTGAGGGTTAGGGTTAGGTTGAGGTTTAGAGTTAGGCTTAGGATTAGGGTGAGGTTTAGGGTTAGGGTTAGGGTGAGGTTTAGGATGAGGATTAGGGTTAGGATTAGGGTTAGGATGAGGGCTAGGTTGAGGGTGAGGGTTAGGGTTAGTGTTAAGGTGAGGTTTAGGTTTAGGGTGAGGGTTAGGATGAGGGTTAGTGTTATGGTAAGGGTGAGGATTAGGTTTAGGGTGAGGGTGAGAGTTAGGATTAGGGTTAGGGTTAGGGTTATTGTTAGGGTTAGGGTTAGGGTTACGGTTACTGAGAAGGTGAGGTTGAGGGTTAGTGTTAGTTTTAGGGTGAGGTTTTTAGTGTTAGGGTTAGGGTGAGACTTAGGGTTAGGGTTAGTGTGAGAGTTAGTGTTAGGGTTAGGTTTAGGGTGAGGCTGAGGATGAGGGTTAAGGTTAGGGTTCGTGTTAGAGTTAGAGTTAGTGTCTGGGTGAGAATTAGGGTTCGGGTTAGGTTTAGGTTTAAGGTGAGGTTTAGGGTAAGGGTTATGGTTAGCGTGAGTGTTAGGTTTAGGTTGAGGGTTAGGGTTAGGCTTAGGATTAGGGTGAGGGTTAGGGTTAAAATTAGGGTGAGGGTTAGGATGAGGATTAGGGTTAGGATTAGTGTTATGGTGAGGGCTAGGGTGAGGGTGAGGGTTAATGTTAGTGTTTGGGTGAGGTTTAGGGTTAGGGTTATGGTTTGGGTGAGGGTTAAGATGAGTGTTAGATTTACAGTGAGGGTGAGGGTTAGGGTTAGTTTGATCGTTAGGTTTACGGTTATGGTGAGTGTTAGGATGAGGTTTAGGTTTAGGGTGAGGTTTAGGGTGAGGATGATGTTAAGTGTAAAGATGAGGTTTAGGCTGAGGGTGTGTGTTAAGATAATGTTGAGGGTTATGGTTAGGTTTAGGATTAGGGTAAGCGTTAGTGTTAGATTTAGGTTTAGGGTTAGATTGAGGATTTGGGTTAGGGTTAGGGTTAGTGTGAGGTTTATGGTGAGGATGAGGGTTAGGGTTATGGTGAGCGTGAGGGTTAGAGTTAGGGTTAAGGTGACGTTTAGGATTAGGTTGAGGGTTTGGATTAGTGTGAGGGTTAGGGTTAGGGTTAGGTTTTGGATTAGTGTGAGGGTTAGGGTTAGGGTTAGGGTGAGGGTAAGTGTTAGTGTGAGGGTTAGGTTTAGCGTTAGGGTGAGGTTTAGTGTTAGCATTAGGGTTGGAATTAGGATTAAGTTGAGGGTGAGGTTTAGGGGTTGAGTTAGTATTGGGGTGAGGGTTAAGTTTAGGGTGAGGGTTAGGGTGAGGTTTAGGTTGGGTGTGATGCTAAGGGTAAAGGTGAGGATTAGGCTGAGGGTGAGGGTTATGGTAAGGGTGAGGGTTAGGATTAGGTTTAGGTTGAGGGTGAGAGTTTGATTGAGTATTAGATTTGGGGTTAGTGTGAGGTTTAGGGTGAGGATGAGGGTTAGGGTCCGGGTGAGGGCTAGGGTGAGGTTGAGGGTTAGGGTTAGTATTAGGGTGAGGTTTAGGGTTAGGGTGATGTTTGGGTTAGTGTGAGCGTTAGTGTTAGCATTGCCGTTAGTGTTAGGGTGAGGTTAAGTTTTAGGGTGAGAGTTAGGATTAGGGTGAGGTTTATGGTTAGTGTGAGGTTGAGAGTTCGGGTTAGGGTTAGGATGAGGTTCAGTTTAGGGTTAGGGTTTGAGTTAGGGTTATGGTGAGGGTGAGATTTAGGGTTAGAATTAGGGGTAGTGTTAGGGTTTGGGTTAGGGTGAGGGTTAGGATTAGGGGTAGGATTAGGCTTAGGCTTAGGCTTAGGCCGAGCATGAGGGTAAGTGTTAGGGTTCGGATTAGGGTTAGGGTTAGGGTGAGTGTTAGGATGAGGTTTAAGGTTAGGATTAGGTTTAGGGTGAGGGCTAGCGTGAGGGTTAGGGTGAGGTTTAGTGTTAGGGATAGGGTTAGGTTTAGGATTTGCGTTACGGTGAGGGTGAGTTGAGGGTTAGGGTTAGGGTTAGGGTTAGGGGCAGGGTGATTGTTAGTGTTATGGTTACGGTTAAGTTGTGGTGAGGGTGAGGCTGAGGGTGAGGGTTATGGTTAGGGTTAGGGTTAGGGTTAGTGTTAGGGTTAGTGTTATTGTTAGGGTTAGGGTTAGGGGGGATGGTTAGTGTGAGGTTAAGGGTTAGGGTTAGTGTTAGGGTTAGGGTGAGTGTGAGGTTTAGGTTGATGTTTAGGTTTAGGGTTAGGGAGAGGTTTAGGGTTAGAGATATGGTGAGGGTGAGGGTGCGGGTGAGTGTGAGGGTTAGGGTTCGGGTTAGCATTAGGCTGAGGGTTAGGCAGAGGGTGATGGTGAGGGTGAGGTTTAGGGTAAGGGATAGGATGAGGTTTAGGTTTAGGGTTAGTTTTAGAGTTAGAGTTACTGTTAGGGTTATTGTTAGGGTGAGGTTTAGGGTAAGGGTTCGGGTTAAGGTCAGGGTGAGGGTTAGATTGAGGACTAGTGTTAGGGTTAGTGTGAGGTTTAGGGTGAGGATGAGGATTAAGGTTAGGGTGAGGGTGAGGGTTATAATTAGGGCTAGGGTGAGAGCTAGGGTGAGGGAGAGGGTTAGGGTTAGCCTTAGGGTTAGGCTGAGGGTGAGGTTGGGGGTGAGGAATAGGTTTTGGGTGATGGTTAGGGTTAGGGTTAGGGTGAGGGTTAGGATGAGGGTTAAGGTTAATATTAGGCTTAGGCTTAGGTTTAGGCTGAGGTTGAGGGTGAGGGTGAGAGTTATGTTTAGGGTGATGGACTGGGTCTGGGTTAGGGTGAGTGTTAGGATGACAGTTAGGGTTAGAATGAGGATTAGGGTGAGCGTCTCGTTAAGAATAAAGGTGAGGCTTAGGCTGAGGGTCAGTGTTCCCCTAAGGGTGAGGGTTTGGTTTAGGGTGAGGGTTAGGGTAAGGGTTAGGGTGAGGGTTAGGATGAGGGTGAGGGTTAGATTGAGCATTATTGTTAGGGTTAGTTTGAGGTTTAGGGCGAGGATGAGGGTTAGGGTTAGGTTGAGGGTTAGGATTAGAATTAGGGTTAGGGTGAGGGCTAGGGCGAGGCTAAGTTTTAGAGTTAGGTTTAGGGTGAGGTTTAGGGTTAGGGTGAGAGTTAGGGTTACTGTGAGGTTTAGTGTTAGATTTATGGTTATTGTTAGTGTGAGGGTAATTGTTAGGGTGGGGTTTAGGGTTAGGGTGAGGGTTGTGGTTAGGGTGAGGGTTAGGGTTAGAATGAAGGTTTTGGTTAGGGTGAGGATTAGGGTTATGGTGAGGGTGAGGTTGAGGTTTAGGGTTAGAGTGAGGTTTAGGGTAAGGGTTAGGGTTAGAGTTAGGTTTAGGGTTAGAGTTAGGGTTAGGGTGAAGGTGAGGTTTAGGGTTAGAGTTAGGGATCAGGTGAGGGTTAGGTTTAGGGTTAGTTTTAGGTTTAAGGTTAGGGTGAGGTTTATTGTTAGGCTTATGGTTAAGATTAGGGTTAGGGTGAGGGTGAGTGTGTGAGTTAGGGTTAGGTTTAGGGTTTGGCTTATGGTTAGGCTGAGGGTTAGGTTGACGGTGAGGTTTAGGGTTAGGGTGAGGGTTAGGGTTAGGATTAGGTTTAGGGTGAGGGCTAGGGTGAGGGTGAGGTTTAGGGTTAGTGTTAGGGTGAGGTTTAGGGTTAGGGTTAGGGTTAGGATCAGTTTGAGTTTGAGGTTTAGGTTTAGAGATTAGTGTTAGGTTGCGGTTTACGGTGAGAGTTAGGTTTAGGGTTAGTGTTAGGGTTAGGGTGAGGGTAAGGAAGAGGTATTGGGTTAGGGTTAGGGTGAGGTTTATGTTTAGGATTAGGGTTAGGGTGTGGGATAGTGTGAGTGTGAAGTTTAGGATTAGGGTTATGGTGAGGGTTAGGGTGAGGGTTTGTGTTAGGGTTAGGTTTAGGGTTAGAATTAGGGTTAGAGTGAGGGTTAGGATTAGGGATAGGTTTAGGTTTAGGGTTATGTTGAGGTTTAGGGATAGTGTGAGGTTTAGTGTTAGGGTGAGGTAAGTGTTAGGTTGAGGTTTAGTGTTAGGTTGAGGGTTTTGTTTAGGGTGAGGTTTAGGGGTAGCGTTAGGGTTATTGTTAGTGTTAGGGTTATGGTTATGGTGAGAATGAGGATGAGGTTGAGGTTGAGGGTTAGGTTTAGAATTAGGGTTAGGTTGAGTGCTAGGGTGAGGGTGAAGTTTAGGGTTAGGGTTAGGGTGAGGTTTAGGGTTAGGGTGACGGTTAGGGTTTGTGTGAGTGTTAGTGTTAGGGTGAGGTTAAGTGTTAGCTTGAGGGTAAGTGTTAGGGTGAGGGTTAGGATTAGGGTGAGGTTTATGTTTGGGGTGAGGGTTAGTTTTAGGGTTAGGGTTATTGTTAGGTTTAGGATTAGGATTAGGGTTAGTGTGAGGGTGAGGTTTAGGGTTAGGGTGAGGTTTAGGGTTAGGGTTAGGGTTAGGTGAGGTTGAGGTTTAGGTTTAGATTTAGTGTTAGTGTGAGGGTTAGGGTTAGCGTTAGTGTTATGTTTAGGGTTAGGGTTAGAGTTAGGCTTAGGTTTAAGCTGAGGGTGAGGGTGCGGTTTAGGGTTAGGGTGAGGGTGAGGTTTAGGGTTAGAGTTAGGGTTAGGGTGAGGGTTAGGGTTAGGGCTGGGATTAAGTTTAGGGTTAGGGGGAGGGTGAGTGTGAGGATTAGTGTTAGGGTTAGAGTTAGGCTTAGGTTTAAGCTGAGGGTGAGGGTGAGGTTTAGGGTTAGGTTGAGGGTGAGGATTAGGGTTAGAGTTAGGGTTAGGGTGAGGGTTACTGTGAAGTTAGTGTTAGGTTTAGGTTTAGCATTAGGTTTAGGGTGAGGGTGAGTGTGAGGGTTAGGATAAGGATTAGGCTTACGTTTAGGGTAAGGTTGAGGGTGATGGTTGGGGAGAGGATTAGGCTTAGGGTGAGGGTGAGGGTTAGGGTTAGTGTTAGGGTTAGGATTAGGGTTAGGGTGAGGGCTAGGGTGAGGGTGAGGGTCAGGGTTAGGGTTAGGCTTAGGCTTAGGGTTAGGCTGAGGGTGAGGGTGAGGGTTAGGGTTAGTATGAGGTTTTGGGTTAGGTTTAGGGTGAGGGTTAGGATGAGGTATAGGGTTAGGATTCAGGTTAGGTTGAGGGCTAGGTTGACGGTTAAGTTTAGGGTTAGGTTTAGTGTGAGGTTTAGGGTTCGGTTAGGTTTAGTGTTAGGGTGAGGGTTAGGGTTAGAGTTACTGTATGGATGAGGGTTAGGGTTAGGTTGAGGGTTAGGGTTAGGTTTAGTGTGAGGTTTAGGGTTAGATTTAGGGTGAGGGTTAGGTTGAGGGTTATCGTTTGGATTAGGGTTAGGGTGCGGGCTAGGTTGATGGTGAGGTTTAGGGTTAGGGTTAGGCTTAGGTTTAGGTTTAGGCTGAAGGGTAGGGTGGGGGTGAGGAATAGGTTTTGGGTGATGGTTAGGGTTAGGGTTAGGGTGAGGATTAAGATGAGGGTTAGTGTTAGGATTAGGTTTAGTGTGAATGCTAGGGTGAGGGTGAGGGTTAGGGTTAGGTTTAGGGTTAGGCTGAGGGAGAGGGTGAAGGTAAGGTTTAAGTTTAGGGAAAGGGTTAGACTTAGGGTTAGGGTATGGGTTAGGGTTAGGGTTGGAGTTAGCCTTAAGGTGAGGTTTATGGTTAGGGATATGGTTAGGTTTCTTCAAAGTTGAGGATTAGAGTTAGCATGAGGGTTAGGCTGAGGGGTAGGTTTAGTGTTAGGGTGAGAGTTAGGGTTAATGTGAGGTTTAGGGTTAGGTTTAGGGTTAAGGTTAGGGTGAGTGTTAGGTTGATCGTTAGGTTTTGGGTTACAGTTAGGGTGAGGGTGAGGGTTATTGTGAGTTTTAATTTAGGCTTAGTGTTAGGATTAGGGTGAGGTTAAGGGTTAGGGTGAGGGTTAGGTTTAGGGTGAGGGTGAGGCTTAAGATGATGGTGAGGGTTACAGTGAGGGTCAGGGTTAGGTTTAGGGTGAGGGTTAGGGTTAGGATTAGGGTTAGGATGAGGGTGATGGTTAAGATCAGGGTTAGGATCATTGTAAGTGTTATGGTTAGGGTTACATTTGCAATTAGGGTGAGGCTGAGTGTGAAGGTTAGCTTTAGTGTTAGGGTTAGTTTTA
Source organism: Dipodomys merriami (assembly GCF_024711535.1). Classification (NCBI taxonomy): domain Eukaryota; kingdom Metazoa; phylum Chordata; class Mammalia; order Rodentia; family Heteromyidae; genus Dipodomys; species Dipodomys merriami. The sequence goes on along the minus strand of NW_027206406.1, from coordinate 145,728 downwards.
GGGTTAGGATTAGTGTTAATGTTAGGGTTAGGGTTAGAGTTACAGTTTGGGTGAGGGTGAGGGTGACAGTTAGGGTTAGGGTTAGTGTGAGGTTTAGGGATAAGGTTAGGATTAGGGATAGGGTGTGGGTGAGGTTTAGAGTTAGAGTTACGTTGAGGGTGAGGGTTATGGTGACTGTTAGGGTTAGTGTTAGTGTTAGGGTTAGTGTTAGGGTTAGGGTGAGGTTTAGGTTGAGGATTAGGTTTAGGGTGAGGGTGAGTGTGAGGGTTAGGATAAGGATTAGGCTTAGGCTTAGGGTAAGGTTGTGGGTGATGGTTGGGGAGAGGATTAGGCTTAGGGTGACGTTTAGCCTTAGGGTGAGGGTGAGGATTAGGGTTAGGGTTAGGGTTAGGATTAGGGTTAGGGTGAGGGCTAGGGTGAAGGTGAGGGATAGGGTGAGGGTTAGGCTTAGGCATAGGGTTAGGATGAGGGTGATGGTGAGGGTGGGGGTTAGGGTTATAGTGATGGATTAGGTTAGGTTTAGGGTGAGGGTTAGGATGAGAATGACGGTAAGAGTAAAGGTGAGGGTTAGCTTGAGGTTGAGGGTTAGGGATAGGGTTAGGGTTAAGGTTAGACTGACGATTTGGGTTAGGGCTAGTGTGAGGTTTAGGGTGAGGATGAGGGTTAGGGTTAGAATTAGGGTTAGGGTGAGGGCTAGTGTGAGGGTGAGATTTAGGGTTAGGGTTATGTTTAGGGTGAGGGGTAGGGTTAGGTTTAGAGTGAGGGTTAGGTTTAGTGTGAGGGTTACGATTAGGGTGAGGGTGAGGGTGGGGGTAAGGGTTATGGTGAGGGTTAGGGAGAGGGTGAGGGTTAGGGTTAGGATTAGGGATAGGGTTAGGTTTAGGCTGAAGGTGAGCGTGAGGGTGAGGGTAAGGTTTAGGTTTAGGGTTATGTTTATGGTTAGGGTGAGGTCTAGGGTGAGGGGGAGTGTTAAGGTGAAGTTGAGGTTTAGGCTGAGGGTGTTGGTTAGGTAATGGTTAGGGTTAGGGTGAGGATTAGGTGAGGTTTAGGGTGAGGGTGAGCTTTAGCGTTAGGGTGTGGGTGAGGGTTAGGGTTAGGGTGAGGGTTCGGGAAATGGTTAGGGTTAGGGTGAAGTTGAAGGTTAGGATTAGGGGTAGGTGAGGGTTAGGGTTAGGGTTAGGGATAGGGTGAGGGTGAGGGTTAGGATTAGGTTTAGGGTTAGGGTGAGGTTTAATGTGAGGGTGAGGTTTAAGGTTAGGCTTAGGTTTGGGGTGTGGGTAAGTGATAGCATGAGGGTTAGGGTGAGTTTTAGAGTTAGCATTAGGGTTAGGGTGAGGGTTAGGGTGAGGGTTAGGGTGAGGGTGAGTGTGAGAGTGAGCGTTAGGGTGAGGATTAGGGTGAGTTTTAGGGTTAGGGTGAGGGTTAGGTTAAGGGTGAGTGTTAGGGTGAGGGTTAGGTTTACGGTTATGCTTAGGGTTAGGGTGAGGTTTCGGGTTAGGATTAGGGTGAGGGTTAGGGTGATGGTTAGGGTGAGGGTGAGGGTTAGGGGTGGGGTGAGGGTTATGTTTCTTATTATGGTTAGGGTCAGGTTTAAGATGATGGTGAGGTTTAGGGTGAGGGTTGGGGTGAGTGTTAGGGTTAGGGTTAAGATGAGGGTTATGATAAGGGTTAGGGTTACGGTTAGGGTGAGGGTTAGGTTTAGTGTGAGAGTTAGGATTAGGGTTAGGTTTAGGATTATTGTGAGGGTAAGAATTACGGTGATGATTAGGGTGAGGGTGAGGTTTAGGGTTAGGAATAGTGATAGGGTTAGTGTTACACTGAGGGCGAGCGTGAGGGTGAGGGTTAGGGTTAGGGTTAGTGTTAGGGTGAGGGCTAGGGTGAGGGTTAGGGTTAGGGTGAGGATTAGGTTGAGGGTGATGGTAATTGTAAATGTGAGGGTTAGGCGGAGGGTGAGGGTTAAGATAAGGGTGAGGTTTAGGGTTAGGGTGAGGGTTAGGGTAAGGTTTCGGGTTAGGGTTAGGGTGAGGATTAGATTGAGGATTAGGTTTAGGGTTAATGTGAGGTTTAGGGTGAGGATGAGGGTTAGGATTCGGTGGAGGGTTAGGGTTAGAATTAGGGTTAGGGTGAGGACTAGGGTGAGGTTTAGGGTAAGGGTTAGGGTTAGGGTGAGGTTTAGGGTTAGGGTGACGGTGAGGTTATGGTTCAGGGTCAGGGTTAGGTTGAGAGTGAGTTTTAGGGTTAGGGTTAGGGTTAGGGTGAGGGGAAGGGTGAGGGTTAGGATGAGTGTTAGGGTGACGGTGAGGGTTAGGGTTAGGATTGGGGTCAGGATTAGGCTGAGGGTTAGGGTGAGGGGTAGGGTTAGGGTAAGGGTGGAGATTAGGGACAGTGTGAGTGTTAGGGTTAGAGTGAGGTTAAGGGTTAGGTTCAGGGTTAGGCTTAGGGTGAGGGTTAGCGTTAGGGTTAGGGTGAGGGTTAGTGTTAGGTTGGAGGTTAGGGTGAGGGTTAGGGTGGGTGTTAGGGTTCTGGTGAGAGAGAGGATTAGGGTTAGGGTGAGGGTTATGGTTAGGGTGATGTGTAGAATGAGGCTGAGGGTTAGGATGAGGGTGAGTGTGAGGGTTAGGGTATGGGTGAGGGTTAAGGTGAGGGTGAGGGTTACAGTAACAGTGAGGGTTAGGGTGAGGGTGAGGTTAAGTATTAGGATTAGGGTGAAGGTTAGGGTTACGGTTATGGTGAGGGTTAGGGTTAGGGTTATGTTTAGGGTGAGGGTGAGTGTTAGAGTTAGGATGACGGTTTTGGAAAATATGAGGGTTAGGTTTTCCGTGAGGGTTAGGGTTAGGGTTAGTGTTAGGGTTAGGGTGAGGATAAGGTAAGGGTGAGGGTGAGGGTTAGGGTTACTCTTAGTGTGAGGTTTAGGGTTACGGTTATGGTGAGGGTTAGGGTTAGGGTTATGTTTAGGGTGAGGGTGAGTGTTAGAGTGAGGATGAGGTTTTTGGAGAGTGTGAGGGTTAGGGTTGCGGTGAGGGTTAGGGTTAGGGTGAGTGTTAGGGTGACGGTGAGGGTGAGGTTTAGGGTTGATGTTAGGGTTAGAGTGAGGGGTAGGGTGAGGTTAGGGTTATGGTTAGGGTGAGGGTTAGGGTTACTGTGAGGGTTATGGTTAGGGTGAGGTTTAGGGTTACTGTGAGGGTTCAAGTTAGGGTTAGCCTTAGTGTTATGGTGAGGGTAAGGGTTAGGTTGAGGGTTAGGGTTAGGGTGAGGGTTAGGGTTAATGTCAGGGTTAAGGTTAGGGTTAGTGTTAGGGTGAGGGTGAGGGTTAAGATTAGGTTTAGGGTTAGGGTTATTGTTAGGGTTAGAGTGAGGGTTACAGTTCAGTTTAGGGTGAGGGTGAAGGTGAGGGATATGGTTACGGTTAGGGTGAGGTTTAGGGTTAGGGTTAGGGTTAGGGTTAGTGTTAGGAGGAAGTTTAGGGTGAGGGGTAGGGTTAGGGATAGGGTGAGGGGTAGGGTTTTGGTTAGGGTTAAGGTGAGGGTTCGGCTTAGGGTGAGGTTTAGGGTTAGGGTTAGTGTTAGGGTGAGGGATGGGTTAGCAATAGGATTAGTGTGAGGGCTAAGGTGAGGGTGAGGGTTAGGGTTAGGGTGAGGGTCACAGTTAGGGTTAGGGTTAGGCTGAGGGTTAGGTCAGAGTTAGAGTTAGGGTTAGGGTAAGGTTTAGCGTTAGGGTGAGGTTTAGGTTTAGGATTAGTGTTAGAGTTATGGATAGGTTTAGGGTGAGGCTTTCGAATTAGGGTTAGGGTTAGGGTTAGGTAGAAGGTTAAGGTAAGGGTGACGGTTAGGGTTAGTTTTAGGTTTATCGTGTGGGTAAGTGATAGTGTGCGAATTAGGGTGAGTGTTAGAGTTAGCATTAGGGTTAGAGTGAAGTTTAGGGTGAGGGATATGGGTAGGGTTAAGGTGAGCTTGAGGGTGAGGGTTAGGGTTAGGGTTAGGGTGGGTTTTAGGGTTAGGGTGAGGGTTAGGGTTAGTGTTAGCGTGAGGGTAAGGGTAAGGGTGAGGGTGACGGTTAGGGTTAGAGTTAGGCTGAGGGTTAGGTTTAGTGTGAGGTTTAGGGTGAGGATGAGGTTAAGGCTTATTGTGAGGTAAGGGTGAGGGTTAGGGTTAGTGTTAGGGTGAGGGTTAGGGATAGGGTTAGGGTTAGGGATAGGGATAGGGTTATGGTGAGGGTTAGGGTAATGGGTATGGTTATGTTAGGGTGAGGGTCAGGTTTAGTGTAAGTATTAGGGTTAGGGTTAGGTTTAGGATTAGTGTGAAGGTAAGAATTAGGGTGAAGGTTAGGGTGAGGGTGAGGTTTAGGGTTAGGATTAGGGTTATGGTTATTGTTATGCTGAGGGTGATGGTGAGGGTGAGGGTGAGTGTGAGTTTTAGGGTTAGAGTTACGTTGAGGGTTATGGTTAGGGTTAATTTGAGGGTGGTATGAGGGTGAGGTTTAGGGTGAGGGAAAGGGTTATGGTGAGGGCCTGGGTGAGTGTGAGGTTTAGGGTTAGGGTGAGGGTTTGAGTTAGGTTTAGTGTGAGGGTTATGGTGAGTGGTAGGGTTAGGTTTAGGGTGAGGTTAGGTTTAGTGTGAGGGTTACGGTTAGGGTTAGGGTGAGGGTGAGGTAAGGGTTATGGTGAGGGTTAGGGTGAGGGCAAGGGTTAGGGATAGGAATAGGGATAGTGTTAGGGTTAGGCTGAGGGTGAGGATGAGGGTGCGGGTGAATTTTAGGGTTAGGGTTACGGTTAGGGTGAGGGCTAGGGTGAGGGTGAGGGTTAGGGTGAAGGTGAGTGTAAGGGTGAGGGTCTTGGTTAGGTAATGTTAGGGTTAGGGTGAGGATTAGGTAAGGGTTAGGGTGAGGGTGCAGGTTCAGGTGATGGTGAGGGTTAGGATGAGGTTGAGGTTTAGTAACCCTAACCGGGTTAGGTGAGGGTTAGGGTTAGGGTTAGGGTTTTGTTTAGGTGAGGGTTAGGGTTAGGCTTAAAGTTAGGGTAAGAGTTAGGGTTAGGGGTAGGTTATGGTTAGGGTGAGTATTAGGTTTCATGTGAGGGTTAGGGTTAGGGTGAGGATAAAGTAAGGGTGAGAGTTAGGGTGAGGGTGAGGTTTAGGGTTACTATTAAAGTGAGGGTTAGGCTTAGGTTTAGTGTTAAGGGGAGGGTTAGGATGACGGTTAGGGTTAGGCTTAGGGTTAAGGAGAGGGTGAGTGTGAGCGTGAGGCTTAGGGTGAACGTTAGGGTTAGGGTGGAGGTTAGTATTAGGGTTAGGGTGAGGGTTTGGGTTAGTCTTAGGGTTACGGAGAGGGTGAGGGTGACCGTGAGGGTTAGGGTTAGGGTTAGGGTTAGGGTGAACGTTAGGGTTAGGGTGGAGGTTGGTATTAGGGTTAGTTTGAGGTTTAGGGTGAGAGTTAGGCTGAGGGTGAGGGTTAGGGTTAGGGTTAGCATTAGGGTTAGGGTCAGGTTTAGGGTGACTGTGAGGTTTAGGGTGAGGTATAGGGTTAGGGTTAAGGTGACAGTTAGGTTAAGGTGTAGGGTTACAGTTAGGGTGAAGGTAAGGTTTAGTGTGAGAGTTAGGGTTAGGGATAGGGTTAGGTTTAGGGTGAGGGTTAGGGTAAGGGGTAGGGTTATGATTAGGGTGAGGGTTAGGTTTAGTGTGAGAGTTAGGGTTAGGGTTAGGGTTAGGATTAGTGTGAAGGTAAGAATTAGGGTGACGGTTAGTGTGAGGGTGAGCTTTAGGGTTAGGATTAGGGTTATGGTTAGTGTTATGCTGAGGGTGATGGTGAGGGTGAGGGTGAGTGTGAGTTTTAGGGATAGGGTTAGGGTGAGGGTTAGGGTGAGGGTTAGGTTTAGGGTGAGGGAGAGGGTGAGGTTGAGGGTGAGTGTTAGGGTTAGGAGAAGGTTTAGGGTTAGGGTTAAGCTTAGGGTTAGGGTGAGATTTTGGGTTAGGTTTAGGTGTAGGATGAGGGTTAGGCTGAGGGGTAGGTGTAGGGTTAGGTGAGGGTTAGGGTTAGTGTGAGGGTTAGGGTGAGGGTGAGTGTTAGGGTTAGGCGGAGGGTAGGGGTTAGGGTGAGGGTTAGATTGATGGTGAGGTTTATGGTTAGCATTAGTGTTAGGGTGAGGGTTAGGTTTAGGGTTAGGGATAGGGTGAGTATTAGGGTTAGGATTAGTGTTAGGGTGAGCATTAGGCTGAGGGGTAGGGTTAGGGTTAGGCTTAGTCTTAGGGTTAGGCTTAGGGTGAGGGTGGGGTTGAGGATTAGGGTTAGGGTGATGGTTAGGGTTAGGGTTAGGGTGAGGGTTCAGATGAGGGTTAGGGTGAGGGTAAGGTTTAAGGTGAGGGTTAGGGTGAGGGTGAGGGTTATGTTTACCATTAGGGTTAGGGTAAGAGTTAGCGTGAGGGTTAGGTTTAGGTTTAGGGTTAGGGTGAGTGTGAGGGTGAGGGTTAGGTTCAGGGTTCGGGTGAGGGTTAGGTTTAGTGTTAGGGTTAGGTTGTGGGTTATGGCTAGGGTTAGTGTGAAGGTGAGGGTGAGGGTTAGGGTGTGGGTGAGGTTGAGGTTTAGGGTTAGGAATAGGGTGGGGCTGAGTGTGAGTGTGAGGTTTAGGGTGAGGAATAGGGATAGGGTGAGGGTGAGTGTTAGGGTGAGGTTTAGTGGTAGGTTAGGGTTAGTGTTAGAGTTAGTGTTAGAGTTAGAGTTAGGGTGATGGTTAGTATGAGGGTTAGTTTAAGGTTAAGGGTGAGGGTTAGGGTTAGGGTTAGTGTTAGGAGGAAGTTTAGGGTGAGGGGTAGGGTTAGGTTTAGGGTGAGGATTAGGGTTATTGTGACCGTTAGGGTAAGGGTTAGGGTTAGGGTTAGGTTGAGGGTTAGGGTTTTGGTTAGGGTTAAGGTGAGAGTGAAGGTTAGGGTGAGGTTTAGCGTTAGTGTTAGGGTTAGGGTGAGGGTTAGAGTTAGGGTGGAGTTTGGGATTAGTGTTAGGGTTATGGTTAGGGTGAGGCTTAGTGGTAGGGTTAGGGTTAGTGTTAGGAGGAAGTTTAGGGTGAGGGTTAGTGTTAGGTTGAGGGATAGGGTTAGCAATAGTGTTAGTGTGAGGGCTAAGGTGATGGTGAGGTTTAGGGTTAGGGTTAGGTTTAGCGTGAGGGTTAGGCTTAGGCTGAGGGTAGGGTTATTGGGAGCATTGGTGTTAGGGTTAGGCTTAGTGTTAGGGTGAGGGTAAGGGTTAGGCTGAGGTTTAGGTATAGGGTGAAGGTTAGGGTTAGGGTGAGGGTCAGGGTTAGTGTTAGGGTTAGGCTGAGGGTTAGGTGAGGGTTAGGGTTAGGGTTAGGGTAAGGGTTAGCGTTAGGGTTAGGGTTAGGGTTAGGATTAGTGTTAGAGTTAGGGTGAGGGTTAGGGTGAGGGTTTCAGGTTAGGGTTAGGGTTAGGTTGAGGGTTACGGTGAGGGTGAGGATTAGGATTAGGTTTAGGTTTATCATGTTGGTATGTGATCGTGTGCGGTTAGGGTGAGTGTTAGATTTAGCATTAGGGATAGAGTGAAGGTTAGGGTTAGTGTTAGGGTTAGGGTTAAGGTGAGCTTGAGGGTGAGGGTTAGGGTTAGGGTTATGATGAATTTTAGATTTAGGGTGAGGGTTAGGGTTAGTGTTAGTGTGAGGTTAAGGGTGAGGGTGACGGTTAGGTTTAGAGTAAGGGTGAGGATTAGGTTTAGTGTGAGGTTTAGGGTGAGGATGAGGTTAAGGCTTTGGGTGAGGTTTAGGGTAAGGTTGAGTGTTAGGGTTAGGGTTAGCGTGAGGGAGAGGGTTAGGGTGAGTGTTAGGGTTAGGATAGGGTTAGGTTTAGGATGAGGGTTAGGGTAAGGGGTAGGGTTATGTTTAGGGTGAGGGTTAGGTTTAGTGTGAGTGTTGGGGTTAGGATTAGGGTTAGGATTAGTGTGAAGGTAAGAATTAGGGTGACGGTTAGGGTGAGGGTGAGGTTTAGGGTTAGGATTAGGGTTATGGTTAGTGTTATGCTGAGGGTGATGTTGAGGGTGAGGGTGAGTGTGAGTTTTAGGGTTAGGGTAAGGGTGAGGGTTAGGGTGAGGGTTAGGTTTAGGGTGAGGGATAGGGTGAGGGTGAGGTTGAGGGTGAGTGTTAGGGTTAGGAGAAGGTTTAGGGTTAGGGTTAATCTTAGGGTTAGGGTGAGGTTTTGGGTTAGGTTTAGGTGTAGGATGAGGGTTAGGCTGAGGGGTAGGTGTAGGGTTAGGTGAGGGTTAGGGTTAGTGTGAGGGTTAGGTTTAGGGTTAGGTTGAGGGTAAGGATTAGTGTGAGGGTTAGGGTGAGGGTGAGTGTTAGGGTTAGGCGGAGGGTAGGGGTTAGGGTGAGGGTTAGATTGTTGGTGAGGTTTATGGTTAGCATTAGTGTTAGTGTTAGCGTGAGGGTTAGGTTTAGGATTAGGGATAGGGTGAGTATTAGGGTTAGGATTAGTGTTAGGGTGAGCATTAGGCTTGAGAGGTAGGGTTAGGGTTAGGCTTAGTCTTAGGGTTAGGCTTAGGGTGAGGGTGGGGTTGAGGATTAGGGTTAGGGTGATGGTTAGGGTTAGGGTTAGGGTGAGGGTTCAGATTAGGGTTAGGGTGAGGGTAAGGTTTAAGGTGAGGGTTAGGGTGAGGGTGAGGGTTATGTTTACCATTAGGGTTAGGGTTATAGTTAGCGTGAGGGTTAGGTTTAGGGTTAGGGTTAGGGTGAGTGTGAGGGTGAGGGTTAGGTTTAGGGTTCGGGTGAGGGTTAGGTTTAGCGTTAGGGTTAGGTTGTGGGTTAGGGTTAGGGTTAGTGTGAGGGTGAGGGTGAGGGTTAGGGTGTGGGTGAGGGTGAGATTTAGGGTTAGGAATAGGGTGGGGTGAGTGTGAGTATGAGGTTTAGGGTGAGGAATACGGATAGGGTGAGGGTGAGTGTTAGGGTGAGGTTTAGTGGTAGGTTAGGTGAGTGTTAGAGTTAGGGTGATGGTTAGTATGAGGGTTAGTTTAAGGTTAAGGGTGAGGGTTAAGGTGAGGGTTAGGGTTAGGATTAGGTTAGGGTGAGGGTGAGGGTGAGCATTTGCGTTAGCGTTAGGGTTAGGGATAGGTTTAGGGTTAGGGTGAGTTTTAGGATGAGGGTTAGGGTTAGGGTTTACGTGAGGGTTAGGGTCAGGGTGAGGGTAAGGGTTAGGGTTAGATTTACGGTGAGAGTAATGGTTAGCATGAGGTTTTCGGTGAGTGTGAGGGTTAACGTTAGCATTAGGGTTAGGGTGAGGTTTAGGGTGAGGGTTAGGGTTAGCTTTATGGTTAGGGTGAGGTGAGGGTGAGGGTGATTGTGAGGTTTATGGTTAGGGTGAGAGATAGGTTTAGGGTGAGGGTTAGGCTTTGGGTTAAGGTGCAGATATGCGTGAGGGTGACAGTGAGGCTTAGGGTGAGGGTGAGTGTGAGTGTGGGGGTTATGCTTAGAGTTAGGTTTAGGGTTAGGGTTAGTGTGAGGGTGAAGGTGAGGGTTAGGCTTAAGAGTAGGTTTAGGTTTAAATTTAGGCTGAGGGTGAGCGTGTCGGAGAGGGTAACGGTTAGGCTTAGGATTAGGGTTGGTGTGAGGGTTAGGGTGAGGGTAAGGTTAAAGGTTAGGGTGAGGGTGAGGGTTAGGGTTAGGGTTAGGGTGAGGATTAGGGTTAGGGTGAGGTTAGAGTTAGGGTGAGGTTTATTGTTAATGTGAGGGTTAGTGTTAGTGTTAGGTTGAGGGGAAAGTTTAGGTTGAGGGTTATGGATAGGGTTAGGTTTAGGGTGAGGTTTCGGGTTAGGGTGAAGGTTAGGGTCAGGGTGAGTGTTAGGGTTAGCATTATGGTTAGGGTGAGGGTTAGTGTGAGGGTTAGCGTAAGGTTAGTGTGAGGGTTAGGTTTAGGGTGAGGGTTAGGTTGAGGGTGAGAGTAATGTTAAGTGTGAGGGTTAGGGTTATGGTGAGGATTATGGTAAGCTTGTGGGTTAGGGTGAGGGTTAGGTTTAGGTTTACAGTAAGGGTGAGGGTTAGGGTGAGTGTTAGGTTTGGGGTTAGGGTTAGGGTGAGGGTGAGATTGAGTGTTGGGAATAGGGTGAGGGTTAGGTTTAGGGTGAGGGTTAGGATTAGGATTAGGTTTAGGGTGAGGCCTAGGGTGAGGGTGAGGGTTAGGGTTAGGGATAGGGTTAGGTTGAGGGTTAGGGTTAGGCTGAGGATTAGGGATAGTGTAATGGCTAGTTTTAGGGTTAGGGTTAGTGTTAGGGTGAGCGTAAGTTTTAGGGTTAGGTTTAGGGTTACGGTGAGGTTGAGGGTTAGGTTAAGGGTGAGGGTTAGGGTTAGGGTGAGGGTGAAGGTGAGGGTTAGGATAAGGGTTAGGGTTAGGGTTATTTTTAGGTTTAGGGTTAGGTTTATGGTTATGTTGAGCGTGAGGGTGAGGGTTAGGGTTAGTGTGAGGTTTAGAGTTAGGGTTACGTTTAGGGTTAGGGTTAGGATGAGGTTTAGGGTGAGGGGTAGGGTTAAGGTTAGGGTGAGGGTTAGGGTTAGTGTGAAGGTTAGGGTTTGGGTTAGGATTAGGTTACGTTGAGGGTTAGGTTTTAGATTAGGGTTAGGGTGAGAGTGAGGGTTAGGGTGAGGTTAAGGGTTAGATTAGATTTAGGGTTAGGGTGAGGGTAAGGGTTAGGATGAGGGTTAGGCTTAGGGTCAGGTTTAGGTTGAGGTTGATGTTTAGGGTTAGTGTTAGGTTGAGGTGAAGGTTTAGGGTGAGGTTGAGGGTGAGGGTGAGTGTTAGGGTTAGCATTAGGGTTAGGGTGTGGTTTAGTGTGAGTGTTTTGGTTAGTTTAGGGTGAGGTTTTGGGTTAGTGTGAGGGTTAGGGTGAGGGTAAGGTAAGGGTATGGGTGAGGTGTTTGGTGAGCGTGAGGGTTACGGAAAGTGAGAGGGTTAGCGTTAGGGTGAGGGTTAGAGTTAGGGTTAAGAAAAGGGTTAGTGTGAGGGATAAGGTGAGGGTGAGGATTAGGGTTAGGTTTAGGTTTAGGTTGAGGGTTAGGTTTAGGCTGAAGGTTAGGGTTAGTGTGAGTGTTGGTGTTAGGTTTAGGCTTAGTATTAGGTTGAGGGTAAGATTTAGGGTGAGGGTTAGGTTTAGGGTGAGTGTTAGGGTTAGGGTGAGGGTGAGGGTTAGGTTTAGGGTGAGGGTAAGTTTTAACATAAGGTCTAGGTTTAGGGTTATTGAAGGTTTTGTTGAGGTTTAGTATTAGTGTTAGTGTAAGGGTTAGGGTTAGGGTTAGTGTGAGGATTAGGTTGAGGGTTAGCTTGACGTTTAGGGTTAGTGTGAGGGTTAGGGTTAGGCTGAGGGTGAGGGTGAAGGTGAGAGTTAGGGTTAGGATTAGGGTTAGGGAGAGGTTTTGGGTTTGGTTTAGGGTTAGGATGATGGTTAGGGTGAGGGGTAAGTTTAGGTTTAGGGTGAGGTTAGATTTATTGTGAGGGTTAGCGTTAGGTTTAGGTTTAGGGTGAGGGTGAGGATATGGTTTAGGGTGCGGGTTAGGGTGAGGGTTAGGGTTAGGGATAAGGTTAGGTTTAGGGTGACTGTTAGCTTGAGGGTTTGGTTTAGGTTTAGGGATAAGGTTTCGGATGAGGGTTCGGGCTCAGTTTAGGGTTAGGTTAAGGGTTTCGTGTTTGGGTTACTGTTAGGGTTAGAGTGAGGTTTATGGTGAGGGTGAGGTTATGTTTAGGCTTATGGTGTGTTTAAGTGATAGCGTGAGGGTTAGAGTGAGTGTTAGAGTTATTAGTAGGGTTTGGGTGAGGGTGAGGGAGAGGGTTAGGGTTTGGGTTAGCGTGAGGGTGAGGGTCAGGGTGACGGTTAGGGTTAGAGTTAGGGTGAGGGTTAGGTTTAGTGTGAGGTTTAGAGTGAGGATGAGGTTAAGGGTTAGGGTGAGGGTTAAGGTAAAGGTGAGGGTTAGGGTTAGGTTTAGTGTTAGGGTGAGGGTTAGGGTTAAGTTTAGGGTTAGGGTGACGGGGAGGTTTAGGGTTAGGTTTAGGGTGAGTGATAAGGTGCGGGTTAGGGTTAGGGTGAGGGTTAGGGATAGGGTGAGGGTTAGGGTTAGGGTTAGTTTGTGGGTGGTGTAAGGGTGAGGTTTAGGATGATGTTTAGGATTAGGATGAGGGCTAGGGTGAGGGTTAGGGTTAGCGTTAGGGTGAGGGTTAGGGTTAGGTTTAGGTTGATGTTTGGGGTGAGGGGTAGGGTTAGATTTAGGGTGAGGGTTAGGTTTAGTGAGAGCGTTATGGTTAGGCTTAGGGTGAGGGTGGCGGTAAGGTTTATGGTTAGTGTTATGTTGGGGTTGATGGTTAGGGTTAGGATTAGGGGTAGGGTTAGGGTAAGGCTGAGCATGAATGTGAGAGTGCGGGTGAGGTTTACGGGTAGGGTTACGTTTAGGGTGAGGGCTGGGGTGAGGGTGAGGGTTAGGGTGAAGGATAGGGTGAGGGTGAGAGTGAGGGCCTTTGTTAGATAATGGTTAGGGTTAGGGTGAGGATTAGGTGAGGGTGAGGGTGAGGGTGAGCTTTAGGGATAGGGTGTGGGTGCGTGTTAGGTTTGGGTTGGGGGTTCAGTTGATGTTGAGTGTTAGGGTAAGGTTGAGATTTAGGGTTACATGAGGGTTAGGTTTAGGGTTAGGGTTAGAGTTAGGATGAGGGTTTGGGTGAGGGATACTGTTAAGGTTAGGGTGAGCATTAGGGTTAATGTGAGGGTTAGGGTTAGGGTGAGGTTCATGTTAGAGTGACGGTTCAGGTGAGAGTTAGGGTTAGGGTTACTGTTAGTGTGAGGGTTAGGGTTAGCTTTAGTGTTAAGTTGAGGGTGAGGGTGAGGGTTAGGGTTAGGCTTAGGGTTAAGGTGAGGGTGAGGGTGAGGATGAGGGTTAGCTTGAGGGTTAGGGTTAAGGTGAGGGTTAGGTTTACGATTAGGGTTATTGTTAGGATTAGGTTTAGGGTGAGGGTGAGGATGAGGGTGAGGGTGAGGGTGTGGGATAGGGTTAGGGTTAGGTTGAGGGTGAGCATGAGGGTTAGGGTTAGGGTGATGGGTAGGTTTAAGTTTAGGGTGAGGGTTAGGGTTAGTGTGAAAGTTAAGTTTATGGTTAGGGTGAGGTTTAGGCTGAGGGTTAGGGTTTGGATTAGGGTTAGGATGAGGGTGAGGGTTAGGGTGAGGTTTATGGTTAGTTTAGGGTTGGGTTTATGGTGAGGGTTAGGGTGAGGGTAAGGATTAGGTTGAGGGTTAGGGTTAGCGTGAGGTTTAGGGTGAGATTGTGGGTTAGGGTTAGGGTTAGAGTGAGGTTCAGGTTTAGGGTGAGGGTTAGGGTGAGGGTGATTGTTAGGGTTAGCATTAGGGTTAGGGTGAGGTTTAGTGTGAGTGTTTTGGATAGGTTAAGTTGAGGTTTTGGCTTAGTGTGAGGGTTAGTGTGAGGGTAAGGTAAGGGTAAGGGTGAGGTTTTTGGTGAGGGTGAGGGTTACGGAAAGGGTGAGGGTTAGGGTTAGGGTTAGGGTTAGGGATAGGAAAAGGGTTAGTGTGAGGGATAAGATGAGGGTGAGGATTTGGGTTAGGGTTAGGTTTAGGTTGACGGTTAGGTTTAGGCTGAGGGTTAGGGTTAGTGTGAGCGTTTGTGTTAGGGTTAGGCTTAGTGTTAGGGTGAAGGTTAGGGTTAGGGTGAGGGTGAGGGTTAGGGTGAGGTTTAGGGTTAGCTTAGGGTTAGGTTTAGGGTGAGGGTTAGGGTGAGGGTAAGGATTAGGGTGAGGGTTAGGTTTACGGTGAGGTTTAGGGTGAGGTTGTGGGTTAGGGTTAAGGTTAGACTGAGGTTCAGGTTTAGGGTGAGGGTTAGGGTGAGGGTGAGTGTTAGGGTTAGCATTAGGGTTAGGGTGAGGTTTAGTGTGAGTGTTTTGATTAGGTTAGGTTGAGGTTTATGGTTAGTGTGAGGGTTAGGGTGAGGGTAAGGTAAGGGTAAGGGTGAGGTTTTTGGTGAGGGTTAGGGTTACTTAAAGGGTGAGGGTTAGGGTTAGTGATAGGAAAAGGGTTAGTGTGAGGGAAAGTTGAGGGTGAGGATTTGGGTTAGGGTTAGGATTAGGTTGAGGGTTAGGTTTAGGCTGAGGGTTAGGTTTAGTGTGAGGGTTTGTGTTAGGGTTAGGCTTAGTGTTAGGGTGAAGGTTAGGGTTAGGGTGAGTGTTAGGGTTAGGGTGAGGGTAAGGGTTAGGGTTAGGACTAGATTTAGGGTTATTGAGGATTTTGGTGATGTTTAGGGTTAGGGTTAGTGTAAGGGTTATGGTTAGGTTTAGTGTTAAGGATTAGGTTGAGGGTTAGCGTGATGGTTAGGGTTAGTGTGAGGGTAAGGGTTAGGCTGAGGGTGAGGGTGAGGTTGAGAGTGTTAGTGTTAGGGTGAGTTATGATGAGGGTGAGGGTTAGGGTTAGGATTAGTGTTAGGGATAGGTTTTGAGTTAGATTTAGGGAGAATGAGGGTTAGGGTGAGGGGTAAGTTTAGGTTTAGGGTGAGGGTTAGAGTTATTGTAAGCATCAGCGTTAGGGTTAGGGTTAGGGTGAGGGTGAGTATAAGGTTTAGGGTGAGGGTTAGGGTGAGGGTTAGGGTTTGGGATAGGGTTAGGGATAGGGTGACACTTAGCTTGAGGGTTAGGTTTAGGGTTAGGGTTAAGGTTAGGGTTAGGGTTTCGTGTTTGGGTTAGGGTTAAGTTTAGGGTGAGATTTAGGGTGAGTGTGAGGGTGAGGGTTAGGTTTAGGTTTATGGTGTGGGTAAGTGATAGCGTGAGGGTTAGGGTGAGTGTTAGAGTTACCAGCAGGGTTAGAGTGAAGGTTAGGGTGAGGGTTAGGGTTAGGGATAAGGTGAGCTTGAGGGTGATTGTTAGGGTTAGGGTTAGGGTGAGTTTTAGGGTTAGGGTGAGGGTTAGGGTTAGGGTTAGCATGAGGGTGAGGGTGAGGGTGACGGTTAGGGGTAGAGTTTGGGTGAGGTTTAGGTTTAGTGTGAGGTTTAGGGTGAGGATGAGGTTAAGGGTTAGGGTGAGGGTTAAGGTAAGGGTGAGGGTTAGGGTTAAGGTTAGTGTTAGGGAGAGGGTTAGGGTGAGGGTTAGGGTTAGTGTTAAGGTTAGGGTTTGGGTGAGGGGGAGGGTTAGGGTTCGGTTTAAGGTGAGGGCTAGTGTGGGGGTTAGGGTTAGGGTTAGGGTGAGTGTTAGGGTTACGGTACGTTTGAGGGTGGTGTGAGGGTGAAGTTTAAGATGAGGATTAGGATTAGGGTGAGGGCTAGGGTGAGGGTGAGGGTTAGCGTTAGGGTGAGGGTAAGGTTTAGGTTAGGTTGAGGTTTGGGGTGAGGGGTAGGGTTAGGTTTAGGGTGAGGGTTAGGTTTAGTGTGAGGGTTAAGGTTAGGGATATTGTGAGGGTGAGGGTAAGGGTTATGGTGAGTGTTATGATCAGGTTGAGGGTTAGGGTTAGGATTAGGGGTAGGGTAAGGTAAGGCTGAGCATGAGGGTGAGGGTGCGGGTGAGGTTTAGAGTAAGGGTTACGTTTAGGGTGAGGGCTAGGGTGATGGTGAGGGTTAGGGTGAAGTTTAGGGTGAGGTTGAGGGTGAGGGTCTTTGTTAGATAATGGTTAAGGTTAGTGTGAGGATTAGGTGAGGGTTAGGGTGAGCCTGAGGATTAGGGTGTGGGTGAGTGTTAGGGTTAGTGTGAGGGTTCGGGTGATGGTAAAGGTTAGGGTAACGTTGAAAATTAGGGTTAGGTTTAGATGAGGGTTAGGTTTAGGTTTAGGATTAGAGTTAGGCTGAGGGTTCGGGTGAGGTGTACTGTTAAGGTTAGGGTAAACATTAGGGTTAATTTGAGGGGTAGGGATAGGGTGAGGATAAAGTTCGGGTGACGGTTAGGGTGAGGGTGAGGGTTAGGGTTACTGTTAGGGTGAGGGTTAGAGTTAGCTTTAGTGTTAAGGTGAGGGTGAGGGTTTGGGTTAGTGTTAGGCTTAGGGTTAAGGTGAGGGTGATGGTGAGGATGAGGGTTAGAGTGAGGGTTAGCATTAGAGTGAGGGTTAGGTTTAGGGTTAGGGTTAGGGTTATTGTTAGGGTTAGATTTAGGGTGAGGGTGAGGATGAGGGTGGGGTGAGGGTGTGGGTTAGGGTTAGGGTTAGGTTTAGGGTGAGGGTGAGGGTTAGGGTTAGGGTTAATGTTAGGCTTAGGTTGTTACGGTTAGTGTGAGGCTTAGTGTTAGGGTTAGGGTTGGTGTTAGGGTGAGGGAAAGTATTAGGGTGAGGATTAGGGTTAGGGTGAGGGTTAGGAACAGGTTGAGGGTTAGGATTAGGGTTCTGGTTAAGGTGAGGGTGAGGGTGATGCTTAGGGTTAGGGTTAGGTTGAGGGATAGGTGAGGGTTAGGTTTAGGGTGAGGGTTAGGGTTAGGGTGAGAGTTAGCCTTAGTGTTAATTTGAGGGTGGGGTGAGGGTCAGGTTTAGGGTGTGGGTTAGGGTTAGGGTGATGGCTAGATTAGTGTGATGATTAGGGTTAGGGTGAGAGTTAGGGTTACGTTTAGGGTGAAGGATACGGTGAGGTTTAGGTTTAGGTTTAGAGTGAGGGTTAGGTTTAGTGTGAGGGTTACGGTTAGGGTTAGGTTGAGGGTGAGGGTTAGGATTAAGGGTGAGGGTTAGGGTAATGCTGAGGGTTATGTTTAGGATTAGCTTTAGAGTTAGGTTTAGGCTGAGGGTGAGAGTGAGGGTGAGTGTGAGGTTTAGGATTAGGGTTAGGTTTAGGGTGAGGGGTAGTGTGAGGGTGAGTGTTAGGGTAAAGATGAGGGCGAGGTTGAGGGTGAGGGTCTCGGTTAGGTAGAGGTTAGGGTTAGGATGAGGATTAGGTGACAGTTAGGGTGAGGGTGAGGCTTAGGGTTAGGGTTAGAGAGAGGGTTATGTTAGGGGTTAAGGTTAGAATTAGGGTGAGGGTTAGGATGGGGGTGAGTGTTAGGATTAGGGTTAGAGAGAGGGTTAGGTTAGGGGTTAAGGTTAGAATTAGGGTGAGGGTTAGGGTGAAGGGTAGGGTTAGAGTTAGGGTGAGCATAAAGCTTAATGTGAGGGCTAGGGTTACTGTGAGGATAAAGTAAGGGTGAGAGTTAGGGTGAGGTTTAGGGTTAGGATTAGTGTTAAGGTGAGAGTAAGTGTGAGGGTTAGGGTTAGGCTTAGGGTTAAAATGAGGGTGAGGGTGAGGGCGAGGGTTAGTGTGAGGTTTAGGGTTAGGGTGAGGGTTAGGTTTAGGGTTAGGGTTTGGGTTATTTTTAGGGTTAAGGTTAGGGTGAGGGTGAGGATAAGGTTTAGTGTGATGTTTAGGGTGATTGTGATGGTTAGGGTGAGGGTGAGGGTGAGGTTTTGGTTGAGTGTTTGGGTTAGGTTTAGGGTGAGAGTGAGTGTGAGGGTTAGGGTCAGGGTTAATATTAGGCTTAGGATTAGGCTGAGGGTGAGCGTGAGTGTGAGAGTTAGGGTTAGGGTTAGTGTGAGGCTTAGGCTTAAGGTGAGGGTGAGGGTTAGGGATAGGGTCATGGTTAGAGTGGGGGTGAGGGTGAGGCTTAGGGTGAGGGTGAGGGTGAGTGTTAGGGTGCGCGTAAGTTTTAGGGTTAGATTTAGGGTTAGGGTAAGGGTTAGGATGATGGTTAGGATGAGGGGCAGGGTTAGGGTTCTGGTGAGGTTCAGGGTTAGTTTGAGGGTGACCATTACGTTTGGGTTTAGGGTGAAGGTTAAGGTGAGGGTTAGGGATAGGTTTAGGTTTAGGCTGAGGGTTAGGGTGAGGGTAAGTTTTAGGGTGAGGGTTAGGGTGAGTGTGAGGGTTAGGTTTAGGGAGAGATTTAGGTTTATGGAGAGGATTAGGGTTCCGTTTAGGGTGAAGTTGAGGGTGATGGTGTGGGTTAGGGTAAGGATTAGGTTTAGGGTTAGGGTTAGGGTTATTGTTAGGGTTAGGGTTAGGGTTACGGTTAAGGTGAGGTTGCGGGTGAGGTGAGGTTTAGCGTTAGGGTTAGCGTTAGGGTGAGGGTTTTGGTGAAGGTAAGTGTTGGGGTGAGGGTTAGGGTTAGGGTGAGGTTGAGGGTGAGGTTGAGAGTTAGTGTTAGGGTTAGGGTTAGGGTGAGGTTTAGGGTGAGTTTGAGGTTTAGTGTTAGGGTTAGTGTTAGGATGAGATTAAGGGTTAGGTTGAGGGTTAGCGTGAGTGTTAGGGTTAAGTTAGGGTGAGGGTTAGGGTTAGGGTGAGGTTTAGGGTTAGTGAAGGTTAGTTTTAGGGTTATGCTTAGTGTTCAGTTGAGGGTAATGTTTAGATTGAGGTTTAGGTTGCGGGTGAGGGTTAGGGTTTGTGTGAGGGTTAGGGATAGGGTGTGGATTATAGTGAGGTTTAGGGTTAGGGTGATCTTTAGGGTGAGGGTTAGGGTGAGGTTGAGGGTGAGGGTGAGGATTAGGCTTAGGGTTAGGGTGAGGGTGAGTGTGAGGTTTAGGGTTAGGGTTAGGCTTAGGCTTTGGGTTAGGCTGAGGGTGGGGTTGAGTGTGAGTGTTAGGGTTAGGGTGAGGGTTAGGGTTAGGGTTAGGGTGAAGGTTATGGTTATGGTTAGGGCTAGGGTAAGGGATAGGGTCAGTGCGAGGGTTAGGGTTAGGGTTAGATTTATGCTGAGAGTAAGGGTTAGCGTGAGGTTTAGCATGAGTGTGAGGGTTAGAGTTACATTAGGGTTAGGGTAGGTTTAGCTTGAGGGTTAGGGTTAGGTTTAGGTTTAGGGTGAAGTGAGCGTGAGGGTGATTGTGAGGTTTATTGTTAGGGTGAGGGATAGGTTTAGGGTGATGGTTAGGTTTAGGGTGAGGGTGAGCTTGAGGGTGACAGTGAGGTTTAGGGTGAGGGTGAGGGTGAGTGTGAGGGTTAGGATTAGGTTTAGGTTTAGGGTTAGGGTTAGTTTGAGGGTGAAGGTGAAGGTTAGTGTTAGGAGTAGGGTTAGGTTTAAAGTTAGGCTGAGGGTGAGCGTGAGGTTGAGGGTGATGGTTAGGGTTAGGGTTAAGTTGAGGGTTAGAGTTAGTGTGAGGGTTAAGGTGAGGGTAAGGTTAAAGGTTAGGGTGAGGGTTAGGGTTAGGGTTCGGGTAAGGTTTAGGGTTAGGGTGAGGGTGAGGGTTAGGGTGAGGTTAAGGGTGAGTTTTAGGGTGAGGGTTAGGGTTAGGGTGATGTTTAGGGTTAGGATTAGGGTTGTGGTGAATACTAGCTTGTCAGTGAGGGTTAGGGATAGGGTGAAGGTGAGGGTTAGGTTTAGGGTTAAGTTGAGGGTTTGGGTGATGTATAGGTTTAGGAGTAGTGTTAGGTTTAGAGTTAGACTGAGGATGAGGGTGAGGGTGAGGGTGACTGATAGGGTTAGGGTTAGGGTGAGGGTTAAGGTGAGGATAAGGGTGAGTGTTAGAGTGAGCGTTCGGGTTCGGGAGAGTATGAGGGTTAGGGTTTGGGTGAGGGTTAGGGTTGGGTGAGTGTTAGGATGATGGTGAGGGTGAGGGTTAGGGTTGGGTTTAGGGTCAGAGTGAGGGTTAGGGTGAGGGGTATGGTTAGGGTTAGGGTGAAGATTAGGGTTGGTGTGAAGGTTAGGGTTGGGGTGAGGTTTACGGTTACTGTGAAGATTCATGTTAGGTTTAGACTTAGTGTTAGGGTGAGAGTAAGGGTTAGGTTGACGGTGAGGTTTATGTTGAGGTTTAGGGTTAGTATGAGGGTTAGGGCTAGGGTGAGGGTAATGGTGAGGGTTAGGGTTAGGGTGATGTTTATGGTGAGGGTAAGGGTTAGGGTGAGGGGGAGGGTGAGGGTTCAGTTGTGGGTTTGGGTGAGGGTTAGGGTGAGGTTGAGGGTGAGGGTGAGACTTAGGGTTAGGTTTAGGGTGACGGTTAATGTGAGGATTAGGGATAGGGTTATGCTTAGGTTTAGGCTTAGGCTGAGGGTGACTGTGAGCGTGAGGGTTAGGGTTAGGGTGAGGGTTAGGTTTAGGGTGAGGGTTAGGTTGAGGGTGAGTGTGAGGGTTAGGTTTAGGTTTAGGATTGCGTTTAGGGTGAGCCTGTGGGTGAGGCTGAGGGTGAGGATTATAGTTAGGGTGAGGGTTAGGCTAAGGGTTAGGGTGAGGGTTAGGTTTAGGGTGATGTTTAGATTGAGGGTTTGGGTTAGGGTTAGGGTGAGTGTGAGGGTCAGTGAGAGTGTTAGGATTAGGTTTAGGGTTAGGTTTAGGGTGAGGGTGAGTGTGAGGTTTAGGGTTAGGGTGATTGTTAGGCTTAGGATTAAGCTGAGGGTGAGGGTGAGTGTGAGGGTTAGGGTTATCTTGAGTGTGAGCATTAGGGTTAGGTTTAGGGTGAGGGTGAGGTTGAGGGTTAGGGTGAGGGTTAGGGTTTGATTTAGGGTGAGGGTTAAAAGAGGGTGAGGGTTAGGGTTAGGGTGAGGGTTAGGGTTAGGTGGAGGGTGAGGAATAGCGTTAGGGTGAGGGTTAGGGTTAGGGTGATGTTTAGGGTGAGTGTGAGGGTTGGTTTGAGGGTTTGCATTAGGTTTAGGGTGAGGTTGAGGGTGAGGTTGAGGCTTAGAGTTAGGGTTAGGGTGAGGTTGACTGTGAGGGTTAGGTTTAGGGTTAGGCTTTAGGCTGAGGTTTAGGCTCAGGGTGAGAGTGAGGGTGATGGTTAGGGTTAGGGTGAGGTTTAGGGTTAGGGTTCGGGTGAGGGTTAGGGATAGTTTGAGGGTTAGGGTTCGGGTGAAAGTTAGGGTTACTGTGAGGGTTCATGTTAGGTTTAGGCTTAGTTTTAGCTTGAGGGTAAGGGTTAGGTTGAAGGTCAGGTTTAGGGTGAGGTTTAGGGTTAGTATGAGGGTTAGGGCTTGGGTGAGGTTAAGGTTGATGGTTAGGGTTAGGGTGATGTTTAGGGTGAGGGTAAGGGTTAGGGTGAGGGTGAGGGTGAGGGTTCAGTTGAGGGTTTGGTTAGGTTTAGGGTGAGGTTGACACTTAGGGTTAGGTTTAGGGTGAGGTTGAGTGTGAGGTTTAGGGATAGGGTTAGGGTTAGGTTTAGGGTTAGGCTGAGGGTGACTATGAGCTTGAGGTTTAGTGTTATGGTGAGTATTATGGTTGGGGTTAGGGTGAGGTTATTGTTCGGGTGAGTGTTAGGGTTTGGGTGAGGGTTAGCGTTAAGTTTAGGGTTAAGGTTAGGTTGGAGGTTAGGGTTAGGGTGGGGGTTAGCGTTAGTGGTAGGCTTAGGTTGAGCGTGAGGGTGAGGGTTAGGGTTAGGATTAGGTTTAAGGTGAGCCTGAGGTTGAGGGTGAAGGTTAGGGTTAGGGTGCGGGTTAGTCTAAGGGTTAGGGTGAGGGTTATGTTTAGGGTGATGTTTAGGTTGAGGGTTTGGGTTAGGGTTAGGGTGAGTGTGAGAGTGAGTGAGAGGGTTAGGATTAGTGTTAGGGTTAGGTTTAGAGTGAGGGAGAGTGTGAGGGTTAGGGTTCGGGTTATTGTTAGGCTTAGGTTTAAGCTGAGTGTGAGGGTGAGAGTGAGGGTTAGGGTTATGTTTAGGGTGAGGGTGAGGTTTAGGGTTCGGGTGAGATTTAGGGTTTGGGTTAGGGTTAGGGTTAGATGAGGGTGAGGGTTACGGTTAGGGTGAGGGTTAGGGTAAGGGTGAGGGTGAGGATTAGCGTTATGGTGAGGGTTAGGGTTCTGGTGTGGATTAGGGTGAGGGTTAGGGTGAGGGTGATGTTTAGGGTGAGTTTGAGGGATGGTTTGCGGTTTTGCATTAGGTTTAGGGTGACGTTGAGGGTGAGGGTGAGGCTTAGACTTACGGTTAGGGTGAGGGTGAGTGTGAGGATTAGGCTTAGGGTTAGTCTTAGGCTTTGGGTTAGGCTGAGGGTGGGGGTGAGTGTGAGGGTTATGGTTAGGATGAGGGTTAGGGTTAGGGTTAGGGATAGGGTGATGTTTAGGGTGACGGTTATTGTGAGATTAAATTTTAGGGTTACACTTAGTTTTAGGGTGAGTGTAATGGTTAGGTTGAGGCTTAGCATTAGGGTGAGTGTTAGGGTTAATGTGAGGGTTAGGTTTTCAGTAAGGGTGAGGTTGAGGGTGATGGTGAGGTTTAGGTTTAGGGTGAGTGTGAGGGTGAGTGTGAGTGTTAGGTTTAGGCTTAGGCTGAGGGTTAGGCTGAGTGTGATGGTGAGGGTGTGGGTGAGGCTTAGAGTTAGGGTGAGTTTTAGGGTTAAGTTTAGCGTGAGCTTTTGGGTTAGGCTTAAGTTTAGGATGAGGGTTAGATGGGGGCTACGGTTATGGTTAGTGTGAGCGTTAGGGTTAGCGTTAGGGTTAGGGATAGGTTTAGGGTTAGGGTGAGGTTTAGGATGAGGTTTAGGTTTACAGTAAGGGTTAGGGTTAGGGTTAGGATGAGGGTTAGGGAGAAGGTTAGGATGAGGGTTAGGGTGAGGTTTCAGTTTAGGGTTCGGGTTAGGGTTATGGTGAGGGTGGGGGTGAGGGTGAGAGTGAAGGTTAGGGTTAGAGTTAGGATGAGGGTGAGGATTAGGGTTAGGGTTAGGGTTAGGGTTAGGTTTATGCTGAGGATAAGGCTGAGGGTGTGGGTGAGGATTAGGGTTAGGTTGAGTGTTAGGGTTAGTGTTAACGTAAGGGTTTGGGTTAGGGTTAAGTTTAGGATGAGAGTTAGTTTGAGGCTTACGGTTACAGTTAGATTGAGCATTAGGGTTAGCGTTAGGGTTAGGGATAGGGTTAGGGTTAGGGTGAGGTTTAGGATGAGGGTTAGGGTTAGGGTGAGGGTTAGGGTGAAGGTAATGGTTATGGTTAGGGCTAGGGTAAGGGATAGGGTCAGTGCAAGGGTTAGGGTTAGGGTTAGATTTATGCTGAGAGTAAGGGTTAGCGTGAGGTTTAGCGTGAGTGTGAGGGTTAGAGTTACATTAGGGTTAGGGTAGGTTTAGCTTGAGGGTTAGGGTTAGGTTTAGGGTTAGGGTGAGGTGAGCGTGAGGGTGATTGTGAGGTTTATTGTTAGGGTGAGGGATAGGTTTAGGGTGAGGGTTAATTTTAGGGTGAGGGTGAGCATGAGGGTGACAGTGAGGCTTAGGTTGAGGGTGAGGGTGAGGGTGATGGTTAGGGTTAGGATTAAGTTGAGGGTTAGAGTTAGTGTGAGGGTTAGGGTGAGGGTAAAGTTAAAGGTTAGGGTGAGGGTTAGGGTTAGGGTGAGGTTTAGGGTTAGGGTGAGGGTGAGGGTTAGGGTGAGGGTAAGGGTGAGTGTTAGGGTGAGCGTTAGGGTTAGGGTGAGGGTTAGGGTTAGGATTAGGGTTATGGTGAATACTAGCTTGTCAGTGAGGGTTAGGGTTAGGGTGAAGGTGAGGGTTAGGTTTAGGGTTAAGTTGAGGATTTGGGTGATGTATAGGTTTAGGAGTAGTGTTAGGTTTAGAGATAGACTAAGGGTGAGGGTGAGGTTGAGGGTGACTGATAGGGTTAGGATTAGGGTTAGGGTTAGGGTGAGGATGAGGGTGAGAGTTAGAGTGAGGGTGAGGGTGAGGGAGAGTATGAGGGTTAGGGTTTGGGTGAGGGTTAGGGTTGGGTGAGTGTTAGGATGATGGTGAGGGTGAGGGTTAATGTTGGGTTTAGGGTCAGAGTGAGGGTTAGGGTGAGGGGTATGGTTAGGGTTAGGGTGAGGGTTAGGGTTAGTGTGAGGGTTAGGGTTAGGGTGAGGTTTACAGTTACTGTGAGGGTTCATGTTAGGTTTAGACTTAGTGTTAGGGTGAGAGTAAGGGTTAGGTTGAGGGTTAGGATTATGGTGAGGGTTAGGGTTAGGGTGATGTTTATGGTGAGGGTGAGGGTTAGTGTGAGGAGGAGGGTGAGGGTTCAGTTGTGGGTTTGGGTGAGGGTTAGGGTGAGGTTGAGGGTGATGGTGAGACTTAGGGTTAGGTTTAGGGTGACGGTAAATGTGAGGATTATGGATAGGGTTATGCTTAGGTTTAGGGTTAGGCTGGGTTAGGGTGAGGGTTACGGTTAGGGTGAGGGTTAGGTTGAGGGTGAGGGTGAGGGTTAGGGTTAGGATTGCGTTTAGGGTGAGCCTGTGGGTGAGGCTGAGGGTGAGGGTTAGGGTTAGGGTCAGGTTTAGGCTAATGGTTAGGGAGAGGGTTAGGTTTAGGGTAATGTTTAGGTTGAGGGTTTGGGTTAGGGTTAGGGTGAGTGTGAAGGTCAGTGAGAGGGTTAGGATTAGGGTTAGGGTTAGGTTTAGGGTGAGGGTGAGTGTGAGGTTTAGGGTTAGGGTGATTGTTAGGCTTAGGTTTAAGCTGAGGGTGAGGGTGAGTGTGAGGGTTAGGGTTATCTTGAGTGTGAGCATTAGGGTTTGGTTTAGGGTGAGGGTGAGGTTAAGGGTTAGGGTGAGGGTTAGGGTTTGATTTAGGGTGAGGGTTAAATGAGGGTGAGGGTTAGGGTTAGGGTGAGGGTTAGGGTTAGGGTGAGGGTGAGGAATAGCGTTAGGGTGAGGGTTAGGTTTAAGGTGAGTGTGAGGGTTGGTTTGAGGGTTTGCGTTAGGTTTAGGGTGAGGTTGAGGGTGAGGTTGAGGCTTAGAGTTAGGGTTAGGGTGAGGTTGACTGTGAGGGTTAGGGTTAGGGTTAGGCTTTAGGCTGAGTGTTAGGCTCAGGGTGAGTGTGAGGGTGATGGTTAGGGTTAGGGTGAGGTTTAGGGTTAGGGTTAGGGTGAGGGTTAGAGATAGTGTGAGGGTTAGGGTTCAGGTGAGTGTTAAGGTATCTGTGAGGGTTCATGTTATGTTTAGGCTCTGTGTTAGGGTGAGGGTAAGTGTTAGGTTGAGGGTCAGGTTTAGGGTGATGTTTAGGGTTAGTATGAGGGTTAGGGCTTGGGTGCGGTTAAGGGTGATGGTTAGGGTTAGGGTGATGTTTAGGGTGAGGGTGAGGGTTAGGGTGAGGGTGAGGGTGAGGGTTCAGTTGAGGGTTTGGGTTAGGTTTAGGTGAGGTTGAGACTTAGGGTTAGGTTTAGGGTGAGGTTGAGACTTAGGGTTAGGTTTAGGGTGAGGGTGAGGGTGAGGTTTAGGGATAGGGTTAGGGTTAGGTTTAGGGTTAGGCTGAGGGTGACTATGAGCTTGAGATTTAGGGTTATGGTGAGCATTAGGGTTGGGGTTAGGGTGAGCGTAAGTGTTGGGGTGAGTGTTAGGGTTTTGGTGAGTGTTAGCGTTAGGTTTAGGGTTAGGGTTAGGTTGGAGGTTAGGGTTAGGGTGAGGGTTAGCGTTAGGGGTAGGGTTAGGTTGAGCGTGAGGGTGAGGGTTAGGGTTAGGATTAGGTTTAAGGTGAGACTGAGGGTGAGGGTGAGGGTTAGGGTTAGGGTGAGGGTTAGGCTAAGGGTTAGGGTGAGGGATAGGTTTAGGGTGATGTTTAGGTTGAGGGTTTGGGTTAGGGTTAGGGTGAGTGTGAGAGTGAGTAAGAGGGTTAGGATTAGTGTTAGGGTTAGGTTTAGGGTGAGGGTGAGTGTGAGGGTTAGGGTTCGGGTTATTGTTAGGCTTAGGTTTAAGCTGAGGGTGAGGGTGAGAGTGAGGGTTAGGGTTATGTTGAGTGTGAGCATTAGGGTTAGTTTTAGGGTGAGGGTGAGGTTTAGGGTTAGGGTGAGGGTTAGGGTTTGGGTTAGGGTGAGGGTTAGATGGTGGTGAGTGTTAGCGTTATCGTCAGGGTTAGGGTTCTGGTGCGGATTTGGGTGACGTTTAGGTTGAGGGTGATGTTTAGGGTGAGTGTGAGGGTGGGCTTGAGGTTTTGCGTTAAGTTTAGGGTGAGATTGAGGGTGAGCGTGAGGCTTAGAGTTAGGATTAGGGTGAGGGTGACTGTGAGGGTTAGGGTTAGGGTTAGGCTTTAGGTTGAGGGTGAGGGTGAGAGTGATGGTTAGGGTTAGGCTGAGGGTTAGTGCTAGGGTTAGGGTGATGTTTACGGATAGTGTGAGGGTTAGGGTTATGGTGAGGTTTAGGGTTACTGTGAGGTTTCATGTTAGGTTTAGGCTTAGTGTTAGGTTGAGGGTAAGGGTTAGGTTGAGTGTCAGGTTTAGGGTTAGGTTTAGTGTTAGTATGAGCATTAGGGCTAAGGTGAAGGTAAGGGTGATGGTTAGGGTTAGGGTGATGTTTAGGGTGAGGGTGAGGGTTAGGGTGAGGGTGAGGGTGAGGGTTCAGTTGAGGGTTTGGGTTAGTGTTCGGGTGAGGTTGAGACTTAAGGTTAGGTTTAGGGTGAGGGTGAGTGTGAGGTTTAAGGATAGGGTTAGGCTTAATTTTAGGGTTAGGCTGAGGGTGACTGTGAGATTGAGGGTTAGTATTATGGTGAGCATTAGGGTTGGGGTTAGGGTGAGGGTAAATGTTCGGGTGAGTGTTAGCATTTAGGTGAGGGTTAGCCTTAGGTTTAGGGTTAGGGTTAGGTTGGAGGTTATGTTAGGGTCAGGGTTAGCGTTAGAGGTAGGGTTAGGTTGAGCGTGAGGGTGCGGGTTAGGGTTAGGATTAGGTTAAAGTTGAGCCTGAGGGTGAGAGTGAGGGTGAGGGTTAGGGTTAGGGTGAGGGTTAGGCTAAGGGTTAGGGTGAGGGTTAGGTTTAGGGTGATGTTTAGGTTGAGGGTTAGGGTTAGGTTGAGGGTGAGGTTGAGTGAGAAGTTTAGGTTTAGGGTTAGGATAAGTTTTAGGTTGATGGTGAGTGTGAGGGTTTGGGTTAGGGTTATTGTTAGGCTTAGGTTTAAGCTGAGGGTGAGGGCTTAGTGTGAGGGTTAGGATTATGTTGAATGTGAGCATTAGGGTTAGGTTTAAATGAGGTTGTGTTTGAGGGTTAGGGTGAGGGTTAGGGTTTGGGTTAGGGTGAGGGTTAGATGAGGGTGAGGGTTAGGGTTAGGGTGAGTGTGAGGGTTAACGTTAGGGTGAGGGTTAGGGATAGTGTCAGGGTTAGGGTTAGGGTGAGGTTTAGGGTTACTGTGTGGGTTCATGTTAGGTTTAGCCTTAGTGTTAGGGTGAGGGTAAGGGTTAGGTTGAGGGTCAGGTTTAGGGTTAGGTTTAGGGTTAGTATTAGGATTAAGGCTAGGGTGAGGGTGAGGGTGAGGGTTAGGGTGAGGGTGAGGGTGAGGGTTCAGTTGAGGGTTTGGGTTGGGGTTAGGGTTAGTTTTAGGGTGAGGTTGAGTGTGAGGTTTAGGGATACGGTTAGGCTTAGGTTTAGGGTTAGGCTGAGGGTGACTATGAGTTTGAGGGTTAGGGTTATGGTGAGCATTAGGGTTGGGGTTAGGGTGAGGGTAAGTGTTGGGGTGAGTGTTAGGGTTTGGGTGAGGGTTACCATTAGGTTTAGGGTTAAGGTTAGTTTGGAGGTTAGGGTTATGGTGAGCCTTAGCATTAGGGGTAGGGCTAGGTTGAGGGTGAGGGTGAGGGTTAGGGTTAGGATTAGTTTTAAGGTGAGCCTGAGGGTGAGGGTGAGGGTTAGGGTTAGGGTGAGTGTTAGGTTTACGGTGATGTTTAGGTTGAGGGTTAGGGTTAGGGTTAGGGTGCGTGTGAAGGTGAGTGAGAGGGTTAGGATTAGTGTTAGGGTTAGGTTTAGGGTGAGGGTGAGTGTGAGGGTTAGGTTTCAGGTTATTGTTAGGCTTAGGTTTAAGCTGAGGGTTAGGGTGAGTGTGAGGGTTTGGGTTATGTTGAGTGTGAGCATTAGGGTTAGGTTTAGGATGAGGGTGAGGTTGAGGGTTAGGGTGAGGGTTAGGGTTTGGGTTAGGTGAGGGTTAAATGAGGGTGAGGGTTAGGGTTAGGGTGAGGGTTAGGGTTAGGGTGAGGGTGAGGATTAGCGTTAGGGTGAGGGTTAGGGTTCTCGTGCGGATTAGGGTGAGGGTTAGGGTGAGGGTGATGTTTAGGGTGAGGGTGAGGGTTGGTTTGAGGATTTGCATTAGGTTTAGGGTGAGGTTGAGCGTGAGGGTGAGGCTTAGATTTAGGGTTAGGGTGAGGGTGACTGTGAGGGTTAGGGTTAGGGTTAGGCTTTAGGCTGAGGGTGAGGGTGAGGGTGTTGGTTAGGATTAGGGTGAGGGTTAGGGTTAGGGTTAATTTGAGGGTTAGGTATAGTGTGAGTGTTAGGGTTAGGGTGAGGTTTAGGATTACTGTGAGGTTTCATGTTAGGTTTATGCTTAGTGTTAGGGTGAGGGTAAGGGTTAGGTTGAGGGTCTGGTTTAGGGTAAGGTTTAGGGTTAGTATGAGGGTTAGGGATAAAGTGAGGGCAAGGGTGAGGGTTAGGGTAAGGGAGATGTTTAGGGTGAGGGTGAGGGTTAGGGTGAGGGTGAGAGTGAGGTTTCAGTTGAGGGTTTGGGTTAGGGTTAGGGTGAGGTTGAGACTTAGGGTTAGGTTTAGGGTGAGGGTAAGTGTGAGTTTTAGGGATAGGGTTAGGCTTAGGTTTAGGGTTAGGCTGAGGGTGACTGTGAGCGTGAGGGTTAGGGTTAGGGTGAGGTTTAGGTTTAGGGTGAGTGTTAGCATTAGGGTAAGGGTTATCGTTAGGTTGGAGGTTAGGATTAGGCTGAGGGTTAGCGTTAGGGGCAGGGTTAGGTTGAGGGTTAGGGGGAAGGCTAGGGTTAGGATTAAGTTTAGGTTGAGTCTGTTGTTGAGGGTGAGGGTGAGGGTTAAGGTTATGGTGAGGGTTAGGCTAAGGGTTAGGGTGAGGGTTAGGTTTAGGGTGATGTTTTCGTTGAGGGTTTGGGTTAGGGTTAGCGTGAGTGTGAGGGTGAGTAAGAGGGTTAGGATTAGTGTTAGGGTTAGGTTTAGGGTGAGGGTGAGTGTGAGGCTTAGGGTTCGGGTTATGGTTAGGCTTAGGTTTAAGCTGAGGGTGAGGGTGAGTGTGAGGGTTAGTGTTATGTTGAGTGTGAGCTTTAGGGTTAGGTTTAGGGTGAGGGTGTGTTTGAGGGTTAGGGTGAGGTTTAGGGTTTGGTTTAGGGTGAGGGTTAGATGAGGGTGAGGGTTAGGGTTTTGGTGCGGATTAGGGTGAGGGTTAATGTTAGGGTGATGTTTAGGGTGAGGGTGAGTGTTGGTTTGAGGGTTTGCGTTAGGTTTAGGATGAGGTTGAGGGTGAGGGTGAGGTTTAGATTTAGGGTTAGGGTGAGGGTGACTCTGAGGGTTAGGGTTAGGGTTAGGCTTTAGGCTGAGTGTTAGGCTGAGGGTGAGGGTGAGGGTTAGGGTTAGGGTTAGGGTTAATGAAAGGCTGATATTTAGGGTGAGGGTTAGTGTGAGAGTTAGTGTTAAGGTTAGGCTTAGTGGGAGAGTTAGTGTAAGTGTTAGGTTGAGGGTTAGGGTTAGGAATAGGGTGAGGGTGGGGATGAGGGTTAGGGTGAGGTAAGATTTAGGGTGAGGGTGAATGTTCAGTTGAGGGTTAGGGTTAGGTTGAGGGTGAGGGTGAGGGTGATGGTTCAGTTGAGGGTTTGGGTTAGGGTTAGGGTGAGGTTGAGGGTGAGGGTGAGACTTAGTGTTAGATTTAGGGTGATGGTGAGTGTGAGGTTTAGGGATAGGGTTAGGCTTAGGTTTAGGGTTAGGCTGAGGGTGACTGTGAGCGTGAGGGTTAGGGTTAGGGTGAGGGTTAGGTTTAGGGTGAGGGTTAGCGTTAGGGTTAGGGTTAGCGTTAGGTTGGAGGTTAGGTTTAGGGTGAGGGTTAGCGTTATGGGTAGGGTAAGGTTGAGCGTGAGGTTGAGGGCTAGGGTTAGGATTAGGTTTAGGTTGTGCCTGTCGGTGAGGGTGAAGGTGAAGGTTAATGTTATGGTGAGGGTTAGGTTAAGGGTTAGGTTGAGGTTTAGGTTTAGAGTGATGTTTAGGTTGAGAGTTGGGGTTAGGTTTAGGGTGAGTGTGAGGGTGAGTGAGAGGGTTAGGATTAGGGTTAGGGTTAGGTTTAGGGTGAGGGTGTGTGTGAGTGTTAGGGTTCCGGTTATTGTTAGGCTTAAATTTTAAGCGGAAGGTGAGAGAGTGAGTGTGAGGTTTAGTGTTATGTTGAGTGTGAGCGTTAGGGTTAGGTTTAGGGTGAGGGTGAGGTTGAGGGTTAGGGTGAGGGTTAGGGTTTGAGTTAGGGTGAGGGTTAGATGAGGGTGAGGGTTAGGGTTAGGGTGAGGGTTAGGGTTAGGGTGAGGATGAGGATTAGCGTTAGGGTGAGGGTTAGGTTTTTGGTGCGGAGTAGGGTGAGGGTTAATGTTAGGGTGATGTTTAGGGTGAGGGTGAGGGTTGGTTTGAGGGTTTGCGTCAGGTTTAGGTTGAGGTTGACGGTGAGGGTGAGGCTTAGATTTAGGGTTAAGGTGAGGGTGACTCTGAGGGTTAGGGTTAGGGTTAGGCTTTAGGCTGAGTGTTAGGCTGAGTGTGAGGGTGAGGGTGATGGTTAGGGTTAGGGTGAGGGTTAGGGTTAGGGTTAGGGTGATGATTAGGGATAGTGTGAGAGTTAGGGTTCGGGTGAAAGTTAGGGTTACTGTGAGGGTTCATGTTAGGTTTAGGCTGAGTGTTAGGGTGAGGGTAAGTGTTAGGATGAGGGTGAGGTTTATGGTGAGGTTTAGGGTTAGTATGAGGGTTAGGGCTAAGTTGAGGGTAAGGGTGAGGGTTAGGGTTAGGGTGATGTTTAGGGTGAGGGTGAGGGTTAGGGTGAGGGTGAGGGTTCAGTTGAGGGTTTGGGTTAGGGTTAGGGTGAGGTTGAGACTTAGGGTTAGGTTTACGGAGAGGGTGAGTGTGAGGTTTAGGGATAGGGTTAGGCTTAGTTTTAGGGTTAGGCTGAGGGTGACTGTGAGCTTGAGGGTTAGTATTATGGTGAGCATTAGGGTTGGGGTTAGGGTGAGGGTAAGTGTTGGGGTGAGTGTTAAGGTTTGGGTGAGGGTTAGCGTTAGGTTTAGGGTTAGGGTTAGGTTGGAGTTTAGGTTAGGGTGAGGGTTAGCATTAGAGGTAGGGTAAGGTTGAGCGTGAGAGTGAGGGTTAGGGTTAGGATTAGGTTTAAGGTGAGCCTGAGGGTGAGGGTGAGGGTGAGAGTTAGGGTTAGGGTTAGGGTTAGGCTAAGGGTTAGGGTGAGGGTTAGGTTTAGGGTGATGTTTAGGTTGAGGGTTAGGGTTAGGTTGAGGGTGAGGGTGAATGAGAGAGTTAGGTTTATGGTTAGGATTAAGTTTAGGGTGAGGGTGAATGTGAGGGTTAGGGTTAGGTTTATTGTTAGGCTTAGGTTTAAGCTGAGGGTGAGGGTGAGTGTGAGGGTTAGTGTTATGTTGAGTGTGAGCATTAGGGTTAGGTTTAGGTTGAGGGTGTGTTTGAGGGTTAGGGTTTGTGTTAGGGTGAGGGTTAGATGAGGGTGAGGGTTAGGGTTAGAGTGAGGGTTCGGGTTAGGGTGACGGTGAGGGTTAGCGTTAGGGTGAGGGTTAGGGTTATGGTGCAGATTTGGGTGAGTGTTTTTACCCTGATATTTATGGTGAGGGTGAGGGTTGGTTTGAGGGTTTGCGTTAGTTTTAGGTTGAGGTTGGGTGTGAGGGTGAGACTTAGGGTTAGTTTTAGGGTGAGGGTGACTCTGAGGGTTACTGTTAGGGTTAGGCTTTAGGCGGTTGGTTAGGCTGAGGTTGAGGGTGAGAGTTAGTGTTAGGGTTAGGGTTAATTATAGAGTGATATTTAGGGTGAGGGTTAGTGTGAGAGTTAGTTTTAGGATTAGGCTTAGTGTTAGAGTGAGTGTAAGGGTTAGGTTGAGGGTTAGTTCTAGGGATAGGGTGAGGGTGGGGATGAGGGTTAGGGTGAGGGTAAGTTTTAGGGTGAGGGTTATGGTGAGTGTGAGGGTTAGGTTTAGGGTTAGGGTGAGGGTGAGGGTGAGGGTGAGGGTTCAGTTGAGGGTTTGTGTTAGGGTTAGGGTGAGGTTGAGGGTGAGGGTGAGACTCAGGGTTAGGTTTAGGGTGATGGTGTGAGGACTAGGGATAGGGTTAGGCTTAGGTTTAGGGTTAGGCTGAAGGTGACTGTGAGCATGAGGGTTAGTGTTAGGGTGAGGGTTAGGTTTAGGGTGAGGGTTAGAGATAGGGTTAGGGTTAGGTTTAGGTTGGAGGTTAGGTTTAGGGTGAGGGTTAGTGTTAGGGGTAGGGTTAGGTTGAGGGGGAGGGGGAGGGCTAGGGTTAGGATTAGGTTTAGGGTGAGCCTGTGGGTGAGGGTGAGGGTGAGGTTTAGGGTTAGGGTGAGGGTTAGGCTAAGGTTTAGGGTGAGGTTTAGGTTTAAGGTGATGTTTAGGTTGAGAGTTTGGGTTAGGGTTAGGGTGAGTGTGAGGGTGAGTGAGAGGGTTAGGATTAGGGTTAGGCTTAGGTTTAGGTTGAGGGTGAGTGTGAGGGTTAGGGTTCGTGTTATTGTTAGGCTTAGGATTAAGCTGAGGGTGAAGGTGAGTGTGAGGTTTAGGGTTATGTTGAGTGTGAGCATTAGGGTTAGGTTTAGGGTGAGGGTGAGGTTGAGGATTAGGGTGAGGGTTAGGGTTTGGGTTAGGTTGAGGGTTAGATGAGGGTGAGGGTTAGGGTTAGGGTGAGGGTTAGGGTTAGGGTGAGTGTGACGGTTAGCGTTACGGTGAGGGTTAGTTTTATGGTGCGGATTAGGGTGAGTGTTAGGGTTACGGTGATGTTTATGGTGAGGGTGAGGGTTGATTTGATGGTTTGCGTTAGGTTTAGGGTGAGGTTGGGGGTGAGGGTGAGGCTTAGGGTTAGGGTTAGGGTAAGGGTGACTCTGAGGGTTAGGGTTAGGGTTAGGCTTTAGGCTGAGGGTTAGGCTGAGGGTGAGGTTGAGGGATAGGGTTAGGGTTAGGGTTAATGATAGGGTGATATTTAGGGTGAGGGTTAGTGTGAGAGTTAGTGTTAGGGTTAGGCTTAGTGTTAGAGTGAGTGTAAGTGTTAGGTTGAGGGTTAGGGTTAGGGATAGGGTGAGGGTGGTGATGAGGGTTAGGGTGAGGTAAGGTTTAATTTGAGGGTTATGGTGAGTGTGAGGGTTAGGGTTAGGGTGAGTGTTAGGGTGAGGGTGAGGGTTCAGTTGAGGGTTTGGGTTAGGGTTAGGGTGAGGTTGAGGGTGAGGGTGAGACTTAGGGTTAGGTTTAGGGTGACGGTGAGTGTGAGGATTAGGGATAGGGTTAGGCTTAGGTTTAGGGTTAGGCTGAGGGTGACTGTGAGGGTGAGGGTTAGGGTTAGGATGAGGGTTAGGTTTAGGGTGAGGGTTAGAGATTGGGTTAGGGATATGTTTAGGTTGTAGATTAGGTTTAGGGTGAGGGTTAGAGTTAGGGGTAGGGTTAGATTGAGGGTGAGGGTGAGGGCTAGGGTTAGGATTAGGTTTCAGGTGAGGGTTATGGTCAGAGTGAGGGTTAGGGTTAGGTTTAGATTTACAGTGAGAGTAAGGGTTAGCGTGAAGTTTAGGGTGAGTGTGAGGGTTAGAGTTCGCATTACGATTAGGGTGACGTTTAGGGTGAGGGTTAGGTTTAGGTTTAGGGTTAGGTTGAGGTGAGGGTGAGGGTGATTTTGAGGTTTATGGTTAGGGTGAGAGATAGGTTTAGCGTGAGGGTTAGGGTTAGGGTTAGGGTTATTGTGAGGGTGAGCATGAGGGTTAGGTTTAGGGTGAGGTTTAGGGTTAGTATGAGGGTGAGGGTAAGGGTGAATGTTAGGGTTAGGGTGATGTTTAGGGTGAGGGTGAGGGTTAGGGTTAGGGTGAGTGTGAGGGTTAAGTTGAGTGTTTGGGTTAGCGTTAGGGTGAGGTTGATGGTGAGGGTGAGTCGTAGGGTTAGGTTTAGTGTGAGGGTGTGTGTAAGGGTTTGGTATGGGGTTAGGCTTAAGTTTAGGGTTAGGCTGAGGGTGACTGTGAGCGTGAGGGTTAGGGTTAGGGTGAGGTTTAGGGTTAGGGTGAAGGTAAGGGCTGGGGTGAATGTTAGGGTTAGGCAGAGAGTTAGCGTTAGGGTTAGGAAGAGGGTTAGGGTTAGGTTGGAGTTTAGGGTTAGGGTGAGTGTTAGTGTTAGGGTTAGGGATAGGATTAGGTTGGAGTTTAGGGTTAGGATGTGTGTTAGCGTTAGGGGTAGGGTTAGGTTGAGGGTTAGGGTGAGTGTTAGGGTTAGGTTGAGGGTGAGGTTGAGGGTGAGGTTGAGGGTGAGGGTTCGGTTAAGGGTTTCGGTTAGGGTTAGAGTGAGGTTGAGGGTGAGTGAGAGGGTTAAGTTTAATGTTAGGATTAGGTTTAGGGTGAGGGTGAGTGTGAGGGTTAGGGTTAGGGTTATTTTTAGGCTTAGGTTTAAGCTGAGGGTGAGTGTGAGTGTGACCTTTATGGTTATGTTGAGTGTGAGAATTAGGGTTAGGTTTAGGGTGAGGGTGAGGTTGAGGGTTAGGGTGAGGTTCCGGATGAGGGGTAGTGTGATAGTTTGGTTTAGTGTTAGTGTTAGGGTTAGGGTTGGGGTTAGGGATAGGCTTAGTGTTAGGCAGAGGGTGAAGGTGAGGGTGAGGGTTAGGGTTTGGGTGAGGATGCGGTTTAGGTTTAGAGTTAGCATTAGGGTGAGGGTTAGTGTTAGGGTTAGGGTTAGTGTTACAATTAGGTTTAGGTTGAGGGTGAGTGTGAGGGTTAGGGTTAGGATTAGACTTAGGGTGAGGGTGAAAGTGAGGGTAAGGTTGAGGGTTAGGCTGAGGCTTAAGGATAGAGTATGGGCTAAGATGATGGTGAGGGTTAGTGTTAGGGTTGGGGTGAGGGTTAGGATGAGTGTGAGGGTTACGGTGAGACTTAGGCTTAGGCTTAGGCTGAGCATGAGTGTGAGGGAGAGGGTTAGGGTTAGGATGAGGGTTAGGGTTTTAGGGTTAGAGTGAGGGTTAGGATGAGGTTTAGGGTTAGAATTAGGGTTAAGTGAGGGCTAGAGTGAGGGTGAGGGTGAGGGTTAGCGTTAGGGTGAGGTTTAGGTTTAGGGTTAAGTTGAGGGTGAGTGTTAGGATTAGGGTGAGGGTTAGGGTTAGGGTTAGGGTGAGGGTGAGGTTTAGGATTAGGTTTAGGGTTAGGGTTAGGTTTAGGATAAGGGTTACAGTGAGGTTGAGTGTGTGGATTAGGGTTAGGCTTAGAATTAGGCTGAGGGTGATAATGGGGATGAGAATTCGCTTATGAGTGATGGTTAGGGTTATGGTTAGGTTGAGGGTTAGGATGAGGGTTAGGGTTAGGATTAGGGTTAGGGTGAGGGCTAGGATGAGGGTGATGTTTAGGGTTAGGGTTAGGCTTAGGCTTAGGGATAGGCTGAGGCTGAAGGTGAGGGTGAGGGTTACGGTTAGGGTGATGGTTAGGGGTACAGTTAGGGTGAGTGTTAGGATGAGGATTATGGTTAGGGTGAGGGTTAGGGTAAGGGTGACAGTAAGGGTAAAGGTGAGGAATAGTCTGAGGGTGAGTGTTATGGTAATGGTGAAGGTTCAGGGTTAGGGTGAGGGTTAGGGTGAGGGTTAGGGTTAGCGTTAGTGTTAGCGTTAGGGTGAGGGTTAGTGTGATGGTTTGGGTTAGGGTTAGGGTTACGATTATGGTTAGGGTGAGGGTGAGTGTGAGGGTTAGGGTTAGTCTTAGGCTTATGCTTAGGCTTAGGCCCAGCTTGAGGTTGAGGGTGGGGGTTAAGGTTAGGGTGAGTGTTAGGGTTAGGGTAATGGTTAGGGTTAGGGCAAGGTTGAGGGTTAGGGTTAGGGTTAGGGTGAGTTTTAAGTTTAGGGTGATGGTTAGGGTTAGTGTGAGGGTTAGTGTTTGGGTTAAGGTGAGTTTTAGTGTGAAGGTAAGTGTTAGGGTGAGGTTTAGGGTTAGGGTGATGTTTAGGGTTAGATTTAGTGTAGGGTGAGGGTTAGGGTAATGGTTAGTGTTAGGGTTAGGGTTAGGTTTGGATTAGGGTTAAGGTGAGGGTGAGTGTGAGGGCTAGGGTTAGGGTTAGGGTTAGGATTAGAGTTATGGTGAGGGTGAGTTGAGGGTTAGGGTTAGGGTGAGGGTTGGGGTTAGGGTTACAGTGAAGTTTAGGGTGAGGGTTAGGTTTAGGCTTAGGGTTAGGGTATGGGCTTAGGTGAGGGTGAGGGTTACGTTCAGGGTTAGAGTGAGTGTTAGGGTGAGGGTCACGTTTAGGGTTAGTTTTAGGGTTAGGGTTGGGGTTAGGGATAGTCTTAGTGTTAGGCGGAGGGTGAGGGTGAGGGTGAGGGTTAGGGTTGGGGTTTGGGTGAGGTTTATGGTTAGTGTTAGTGTTACGGTGAGGGTTAGTGTGAGGGTTAGGTTTAGGGTGACTGTTACTTTTAGGGTTAGGGTGAGGGTGAGTTTGAGGTTAAGGGTTAGTCTTCGTCTTAGGCTTAGGCTTAGTCCGAGCCTAAGGGAGAGGGTGAGGGTTAGGGTTAGGGTGAGGTTTAGGGTTAGGGTGAGGGTTATGGACAGGGTGAGGGTTAGAGTCAGGGTTAGTGTTATTGTTAGGATTAGGGTTAGTTTTAAAGTTACTGTGAGGTTGAGGGTTTGGGTTACGGTTAGGGTTAGAGTGAGGGTTAGGATGAGGGATAGGGTTAGGTTAGGGTGAGGGTTAGGGTTAATGTGAGGGTTAGGGTTAGGGTGAGGTTTAGGGATACTGTGAGGGTTCATGTTAGGTTTAGGCTTAGTGTTAGGGTGAGTGTAAGGGTTAGGTTGAGTGTTAGGTTTAGGGTGAGGTTTAGGGTTAGTATGAGGGTTAGGGCTAGGGTGAGGGTAAGGGTGAGGGTTAGGGTTAGGGTGATGTTTAGGCTGAGGGTGAGGGTTAGGGTGAGTGTGATGGTGAGGACTAAGTTGAGGGTTTGGTTTAGGGTTAGGGTGAGGTTGAGGGTGAGGGTGAAACTTAAGGTTGGATTCAGGGTGACGGTGAGTAGGGATAGGGTTAGGCTTATTTTTAGGGTTAGGCTGAGGGTGACTGTGAGCATGAGGTTTAGGGTTAGTGTGAGGGTTAGGGTTAGGTTGAGGGTTAGGTTTAGGGTGAGGTTTAGGGTTAGGTTGGAGGTTAGGTTTAGAGTGAGGGTTACCATTAGCGGTAGGGTTAGGTTGAGGGTGAGAGTGAGTGTTAGGGTTAGGAATAGGTTTAGTGTGAGCCTGTTGGTGAGGGTGAGGGTGAGGTTTAGGGTTAGGGTGAGGGTTAAGCTAAGGGTTAGGTTTAGGGTGATGTTTAGGTTGAGGGTTTGGGTTAGGGTTAGGGTGAGTCTGAGGGTGAGAGAGAGGGTTAAGATTAGGGTTAGGGTTAGGTTTAGGGTGTGGGTGAGTGTGAGGGTTAGGGTTAGGGTTAATGTTTGGCTTAGGTTTAAGCTGAGGTTGAGGGTGAGTGTGAGGGTTAGGGCTATGTTGAATGTGAGCATTACTGTTAGTTTTAGGGTGAGGTTGAGGTTGAGGGTTAGGGAGAGGTTTAGGGTTTGGTTTAGGGTGAGGGTTAGATGACGGTGAGGGTTAGGATTAGGGTGAGGGTTAGGGTTAGGGTGAGGGTGAGGGTTAGCGTTAGGGTGAGGGTTAGGGATTTGGTGCCGATTAGGTTGAGTGTTAGGGTTATGGTGATGTTTATGGGGAGGATGAGGGTTGGTTTGAGGGTTTGCGTTAGGTTTAGGGTGAGGTTGAGAGTGAGGGTGAGGCTTAGGTTTAGGGTTAGGGAGAGGGTGATTGTGAGGGTTAGGGTTAGGCTTTAATCTGAGGGTTAGGCTGAGGGTGAGGGTGAGGGTGATGATTAGGTTTAGGGTGAGGGTTAGGGTTAGGGTTAGGGTCAGGGTTAGTCATAGTCTGAGGTTTAAATTTAGGGTGAGGTTTAGGGTTACTGTAAGTGCTCATGTTAGGTTTAGCCTTAGTGTTAGGGTGAGGGTAAGGGTTAGGTTGAGGGTTAGGTTAGGGTGAGGTTTAGGGTTAGTATGAGGGTTAGGGCTAGGGTGAGGGTAATGGTGAGGGTTAGGGTTAGGGTGAAAGGTGAGGTTTAGGGTGAGGGAGAAGGTGAGGGTGAGGGTTCAGTTGAATATTTGGGTTAGGTTTAGGGTGAGGTTGAGACTTAGGTTTAGGTTTAGGGTGAGGGTGAGGGTTAGGGTTAGGGTTAGTGTTATCGTTAGGGTTAGGGTTAGAATAACGCTGAGGGTGAGGATTAGGGTTAGGGTTAGGGTGAGTTTTAGGCTTAATGTTATTGATTGTGTTAGGGTTAGTTTTAGGGTGAGAGTTAGGAGGAGGGTTAGGGTGAGGGTTAGGGTTAGGATTAGGGTTAGGGTGAGGGTGATTGTGAGGTTTAGGGATAGGGTTAGGCTTAGGTTTAGGGTTAAGCTGAGGGTGACTGTGAGCTTGAGGGTTAGGGTTAGGGTGAGCATTAGGTTTGGGGTTAGGGTGAGGGTAACGGTTGGGGTGAGTGTTAGGGTTTGGGTGAGGGTTAGCGTTAGGTTTAGAGTTAGGGTTAGGTTGGAGGTTAGTGTTAGGGTGAGGGTTAGCATTAGGGGTAGGTTTAAGTTGAGGGTGAGGATGAAGGTTAGGGTTAGGATTAGGTTTAAGGTGAGCCTGAGGATGAGGGTGAGGGTGAGGGTTAGGGTTAGGGTGAGGGTTACGCTAAGTTTTAGGGTGAGGGTTAGGTTTAGGGTGATGTTTAGCTTGAGCGTGAGGGTTAGGGTTAGGGTGAGGGTGAAGTTTCAGTTGAGGGTTTTTGTTAGGGTTAGGTTGAGTGTGAGGGTGTGTGAGTGGGTTAGGTTTAGGGTTTGGATTCGGTTTAGGGTGAGGTTGAGTGTGAGTGTTAGGGTTAGGTTTATTGTTAGGCTTAGTTTTAAGCTGATTGTGAGGGTGAGTGTGAGGTTTAGGGTTATGTTGAGTGTGAGAATTAGGGTTAGGATTAGGGTGAGGGTGTGGTTAAGGGTTAGGGTGAGGGTTAGGGTTTGGGTTAGGGTGAGGGTTAGATGAGGTTGAGGGTTAGGGTTAGGGTCAGGGTTAGGGTTAGGGTCAGGGTTAGGGTTAGGGTGAGGGTGAGGGTTAGCGTTAGGGTGAGGGTTCGGGTTATGGTGCGGATTAGGGTGAGTGTTAGGGTTACGGTGATGTTTATGTTGAGGGTGAGGGTTGGTTTGAGGGTTTGCGTTAGGTTTAGGGTGAGGTTGAGGGTGTGGGTGACGCTTAGCGTTTGGCTTAGGGTGAGGGTGACTCTGAGGGTTAGGGTTAGGCTTAGGCTTTAGGCTGAGGGTTACCCTGAGGGTGAGCGTGAGGGTTAGGGTTAGGGTGTGTTAGGTTTAGGGTTAATGATAGGGTGATATTTAGGGTGAGGGTTGGTGTGAGAGTTAGTGTTAGGGTTAGGTTTATTGTTAGAGTGAGTGTAAGGGTTAGGTTGAGGGTTAGGGTTAGTGATAGTGTGAGGGTTGGGATGAGGGTTAGGGTGAGGGTAAGGTGTAGGGTGAGGGTTATGGTGGGTGTGAGCGTTAGTGTTAGGGTTAGGGTTAGGTTGAGGGTGAGGTTTAGGGTCATGGTAAGGGCTAGGGTTAGGGTTAGGATGAGGGTTAGGGAGAGGGTTAGGATGAAGGTTAGGGTGAAGGTTCGGGTTAGGGTTCAGGCTAGTGTTAGGGTGAGGGTTAGGGTTAGGGTTAGTTTTAGGTTGAGGGTGATGTTTAGGGTTATGGTACGGGCTAGGGTTAGGGTTAGGATGAGGGTTAGGGAGAGGGTTAGGATGAGGGTTAGGTTGAGGGTTCGTTTTAGGGTTCGGGTTAGGGTTAGGGTGAGGGTGGGGGTGAGGATGAGAGTGAAGTTTAGGTTTAGAGTTAGGATGAGGGTGAAGCTTAGCGTTAGGATTAGGGTTAGGGTTAGTTTTAGGCTGAGGATGAGGCTGAGGGTGTGGGTGAGAATTAGGGTTAGGTTGAGAGTTAGGGTTAGGGTTAGGGTGAGGGTTTGGGATATGGTTAAATTTAGGATGAGAGTTAGTTTGAGGGGTATGGTTACGGTTAAGATGAGCGTTAGGGTTATGGTTAGGGTTAGGGTTAGGGTGAGGGTTAGGGTCAGGGTGAGGGTTAGGGTTAGTGATAGCTTTATGGTGAGAGTAAGGGTTAGCGTGAGGTTTAGGGTGAGTGTGAGGGTTAGAGTTAGCATTAGGTTTAGGGTGAGGTTTAAGGTGAGATTTAGGGTTAGGGTGAGGTGAGGGTGAGGGTGATTGTGAGGTTTATGTTTAGGGTGAGAGATAGGTTTAGCGTGAGGGTTAGGGTTAGGGTTACGGTTAGGGTGAGCCTGAGGGCTTAGGGTGTGTGTGAGGGTGAGTGTGAGGGTTAGGGTTAGGGTTAGGGTTAGTGTGAGGGTGAAGTTGAGGGTTAGTTTTAGGAGTAGCGTTAGGTTTAAAGTTAGGCTGAGGGTGAACGTGAGGGTGAGGGTGACGGTTAGGGTTAGGGTTAGGTATAGATTGAGGGTTAGGGTTAGTGTGAGGGTTATGGTGAGGGTCAGGGTTAAGGTTAAGGTTAGGGTTACAGTGAGGGTTAGGGTTAGGGTTAGGGTTATTTTTAGTGTTAGGTTAGTGTTAAGTTTGCGGTGAGGGTGAGGCTGAGGGTGAAGTTTATGGTTAGGTTTAGTGTTAGGATTTTTGTTAGGGTTAAGGTTAGTGTGAGGTTTATGGTGAGGGTTAGGGTTAGGGTTAGGATTAGAGTTATGGTGAAGGTGAGTGTGAGGGTTAGTGTTAGGGTGAGGGTTGGGGTTAGGGTTAGAGTGAGGCTAAGGGTGACGGTTAGGATTAGGCTTTGGGTTAGGGTATGGGCTAGGGTGAAGGTGAGGGTTAGGTTTAGGGTTAGTTTTAGGTTTAGGGTTGGGGTTAGGTATAGGCTTAGTGTTAGGCGGAGGGTGAGGGTGAGGGTGAGGGTTAGGGTTAGGGTGCGGGTGAGGTTTAGGGTTAGTTTTAGCATAGGGTGAGGTTTAGTGTAAGGGTTAGGGTTAGGGTGAGTGTTACTGTTAGGGTTAGGGTGAGGGTGAGTGTGAGGGTAAGGGTTAGTCTTAGGCTTAGGCTTAGGTTTAGGCTGAGCCTAAGGGAGAGGGTGAGGGTTAGGATTAGAGTGAGGGTTATGGACAAGGTGAGGGTTAGCGTTAGGGTTAGGGTTATTGGTAGGATTAGGTTTAGGTTGAAAGTTCCTGTGAGGGTGAGTGTTAGGGTTAGGGATAGGGTGAGATTTAGGTTTAGGGACAGGGTTAGAGTTAGGGTTAGGGTAAGGGTGAGATTTGGGGTTAGAGTTAGGGTTAGTGTTAGGGTTAGGGTTAGGGTTAGGATGAGGGTTAGGGTGAGGGTTAAGGTTAGGGTTAGGCTTAGGCTTAGGCT
Source organism: Dipodomys merriami (assembly GCF_024711535.1). Taxonomy (NCBI): domain Eukaryota; kingdom Metazoa; phylum Chordata; class Mammalia; order Rodentia; family Heteromyidae; genus Dipodomys; species Dipodomys merriami. The sequence goes on along the minus strand of NW_027206406.1, from coordinate 104,538 downwards.
TAGGCTTAGGCTTAGGCTTAGGCATAGCATGACGGTGAGTTTTAGGTTTAGGTTTAGTGTGAGGGTTAGGGTTAGGGTGAAATTGAGTGTGAGGTTTAGGGTTAGTCTTAGGCTTAGGCTTAGGCCGAGCATATGGTTGAGGGTGAGGGTTAGGGTTAGGGTCAGGGTTAGGGTGAGGGTTAGTGTGAGTGTTAGGTTTAAGGTTAGTGTTAGGGTTAAGGTTGGGGTTAGGGATAGTCTTAGTGTTAAGTGGAGGGTGAGGGAGAGGGTGAGAGGGTTATGGTTAGGGTTAGGGTGTTAGGATTTGTGTGAGGGTTAGGATGAGGTTCAGGGTTAGGATTAGGGTTAGGGTGAGGGCTAGTGTGAGGGTGAGGATTAGGGTTAGCATTAGGGTGAAGTTAGGGTTAGGGTTAGGGTTAGGGTTACATTGAGGATGAGTTTTAGGGTTAGGGTGAGGGTTAGGGTTAGGGTTAGGGTGATGGTGAGGGTTAGAATTAGGAATATGGTTAGGGTTATTGTTAGTGTTATGGTTAGGGTTAAGCTTATTTTGAGGGTGAGGCTGAGGGTGAGCGTTAGGGTTAGGGTTAGGGTGACGTTTAGGGTTAGGGTTAGGGTTAGGAGGAGGGTTTGGTTTAAGGTGAGGGTGAGGGTAAGGGTTAGGGTTAGGATTAGTGTTATCGTTATGTTTAGGGTTAGAATAACAATGAGGGTGAGGATTAGGGTTAGGGTTAGGATGAGGTTAAGGTTCAGTGTTAGTGTTAGGGTTAGGGTTAGGGTTAGGGTTAGGGTGAGATTTAGGAGGAGGGTTAGGGTTAGGCTTAGGGTTAGGATTAGGGTTAGGGTGAAGTTGAGGGTGTCGTTTAGGGTTACGGTTGGGGTTAGGCTTAGGGTTAGGCTGAGTGTGAGGCTGAGGTTGAGGGTTAGGGTTAGGCTTAGTGTTAGAGTTAGGGTTAGGGTGAGGGTGAGGGTTAAGTTTAGGGTTAGGATTAGCGTTAGGGTGAGTGTGAGGTTTAGGGTTAGTGTTAGGGTTAGGCCTAGGTTTAGGCTGAGGGTGTGCGTTAGGTTGAGGGTTAGGATTAGGTTTAGGGTTAAGGTATGGGCTAGGGTGAGTGTGAGGGTTAGGGTCAGGGTTAGGGTGAGGGTTAGTGTGAGGGTTAGGTTTAGGGTTAGTGTTAGGGTTAGGGTTGGCATTAGGGATAGTCTTAGTGTTAGGCGGAGGGTGAGGTTGAGGGTGAGGGTTAGGGTAAGGGTTAGGGTGAGGATGAGGTTTAGGGTTAGAGTTAGCATTAGGGTGAGGTTTAGTGTTAGAGTTAGGGTTAGTGTTAGAGTGAGGGTTAGGGTGAGGTTGAGTGTGAGGGTTAGGGTTATGTTTAGACTTAGGGTGAGGGTGAGGGTTAGGGTGAGGATTAGGCTTAGTCGTAGGGTTAGAGTATGGGCTAGGGTGAGGGTGAGGGTTAGTGTTAGGTTTAGGGTGAGGGTTAGGGTGAGTGTGAGGTTTACATTTAGTCTTAGTCTTAGGCTTAGGCTTAGGCGGAGAATGAGTGTGAGGGAGAGGGTTAGGGTTAGGAAGAGGGTTAGGGTTTTAGGGTTAGGGTGAGGGTTAGGATGAGGTTTAGGGTTAGGATTATTGTTAGTTTGAGGGCTAGAGTGAGGGTGAGGATCTGGGTTAGCGTTAGGGTGAGGTTTAGTGTTAGGGTTAGGATTACGTTGAGGGTGAAGGTTAGGGTTAAGGTGAGGGTTAATTTTAGGGATAGGGTGAGGGTGAGGGTTAGGATTAGGTTTAGGGTTAGGGTTATTTTTAGTTTTATGGTTAGGGTTAAGTTCACAGTGAGGGTGAGGCTGAAGGTGAGGGTTAGGATTAGGGTTAGGGTTAGGGTGTGGGTTAGGCTGAGGGTTAGGGTTAGGCTGAGGGTGAGTGTGGGGATGAGGATTAGCTTTTGAGTGATGGTTAGGGTTATGGTTAGGTTGAAGTTTGGGATTAGGATTAGGGTTAGGATTAGGGTTAGGGTGAGGGCTAGGATGAGGGTGAGGGTTAGGGTTAGGTTGAGTGTGAAGTTTCGGTTGAGTGTTTGGGTTAGGTTTAGGTTGAGGGTGAGGGTGAGTGAGAGGGTTAAGTTTAGGGTTAGGATTAGGGTTAGGGTGAGGGTGAGTGTGAGGGTTAGGGTTCGGTTTATTGGTAGCCTTAGGTTTAAGCTGAGGGTGAGGGTGAGTGTGAGGTTTAGGGTTATGTTGAGTGTGAGCATTAGGGTTAAGTTTGGGGTGAGGTTGTGGTTGAGTGTTAGGGTGAAGGTTAGGGTGAGGGTTAGGTTGAGGGTTAGATGAGGGTGAGGGTTAGGTTTAGGCTGAAGGTGAGGGTTAGCGTTAGGGTGAGGGTTAGGGATAGTGTGAGGGTTAGGGTTAGGCTGAGGTTTAGGTTTACTGTGAGGGTTCATGTTAGGTTTAGCCTTAGTGTTAGGGTGAGGGTAAGCGTTAGGTTGAGGGTTAGGTTAGGGTGAGGTTTAGGGTTAGTATGAGGGTTAAGGCTATGGTGAAGGTAAGGGTGAGGGTTAGGGTTAGGGTGATGTTTAGGGTGAGGATGAGGGTTAGGGTGAGGCTGAGTGTGAGGGTACAGTTGAGGGTTTGTGTTAGGGTTACGGTGAGTTTGAGACTTAGTGTTAGGTTTAGGGTGAGGATGAGTTTTAGGGTTAGGGTTAGGGTTAGTGTTATCGTTAGGGTTAGAGTTAGAATGAGGGTGAGGGTGAGGATTAGGTTAGGGTTAGGTTGAGTTTTAGGATAATGTTAGTGATAGTGTTAGGGTTAGGGTTTGGGTGAGAGTTGGGAGGAGCGTTAGGGTTAGGGATAGGTTTACGATTAGGGTTAGGGTGAGGGTGAGTTTGAGGTTTAGGGATAGGGTTAGGCTTAGTTTTAGGGTTAGGCTGAGGGTGATTGTGAGCTTGATGGTTAGGGTTATGGTGAGAATTAGGTTTGGGGTCAGGGTGAGCATAAGGTTTGGGGTGAGTGTTAGGGTTTGGGTGAGGGTTAGGGTTCGGGTTAAGGTTAGGGTTAGGTTGGAGGTTAGTGTTAGGGTGAGGGTTAGCGTTAGGGGTAGGCTTAGGTTGAGGGTGAGGGTGAGGGTTAGGGTTAGGATTAGGTTTAAGGTGAGCCTGAGGATGAGGGTGAGTGTGAGGGTTAGGTTTAGGGTGAGGGTTAAGCTAAGGGTTAAGGTGAGTGTTAGGTTTAGGGTGATGTTTAGGTTGAGGGTTTGGGTTAGGGTTAGGGTGAGGGTGAAGGTTCGGATGAGGGTTTGGGTTAGGTTTAGGTTGAGCGTGACGGTGAGTGAGAGTGTTAGGTTTAGGGTTAGGATTAGGTTTAGGGTGAGGGTGAGTGTGAGGGTTAGGGTTAGGTTTATTGTTAGGCTTAGATTTAAGCTGAGGGTGATGGTGAGTGTGAGGTTTAGGGTTATGTTGAGTGTGAACATTAGGGTGAGGTTTAGGGTGAGGGTGTGGTTGACGGTTAGGGTGAGGGTTAGGGTTTGGTTTAGGGTGAGGGATAGATGAGGGTCAGGGTTAGGGTTAGGGTGAGGGTTAGGTTTAGGGTGAGGGTGAGGGTTAGCGTTAGGGTGAGGGTTCGGGTTATGGTTTGGATTAGGGTGAGTGTTAGAGTTACGGTGATGTTTATGGTGAGGGTAAGGGTTAGTTTGAGGGTTTGCTTTAGGTTTAGGGTGAGGTTGAGGGTGAGGGTGAGGCTTAGGGTTAGGGTGAGGGTGAGGGTGACTCTTAGAGTTAGTGTTAGGGTTAGGCTTTAGGCTGAGTTTTAGGCTGAGGGTGAGGGTGAGGGTTACGGTTAGGGTGAGTGTTAGGATTAGGGTTAATGATAGGGTAATATTTAGGGTGAGGGTTAGTGTGAGAGTTAGTGTTAGGGTTAGGCTTAGTGTTAGAGTGAGTGTAAGGGTTAGGTTGAGGGTTAGGGTTAGGGATATGTTGAGGGTTGGGATGAGGGTTAGGGTGAGGGTAAGGTTTAGGGTGAGGGTTATGCTGAGTGTGAGATTTAGAGTTAGGGTTAGGGTTAGGGTGAAGGTGAGGTTTAGGGTTATGATAAGGGTGAGGGTTAGGGTAAGGATGAGGGTTTGGGAGAGGGTTAGGATGAGGGTTAGTGTGAGGGTTCGTTTTAGGGTTCGGGTTAGGTTTTGGGTGAGGGTGGGGGTAAGGTTGAGGGTAAAGTTTAGGGTTACAGTTAGGATGAGGGTGAGGAATAGTTTAAGATTAGGGTTAGGGTTAGGTTTAGGCTGAAGATGAGTCTGAGGGTGTGGGTGAGGATTACGGTTAGGTTGAGTGCTATGGTTACGGTTAGGGTGAGGGTTAGTGTTAGGGTTAAGTTTAGGATGAGAGTTAGTTTGAGGGGTATGGTTATGGTTAGGATGAGCATTAGGGTTAACGTTAGGGTTGGGGATAGGGTTAGGGTTAGGGTGAGGTTTAGGATGAGGGTTAGGGTTAGGTTTAGGTTTAGGGTCAGGGTTCGGGTGAAGGTTATGGTTAGGGTTAGGGTTATGGTGAGAGTTAGGGTCAGGGTGAGGGTTAGGGTTAGGGTTAGATTTATGGTGAGAGTTAGGATTAACGTGAGGTTTAGGATGAGTGTGAGGGTTACAGTTAGCATTAGGGTTAGGGTGAGGTTTAGGGTAAGGGTTAGGATTAGGTTTAGGTTTTGGGTGAGGTGAGGGTGAGGGTGATTGTGAGCTTTATGGTTAGGGTGAGAGATAGGTTTAGTGTGAGGGTGAGGGTTATGGTTACGGTGAGGGTGAGCGTGATGGTGACAGTGAGGCTTAGGGTGTGGGTGAGGGTGAGTGTGAGGGTTAGGGTTAGGGTTTGGGTTAGGGTTAGGGTGAGGGTGAAGTTGAGGGTTAGTTTTAGGAGTAGCGTTAGGTTTCAATTTAGACTGAGGTTGAGCGTGAGGGTGAGGGTGACGTTTAGGGTTAGGGTTAGGTTGAGGGTTAGGGTTATTGTGAGGGTTATGGTGAGGGTAAGGCTAAAGGTTAAGGTTAGGGTTACAGTGAGGGTTAGGGTCAGGGTTAGGGTTATTGTTAGTGTTAGGTTAGTGTTAATTTTGCGGTGAGGGTGAGGCTGAGGGTGAGGTTTATGGTTAGGTTTATGGTTAGGGTTAGGGTTAGGGTTAGGATTAGGCTTATGGTTAAGGTATGGGCTAGCGTGAGGGTGAGGGTTAGGGTGAGGGTTAGGTTTCGGGTTAGTTTTAAGTTTAGGGTTGGGGTTAGGGATAGGCTTAGTGTTAAGCGGAGGGTGAGGGTGAGGGTGAGGGCTAGGGTTAGGGAGAGTGTTACTGTTAGAGTTAGGGTGAAGGTGAGTGTGAGGGTAAGGTTTGTCTTAGGCTTAGGCTTAGGTTTAGGCTGAGCCTAAGGGTGAGGGTGAGGGTTAGGGTTAGGTTGAGGGTTATGGACAACGTGAGGGTTAGCGTTAGGGTTAGGGTTATTGGTAGGATTAGGTTATGTTGTAAGTTTCTGTGAGGGTGAGTGTAAGGGTTAGGGTTAGGGTGAAGTTCAGGTTTAGGGATAGGGTTAGAGTTAGGGTTAGGGTAAGGGTGAGGTTTAGGGTTAGAGTTAAGTTTAGTGTTAGGGTTAGGTTTAGAGTGAGGATGAGTGTGAGGGTGACAGTGAGGCTTAGGGTGTGGGTGAGGGTGAGTGTGAGTGTTAGGCTTAGGGTTAGGGTTAGGTTTAGTGTGAGGGTGAAGTTGAGGGTTAGTGTTAGGAGCAGCGTTAGTTTTAAAGTTAGGCTGAGGGTGAGCGTGAGGGTGAGAGTGAGGGTTAGGTTTAGGGTTAGGTTGAGGGTTAGGGTTATTGTGAGGGTTATGGTGAGGGTAAGGCTAAAGGTTAAGGTTAGGGTTACAGTGAGGGTTAGGGTTAGGGTTAGGGTTATTGTTAGTTTTAGGTTAGTCTTAAGTTTACAGTGAGGTTGAGGCTGAGGGTGAGGTTTATGTTTAGGTTTAGGGTTAGGTTTAGTGTTAGTGTTAGGGTTAGGCATAGGGTTAGGGTATCGGCTAGGGTGAGGTTGAGGGTTAAGATGAAGGTTAGGTTTAGCGTTAGTGTTAAGTTTAGGGTTGGGGTTAGGGATAGGATTAGTGTTAGGCGGAGGGTGAGGGTGAGGGTGAGGGTTAGCGTTAGGGTGCGGGTGAGGGTTAGGGTTAGGGTTCGGGTGAGGTTTAGGGTTAGTGTTAGCATTAGGGTGAGGGTTAGTGTGAGGGTTATGGTTAGGGTGAGTGTTACTGTTAGGGTTAGGGTGAGGGTGAGTGTGAGGGTAAGGGTTAGTCTTAGGCTTAAGCTTAGGTTTAGGCTGAGCCTAAGGGTGAGGTTTAGGGTTAGGTTTAGGGTTAGGGTTATGGACAGGGTGAGGGTTAGCGTTAGGGTTAGGGTTATAGGTAAGATTAGGGTTAGGTTGAATGTTACTCTGAGGGTGAGGGTTAGCGTTAGGGATAGGGTGAGGTTTAGGTTTAGGAATAGGGTTAGAGTTAGGTTTAGGTTAAGGGTGAGGTTTAGGGTTAGAGTTAGGTTTAGTTTTAGGGTTAGGGTGAGGGTTAGGGTGAGGGTTAGGCTTAGGCTTAGGCTTAGGCTTAGGCTTAGGCCGAGCATAAGGGTGAGTTTTACGGTTAGGGTTAGTGTGAGGGTTAGGGTTAGGGTTAGTGTTATGGTTAGGGTTAGGGTGAAGGTGAGTGTGAGGTTTAGGGTTAGTCTTAGGCTTAGTCTTAGGCTTAGGCCGAGCTTAAGGGTGAGGTTGAGGGTTAGGGTGAGGGTTAGGATTAGGGATATGGTTAGGGTTATTGTTAGTGTTATGATTAGGGTTAATCTTATGTTGAGGGTGAGCCTGAGGGTTAGGGTTAGGCTTATTGTTAGGGTGACATTTAGGGTTAGAGTTAGGGTTAGGGTTAGGAGGAGGGTTTGGGTTACGGTGAAGGTGAGGGTTAGGGTTAGGGTTAGGGTTAGTGTTATGGTTAGGGTTAGGTTTAGAATAACCATGAGGGTGAGGTTTAGGTTTAGGGTTAGGATGAGGTTAAGGGTTAGTGTTAGTGTTAGTGTTAGGGTTAGGGTTAGGGTGAGAGTTAGGAGGAGGTTTAGGGTTAGGGTTAGGGATAGGATTAGCGTTAGGGTGAGTGTGAGGGTGTGGTTTAGGGTTATGTTTGAGGTTCGGCTTAGGTTTAGGCTGAGGGTGAGGTTGAGGGTGAGGGTTAGGGTTAGGGTGAGGCTGAGGGTGAGGGTTAGGTTTAGTTTTATCATTAGGGTTAGGGTTAGAATAACGGTAAGGGTGTGGATTAGGGTTAGGGTTAGGATGAGGTTAAGGTTTAGTGTTCGTATTAGTGTTAGGGTTAGTGTTATGGTGAGAGTTAGGAGGAGGGTTAGGTTTAGGGTTAGGGTTAGGATTAGGGTTAGGGTGAATGTGAGGGTGTGGTTTAGGGTTAGGTTTGGAGTTAGGCTTAGAGTTAGGCTGAGGGTGAGGTTGTGGGTGAGGTTTAGGGTTAGGCTTAGTGTTAGAGTTAGGGTTACGGTGAGGGTGAGTGTTAAGTTTAGGGTTAGGATTAGGGTAAGGGTGAGTGTGATGTTTAGATTAGGGTTAGGCTTAGGTTAAGGCTGAGGGTGAGGGTGAGGGTGAGGGTTAGGGTTAGGGTGAGGGTTGGGGTTAGGGTTAGAGAGGGTCAGGGTGAGGGTTATGATTAGGCTTAGGGTTAAGGTATGGGCTAGGGTGAGGGTGAGGTTTAGGGTCAGGGTTAGGGTGAGGGTTAGTGTGAGGGTTAGGTTTAGGGTTAGTGTTAGGGTTAGGTTTGGGGTTATGGATAGTCTTAGTGTTAGGCGGAGGGTGAGGGTGAGGGTGAGGGTTATGGTTAGGGTGAGGATGAGGTTTAGGGTTAGAGTTAGCATTAGGGTAAGGGTTAGTTTTAGGGTTAGGGTTAGTGTTACAGTTAGGGTTAGGGTGAGGGTGAGTGTGAGGGTTAGGTTTAGGATTAGACTTAGGGTGAGGGTGAGGCTTAGGCTTAGGGGTAGGGTTAGAGTATGGGCTAGGGTGATGGTGAGGGTTAGTGTTAGGTTTAGGGTGAGGGTTAGGGTGAGTGTGAGGTTTACAGTTAGTCTTAGTCTTAGGCTTAGGCTTAGGCCGAGCATGAGTGTGAGGGAGAGAGTTAGGGTTAGGATGAGGGTTAGGGTTTTAGGGTTAGGGTGTGGGTTAGGATGAGGGTGAGTGTTAGGGTTAGCATTAGGTTGAGGTTTAGTGTTAGGGTTAGGGTTACCTTGAAGGTGAGGGTTACAGTTAGTGTGAGGGTTAGGGTTAGGGTTAGGCTGAGGGTGATGGTTAGGATTAGGTTTAGGGTTAGGGTTATTGTTAGTTTTATGGTTAGGGTTAAGTTTACAGTGAGGGTGAAGCTGAGGGTGAGGGTTACGATAAGGGTTAGGGTTAGGGTGTGGGTTAGGCTGAGTGTTAGAGTTAGGCTGAGGGTGAGTGTGGGGATGAGGATTAGCTTTTGAGTGATGGTTAGGGTTAGGGTTAGTTTGAGGGTTAGGATGAGGGTTAGGCTAGGATTAGGGTTAGGGTGAGGGCTAGGATGAGGGTAAGTGTTAGGGTTAGGGTGAGGGTTAGGGTTAGGGTTATGGTGATGGTTAGGGATAGTGTGAGGGTTACGGTTAGGGTGAGGTTTAGGGTTACTGTGAGGGTTCATGTTAGGTTTAGGCTTAGTGTTATGGTTAGGGTAAGGATTAGGTTGAGGGTTAGGTTAGGGTGAGGTTAGGGTTACTTTGAGGGTTAGGGCTAGCCTGAGGGTAAGGGTGAGTGTTAGGGTTTGGGTGATTTTTAGGGTGAGGGTGAGGGTGAGGGTTCAGTTGAGGGTTTGGGTTAGGGTTAGTGTGAGGTTGAGGGTTCGTGTTATGTTGGGGGTTAGGATGAGGGTTAGGGTTAAGATTAGGGTTAGGGTGAGGGCTAGTATGAGGGTGAGGGTTAGGGTTAAGGTTAGGCTTAGGCTTAGGGTTAGGCTGAGGCTGAAGGTGAATGTGAGGGTTAGGGTTAGGGTGATGGTTAGGGTTACAGTTAGGGTGAGGGTTAGGATGAGTATTAGGGTTAGAGTGAGGGTTAGGATGAGGGGGACAGTAAGGGTGAAGGTGAGGGTCAGGCTGAGGGTAAGTGTTATGGTAATGTTGAAGGTTAGGGTTAGGATGAGGGTTAGGGTGAGGGTTAGGTTTAGGGTTAGGGTTAGGGTTAGCGTTAGGGTGAGGGTTAGTGTGAGGTTTAGGGTTAGGGTTACGGTTACGGTAAGGGTTAGGGTGAGGTTGATTGTGAAGGTTAGGGTTAGTCTTAGGCTTATGCTCAGGCTAAGGCCCAGCTTCAGGGTGAGGGTGGGGGTTACGGTTAGGGTGAGGGTTAGGGTTAGGGTAATGGTTAGGGTTAGGGCTAGGTTGAGGTTTAGGGTTAGGGTTAGGGTGAGTTTTAAGTTTAGGGTGATGATTAGGGTTAGTGTGAGGGTTAGTGTTCGGGTTAAGTTTAGTTTTAGTGTGAAGGTAAGGGTTAGTATGAGGTTTAGGTTTAGGGTGATGTTTAGGTTTAGAGTTAGTGTTAGGGTGCGGGTTAGGGTTAGGGTTAGGTTTAGGGTTAGAGTGAGGGTTAGGGTGAGGTTTAGTGTTACTGTTAGGTGTAGGGTTAGGTCTTGGGTTAGGGTGAGGGTAAGGGTTAGAGTGAGGTTTAGGGTTAGGGTTAGGGTTAGGGTGAGTGTTAGGGTTAGGGTGATGGTGAGGGTAAGTTTTAGGGTGAGAACTAAGGTTAGGGTTAGGGTTAGGGTTAGGGTAAGGTTTAGGTTTAGGGTAAGTTTGAGTGTGAGAGTTAGGTTTAGGATTAGGCTTAGCTGTAGGGTTAGGCTTAGGGTGAGCGTGAGGGTGAGTGCCAGGGTTAGGTATAGGGTGAGGGTGAGCCTTAGGGTGAGGGTGAGTGTGAAGTTGAATGTGAGGTTGAGGGTTAGGGTTTGGTTGAGTGTTAGGTTTAGGGTTAAGGTTAGGGTGAGGGTTAGGGTTAGGGTTAGGGTAAGGATGAGGGTTAGGCTTGGGTTAGGTTTAGGGTTAGGGTGAGGGTAAGTTTTAGGGTCAGTGTGAGGGTTAGGTTTAGGATTAGGTTTAGGGTTAGGGTGAGGGTTAGGGATAGGGTTAGTTTTAGGGTGAACGTTTTGGTTATGGTTAGGCTTAGGATTATGTTGAGGGTGAGGGTGAGGGTTAGGGTTAATGTGACGGTTAGGGTTAGTGTTAGGGTTAGGATGAGGGTTAGACTGAGAGTTAGGGTTAGGTTTGGGTGATGGTAAGAGTTAGGGTGAGGGTTAGGGTGAGGGTGAGGTTTAGGTTTAGGCTTGGGTTAGGGTGTGGGTTAGTGTTAGGGTTAGGGTTGGGGTTAGGGTGTGGTTTAGGGTGTGGGTAAGGGTTAGGGTGTGGGTAAGGGTTAGGGTGTGGGGAAGGTTTAGAGTGAGGGTTAGGGTGAGGGTGAGTGTTAGGGATAGCATTCGGGTTAAGGTTAGGTTTAGGGTGAGGGTTAGGGTTAGGGTTACAGTGAGAGTGAGGGTTAAGGTTAGCATTAGGGTTAGGGTTAGCGTAAGGGTGAGGTTTAGGGTTAGGTTGAGGGTGAGGGTGAGGCTTAGGGTTACGTTTAGGGTGAGGGTTAGGCTTAGGGTGAAGGTTATGGTTAACTTTAGGGTGAGGGTTAGGTTTAGGATTAGGCTTAGATGTTGGGTTAGGCTTAGGGTGATGGTGAGGGTGAGGTTCAGAGTTAAGTTTAGGATTAGGTTTATGGTATGGTTACGGATAGGTCGAGGATGAGGGTGAGGGTTAGGGTGAGGGTGATGGTGAGGGTGAGGGTGAGGGTAAGGGTTAGGTTCAGGGTGAGGAATAGGGTTATGGTTAGGGTAAGAGTGAGGGTGAGTGTGAGGGTGAGGTTGTGGGTGAGAGTGAGTGTTAAGGTTTAGGTGAGGGTCAGGTTTAGGTTTAGGGTGAGGGTTAGGGTTAGGGTTCAGGTTAGGATGAGGGTTAGGCTGAGAGTTAAGTTTGGGGTTAGGATAAGGATGAGGGTTTTGGTTAGGGTTAGGTTTAGAGTTAGGGTGAGGGTTAGGGTTAGTGTTTGGATGAGGGTTAGGGTTAGGCTGAGGGTGAGGTTGAGGGTGAGTGTGAGGTTAGGGTTAAAGTGAGGGCTAGGGTTAGGGTTAGCGTTAAGGTTAGGGTGAGGGTTAGGTTTAGGGTTAGGGTTAGGATGAGGGTTAGTCTGAGGGTTGGGGTTAGGATTTGGGCGAAGGTAAGGGTTAAGGTGAGGTTTAGGGTGAGGGTGAGGGTTAGGTTTAGGCTTTGGGTTAAAGTGAGAGTTATGGTTAGGGTGAGAGTGAGGGTTAGGGTTAGGGTTAGTGTGAGTGTTAGGGTTAGGTGAGGGTTAGGGATAGGGTGGGGGTTAGGGTTAGGGTCAGGGTTAGGGTAAGGGTTAGAGTTACGGTGAGGGTGAATGTGAGGGTTAGGGTTAGGTTTAGGGTTAGGTTTAGGGATAGGATGAGGGTGATTGTGAGTGTGAGGGTGAGTTTTAGGGTTAGGGTGAGGGTTAAGGTTAGGTTTAGGGTTAGGGTTGGGTTAAGGGTTAGGGTTAGCGTAAGGAAGAGGTTTTGGCTGAGGGTTAGTTTTATGGTTAGGGTGAGGTTTAGGGTTATTGTGAGGGTTAGGATGAGGGTTAGGCTGAGGGTTAGGGTTAGGGTTAGGGTGAGGTTAAGGGTTAGGGTGAGGGTGAGGAATAGTTTTAGGATTAGGGTTAGGGTTAGGGTGTAGTTTAGGGATAGGTTTAGGATTAGGGTGAGGGTTAGGGTGAGGGTTAGGGTTAGGGTGAGGATTAGGGTGAGGGTGAGTTTTAAGGTGATGGTTAGGGTTAGGGTGAGGCTGAGGGTTAGGGTTAGGTTGAGGTTTAGGATTAGGGTGATGTTTAGGGTGAGGGTGAGGTTTAGGGTGAGGATGAGTGTGAGGGTTAGGGTTAGGGTTTAGGTGAGTTTTAGGGTTAGGGTGAGGGCTAGGGTTAGGATTAGGGTTAGGGTGAGGTTTAGGTTTAGTGTGAGGGAGCGGGTGAGTGTTAGCTTTAGGTTTAGGCTTAAGTGTAGGGTTAGGCTTAGGGTGAGGGTGAGGGTGAGGGTCAGAATTAAGTTTAGGGTGAGGGTTAGGTTTATGGATAGGGTTAGGGTGAGGGTTAGGGTAAGGGTGATGTTGAGGGTGACGGTGAGTGTTAGGTTTAGATTGAGTGATAGGGTTACGGTTAGTGTTAGGGTGAGGGTGAGGGTGTGGGTTTCGGTGAAGGTGATTGTGAAGTTGAGAGTGAGCATGAGGGTTAGGGATTTGGTGAAGGTTAATTTTAGGGTTTGGGTTAAGGTTAGGTTGAGGGTTAGGGTTAGGGTTAGGATGATTGTTAGGGTGAGGGTTAGGTTTAGGGTTAGGGTGAGGGTAAGGTTTCGGGTGAGGATGAGCGTTAGGATTAGGATTAGGGTTAGTTTTAGGGTGAGGGTAAGGGATAAGATTAGGTTGAGGGTGAGGGTTTTGATTAGGGTTAGGTTAGAGTTAGGGTGAGGGTGAGGTTTAGGGTTAGGTTTTGGATTAGGGTTAGGGTTAGGCTGAGGGTGAGGTTGAGGCTGAGGGTGACGGTTAGGGTGAGGGTTAGTGTTTGGGTTAGTCTTAGGATGAGGGTTAGGCTGAGGGTTAGGGTTAGGGTTCGGGTAAGGATAAGGGTTCGGGTGAGAGTGAGGGTTAGGGTTAGGCTTAGGGTTAGGGTGAAGGATAAGGTGAGGTTTAGTGTTAGGTTTAGGGTTAGGGTTGGGATTAGATTGAGCGTTACGGTGTGGGTAAGGGTTAGGGTGAGGTTTAGGATGATGGTGATGGATAGGTTTAAGGAGAGGGTAAGGGTTACGGCGAGGCTTAGGGTGAGGCTGAGGGTTAATGTAGCATTAGGGTTACAGTGAGGGTGAGGGTTAGGGTGAAGGATAGGGTTAGGGTTAGGGATAGGGTGAGGATTAGGTTTAGGGTTAGGTTTAGGGTGATGGTTAGGCTGAGGGGTAGGGTTAGTGTTAGTGTTAGGGTGTGGGTTAATCTTAGGGTTAGGGTTAGGGTGAGGTTGAGGGTGAGGGTAAGGGTTAGGGTGAGGGTGATGGTGAAGTTGAGGTTTAGTGTTAGCATTAGGGTTAGGTTTAGGGTTAGGGTTAGGATTAGGCTTAGGGTGAGGGTGAAGGTTAGGATGAGGGTGAGTTTTAGGGTGTATGTGACGGTTAGGGTTAGGGTGAGGATTAAGGTGATGGTGAGGGTTAGGGTGAGGGTTACGTTTAGTGTGAGGGTTAGGTTTAGGGTGATATTTAGGGTGAGGGTGAGGTTTAGGGTGAGGATTAGTGTAAAGGGGAGGATTACAGTTAGGGTTAGGATGAGGGTTAGGTTTAGGTTTATGTTTAGGGTGAGGGTGAGGGTTAGGATGAGCGTGAGAGTGAGGGTGAATATTTAGGTGAGGATTAGGGTTAGGGTTAATGTTAGGGTGAGGGTGAGGGTTAGAGTTAGGGTTATGGACATTGTTAGGTTTACCGTGAGGTTTAGGGTTAGGTTTAGGGTGAGGGTGAGGGTGAGGGTTACGGTTACGGTGAGTTTTAGGGTGAGGGTTAGGGTGAGTTTATGTGTGAGGATTAGTGTTAGGGTTAGGGTTATGTTGAGGGTAAGGGTTAGGGTGAGGTTTAGGGTGAGAGTGAGGGTTAGGGTTAGCGTTAACGTTAGGGTGAGGGTTAGGGTTAAGGTTAGGTTGAGGGTTAGGTTTAGGGTGATATTTAGGCTGACAGTGAGGTTTCGGCTGAGTATTAGGGTTAGGGTGAGGATTATGGTTAGGGTGAGGGTGAGGGTGAGGATTAGGTTTATGTTTAGGGTGAGGGTAAGGGTTAGGGTGATGGTGAGGATGAGCGTAAGTGTGAAGGTGTAGGTGAGGGTTAGGGTTACGGTGAGGGTAACGGTGATGGTGAGGTTTAGGGTGAAGGTGATGGTTAGGGTTAGGTTTAAGGTGAGGGTTAGGGTTAGGTTTAGGCTGAGGTGTAGGGTGAGGGGTAGGGTTAGGGTTAGGGTGAGGGTTATGTTTAATGTGACAGTTAGGGTTAGGGTTAGGGTTAGGGTTAGTGTGAAGTTAGGTAGGGCTTAGGGTGAGAGTGGGGATTAGGGTTAGCTTTAGTGTTAGGGTGAGGGTTAGGGTGAGGGTTAGGATGAGGGTGAGGCTTAGGTTGAGGGTGAGGGTTAGAGTTAGGTTTAAGTGAGGGTTAGGGTTATGGTGAGGTTTAGGATTAGGTTTAGGGTGAGGGTTAGAGTTCAGGTGAGCTTGAGTGTTAGGGTGTGGGTGATGGTTAGGGTTAGGTTGAGGGTTAAGTTGACGGTTAGGGTTAGGGTGAGGGTGAGAGTTACGGTTAAGGTGAGCATTAGGGTGAGGGTTAGGATTAGGGTATGTGTGAGGATTAGGGTTAGGGTTAGGGTTATGGTGATGGTAATGGTTAGGGTGAGGTTTAGGGTGAGGTTGAGGGTGAGGGTTAGGGTTAGTTTTATGGTTAGGGTGATGTTACGGTGAGGTTTAGGCTTATGGTGAGGGTGAGGATTAGGGTTAGGGTTAGGGTGAGGGTTGGAGTTAGTGTGAGTGTTCGGGATAGGGTTGGGTTTAGGGTGAGGGTCAGGGTTATGGTGAGGTTTAGAGTTAGGTTGAGGGTGAGGGTGAGGTTTAGGGTTAGGATTAGGGTTAGGGTTAGGGTTAGGCTGAGGGTGAGTCTGAGGATGAGGGATAGGAATAGGTTGAGGATTAGGGTTAGTGTAAGGGTCAGGTTGAGGCTTAGGGTTAGAATTAGGAAGAGGGTTTGGTTGAGGGTTAGGGTTAGGGTGAGGGTGAGGGTTAGGGTTAGTGTTGGGGTTAGGGTGAGGGTTAGTTTGAGAGGTAGGTTTAGGGATAGGGTTAGGGTGATGTTTAGGTTTAGGGTGAGGGTTAAGGTTAGGGTTAGGGTGAGGGTTAAGTTGAGCATTAGAGTGAGGGTTAGGGTTAGGTTTAGGGTTAGGGTGATGGTTAGGGTGAGGTTTAGTGTTAGTGTTAGGGTTAGGGTTAGTGTGAGCGTTAGGGGGAGGTTTAGGGTTAGAGTGAGGGTTAGGGAGAGGTTGAGGGTTAGGGATAGTGTAAGGGTTAGGATTAGGTTTACAGTTAAGGTTAGGGTTAGGTTTGGGATTAGGTTGAGGGTGAGGGTTATGGTTATCCTTACGGTTAGGGTTAGGTTTAGGGTGAGGGTTAGGGATAGGGTTAGAGTTAGGATGAGGGTGAGGGTGAGGGTTAGGGTTAGGTTTAGGGTGAGGGTTAGTATTAAGGTGAGGGTTAAGGTTAGGGTGACGGTGAGGGTAAGGGTTAGGGTGAGGGCTAGGTTTAGGGTTAGGGTTAGGTTGAGGTGAAGGTTTAGGGTGAGTGTGAGGTTGAGGGTTTGGTTTAGGATGAGGCTTAGGTTTAGGGTTAGGCTTTGGGTGAGGGTGAGGTTGAGGGTAAGAGTTAGGTTTAGCGTGAGGGTTAGTGTTATGGTTAGGGTTACGGTGAGGGTGAGGGTTTGGGTGATGGTAAGGGTGCGGGTGAGGTTGAGGGTTAGGTATAGAGTGAGGGTTAGGGTTATAGTTAAAGTGAGGGTGAGGTTTAGGGTGAGTGTTAGGGTGAGTTTGAGGTTTAGGGTTTGCATTAGGATAAGGGTTAGTGTTAGGCTGAGTTTTAGCCCTAGGATTAGGGTGAGGGTGAGGTTGAGGATGAGTGTGAGGTTTAGGCTGAAGTGTAGGGTTAGGGTTAGGGATAGGGTAAGGATTAGGGTTAGGGTTAAGTTTAGGGTGAGTGTTATGCTGAAGGGTAGGTTTCGGGTTAGGGTGAGGGTTAGGGTTAGTGTTAGGGTTAGGGTTAGCGTTAGGGTGAGGTTGAGGGTGAGGGTAAGTTTTAGGGTGATGGTTAGGGTGAGGTTGAGGTTTAGGGTTAGCATTAGGTTTAGAGTTAGCCTTAGGCTAAGTTTTAGGGTTAGGATTAGGGTTGGGGTGTGGGTGAGGGCTAGTGTTAGCAATAGGGTTAGGTTTAGGATTAGGGTTAGTGTGAGGGTTAGGGATAGGCTTATGGTAAGGATGAGGGTAAGGGTTAGGGTTGTGGTGAGGGTGAGGGTGAGGGTTAGGGTTAGGGTTAGTTTTAGCGTGAGGGCTAGGGTGAGGGTTTGGTTGAGGGATATTGTGAGGGTATTAGTTTCGGTTAGGAAAGGCTTAGAGTTAGGGTTAGGGTGAGGATTTGGGTGAGGCTGAGGTTTAAGTTGAGGATTAGGGTTAGAGTGAGGATTAGGGTCAGGGTTAGGTTAAGGGTGAGAATTAGGGTGATTTTTAGGGTGAGGGTAAGGTTTAGGGCGTGGGTGAGGGTGAGGGTGAGGGTTAGGGTGTAGGTGAGGGTTAGGGTTAGGGTGAGGGTTAGGGTTAGGGTTATGGTTAGGGTGAGGTTTAGGTTTAGCGTGAGGGTGAGGGTGAAGGTTAGGTATAGGATTACGCTTAGGTGTAGGGTTAGGCTTAGTGTGAGGGTCAGAGTTAGGGTTTAGGGTTAGGTTTAGGGTTATGGTTCGGGTTAGGGTGAAGGTGAGGGTTAGGGTTAAGGTTTGGGTTAGGGTGAGGTTTAGGGTGAGGGTGAGGGTTAGGATTGGGATTACGGTTAGTTTTAGGGTGAGGGTAAGTGATAGGGTTAGGGTTAGTCTGAGGGTGAGGGTTAGGGTTAGGTTTAGAGTTAGGGTGAGGGTGAGGTTTAGGGTTAGGTTTTGTATTAGGTTTAAGGTTAGTGTAAGGCTGAGGGTGAGGTTGAGGATGAGGGTGACGGTTAGGGTGAGGGTTAGGTTTAGGGTTAGTTTTATGATGAGGGTTAGGCTGAGCGTTAGGGTTATTGTTCGGGAAAGGATAAGTGTTAGGGTGGGAGTGAGGTTTAGGGTTAGGCTTAGGGTTAGGGTGACGGTTAGTGTGAGGTTTAGTGTTAGGTTTAGGTTTAGGGTTAGTGTGAGTGTTAGCGTTAGGGTAAGGGTTAGGATGAGTGTTAGGGTGATGGTGAGGGATAGGGTTAAGGTGAGGGTAAGGGTTAGGGCGAGTTTTAGGGTGAGGCTGAGGGTTAATGTAGCATTAGGTGTACGGTGAGGGTGAGGGTTATGGTGAGGCTTAGCATAAGTGTTAGGGATTGGGTGACTATTAGGGTTAGGGTTAGGTTTAGGGTGACGGTTATGCTAAGGGGTAGGGTTAGGGTTAGTGTTAGGGTGAGGGTTAGGGTGTGGGTTAATGTTAGGGTTAGGATTAGGGTGAGGTTGAGGGTGAGGCTAAGGGTTAGGGTGAGGGTTATGGTGAGGTTGAGGTTAAGGGTTAGCATTAGGGTTAGGTTTAGGTTTAGGGTTAGGGTTAAGATTAGGGTTAGGGTGAGGGTGAGGGCTAGTGTTACCATTAGGGTTAGGATTAGGCTTAAGGTGAGGGTGAGGTTTAGGGTGAGGGAGAGGGTTAGTTTGAGGGTTAGGGTGAGGGTGAGGTATTTGGTTAGGAAAGGCTTAGGGTTAGGGTTAGGGTGAGAATTAGGGAGAGGGTGAAGTTTAAGTTGAGGATTAGGGTTAGGGTGAGGATTGGGGTTAAGGTTAGGGTTTGGGTTAGGGTTAGGGTGATGTTTAGGGTGAGAGTGATGGTTAGGGTGAGGGTGTGGCTGAGAGTGCGGGTGAGGGTGTAGGTGAGGGTTAGGGTGATGTTGATGGTTGGGGTGATGGTGAGGGTGAGGGTAAAGGTGAGGGTGAGGGTTCGGTTAGGGTTAGGGTGAGGGTTAGGGTTAGGGTTAGGGTTAGTGTGAGGATACGGGTTAGGGCGAGGGTTAGGGTGAGAGTGAGGGTTAGGTTTAGCGTTAGGGTTAGGGTTAGGTTTAGGATGAGGGTTAAGGTGAGGTTTAGGGTTAGTATGAGGTTGAGGGTTAGAGTTAGGTTTAGGGTGAGGGTTAGGGTTAGGTTTAGGGTTAGAGTGAGGGTTAGTGTGAGGGTTAGGGTTAGGATGAGGGTTAGGCTGAGAGTTAAGTTTTGGGTTAGGGTGAGGGTGAGGGTTAGGTTTTGGATTAGGGTTAGGGTTAGGGATAGGGTTATGATTAGTGTGAGGGTTTTGGTTAGGTTTAGGTTTAGAGTTAGGGTGAGGGTTAGGGTTAGTGTTTGGATTAGTGTTAGGATTAGGGTTAGGCTGAGGGTGAGGTTGAGGGTGAGGTTGAGGGTGAGGGTGAGGGTTAGGGTTAATGTGAGGTTTAGGGTTAGGATTAGCTTTAAGGTTAGGGTGAGGGTTAGGTTTAGGTTTAGGGTTAGAATGAGGGTTAGGCTGAGGGTTAGGTTTAGGTTTCAGGTAAGGGTAAGGGTTAGGGTGAGTTTTAGGGTGAAGGTGAGGGTTAGGTTAAGGCTTAGGGTTAGGGTGAGGGTTAGGGTTAGGGTAAGGGTGAGGGTGAGGTTTAGGGTGACGGTGAGGGTGAGGGTTAGGGTTAGGTGAGGGTTAGGGATAGGGTTGGGGTTAGGTTGAAGTTTAGGGTTAGGGTTAGGGTTAGAGTTAGGGTGAGGGTGAGTGTGAGGTTTAGGGTTAGGTTTAGGGTTAGGTTAGGGTTAGGCTGAGGGTGAGGGTGAGGGTGAGGGTGAGGTTTAGGGTTAGGATGAGGGTTAGATTTTGGGTTAGGGTTAGGGTTGGGTTGAGGGTTACGTTTAGGGTTAGGAAGTGGGTTTGGCTGAGGGTTATGTTTATGGTTAGGGTGAGGTTTAAGGTTAGTGTGAGGGTCAAGATGAAGGTTAGGCTGAGTGTTAGTGTTAGGGTTGGGTGAGGGTAAGGGTTAGGTTGAGAGTGAAGTTTAGTTTTAGGATTAGGTTTATGATTAGGGTGAGGGTAAGGGATAGGGTTAGGATTAGGGTGAGGGTTAGGGTGAGGGTTAGGTTTAGGGTTAGGATTAGGGTGAGGGTGAGGTTTAAGGTGAGGGTTAAGGTTAGGATGATGACTAGGATTAGGTTTAGGGTGAGGTTTATGATTAGGGTGATACTTAGGGTGAGGGTGAGGATTAGTGTGAGGGTGAGGGTGAAGGTGTAGTTGAGGGTTAGGGTTAGGTTGAGGGTTAATGTGACGGTGACGGTGAGGGTTAGGGTGAAGTTGAGGGTTTGGGATAGGGTTAGTATGTGGGTTAGGATTAGGGTTATGATTTGGGTGAGGGGTAGGGTGAGGGGTAGGGTTCGGGTTATGTTGAGGGATAGGGTTAATGTGAAGATTACGGTTAGGGTTAGGGTTAGTGTGAGGATAAGGATAATATTGAGGTTTAGGGTGAGAGTGAGGTTTAGGGTTAGCATTAGGGTTAAGGTGAGGGTTATTGTGAAGATTAAGGTGAGGGTTAGGTTTAGTATGAGGGTGAGGGTTAGAGTTAGGTTTAGATTGAGGGTTAGGGTTAGGGTGAGGTTTAGGTTTCGGTTAGGGTTCGGGTTCGGGTTCGGGTTCGGGTGAGTTTTAGGGTGTGGGTGACGGTTAGGGTTAGGGTGAGGGTTAGGGTTACGGTGAGGATTAGGGTTAGGGTTAGGGTTAGGGTTATAGTGAGGGTAAGGGATAGGATGAGGTTTACGTTGAGGGTGAGTTTTAGGGATAGCGTTAGTGTTAGGGTGAGGGTTAGGGTGAGGGTTAGGATCCAGGTTAGGTTAGGTGAGGGTGAGGGTTATCGTTAGGTTTAGGGTTAGGTTTAGGGTGAGGGTAAGGTTTAGGGTGAGCGTTAGGGTGAGGGTGAGGGTTAGGGTTAAGTTGAGGGCTAGGGTGAGCGTTAGGGTGAGATTTCAGTTGAGGGTTAGGGTTAGGGTTAGGGTGAGGTTTAGGTTGAGGGTGAGACTTAGGGTTAGGTTTAGGGTGAGGATGAGGTTTAGATTGAGGTTTAGTGTTACTGTTAGGGTCAGGATTAGGGTGAGGGTAAGGGTTAGAGTGAGGTTTTCGGTGAGGTTGAGGGTTAGGGATAGCATTAGCGTTAAGGATAGGTTTAGGATGAGGGTTAGGGTTAGTGATAGGGTTACGGTGAGGGTGAGGGTTAGGGTTAGGGTTAGGGTGAGGGTTAGGGTTAGGGTTAGTGTGACGGTGAGGGTAAGGGATAGGGTGAGGACTAGGGTTAGGTTTAGGTTTAGGGTAAGGTTTAGGTTTAGGGTGAGGGTGAGAGTGAGAGTTAGGTTTAGGATTAGGCTTAGGTGTAGGGTTCGGCTTAGGGTGAGGGTGAGCGTGAGTGTCAGAGTTAGGTTTAGGGTGAGGGTTAGGGTTAGTGTTAGGGTTACGGTGAGGGTGAGAGTTAGGTTTAGGGTGACGGTGAGGGCAAAGGTCAGGGTGAGGGCTAGGTTTAGGTTTAGGGTTAGGTTGAGGTTTAGGTTTAGGGTGAGTGTGAGGTTGAGGGTTTGGTTTAGGATGAGGCTTAGGTGTAGGGTTCGGCTTAGTTTGAGGGTGAGGGTGAGTGTCAGAGTTAGGTTAAGGGTGAGGGTTAGGGTTATGGTTATTTTTAGGGTGAGGGTGAGGGTGAGGGTTAGGGTGAGGTGAGGGTCAGGTTGAGGGTGAGGGTGAGGGTTAGGGTTTGGGTGAGGGTTAGGGTTAGGGTTAAGTTTAGGGTGAAGGTTTGGGTTAGTGTCAGTGATAGGATTATGATTAGGCTGAGGGTTAGGTTTAGGTTTAGGGTGAGGGTAAGTGTTAGGGTGAGGGTGAGGGTTAGGTTTAGGATTAGGGTTAGGGTTAGGGCGAGGGTTAAGGACAGGGTTAGGATTAGGGTGAGCGTTTTATTTAGGGTTAGGTTTAGAGTTAGGGTGAAGGTGAGGGTGAGGGTTAGCGTTTGGATTAGGGTTAGGGTTATGCTGAGGTTGATGTTGAGCGTGAGGGTTAGGGTTAATGTGAGGGTTAGAGTTAGGGTTAGCTTTAATGTTAGGGTGAGGGTTAGGGTTAGGGTTAGGATGAGGGTAAGGGTTAGAGTTAGGGTTAGGGTGAGGGTAAGGGTTAGGGTGAAGTTTTGGGTGAGAGTGAGGGATAGGCTTAAGGTCAAGGGAAGGGTTAGGGGCGAGGTTTCGGGTGAGGTTGAGGGCTAATGTTAGCATTAGGGTTATGGTGAGTGTGAGGATTAGGGTTAGAGTTAGGGTTATGTTTTGGGATATGGTGAGGATTAGGGTTAGGATTAGTTTTCCGGTGAGGGGTAGGTTGAGGGGTAGCGTTAGGGTTACAGTTAGGGTGAGGGTTAGAGTTAGGGTGACAGTAAGGGTAAAGGAGAGGTTTAGGATGAGGATTAGGGTTAGGGTTAAGGTGAGGGTGAGGATTAGATTGAGGATTAATGTTAAGTTTAGAGTGAGGTTTAGGGTGAGGATGAGGGTTAGGGTTAGGGTGAGGGCTAGGGTGAGGGTGAGGGTTAGGGATAGGGTTAGGTTTAGGTTTAGGGTTAAGGTGAAGTTTAGGGTTAGTGTGAGGGTTAGTGTTAGGACTAGGTTTAGACTTAGGGTGAGGGTAAATGTTAGGGTGAGTGTTAGCGTTAAGGTGAGGGTTATAGATAGGGTTAGTGTTAGTGTTAGGTTCAGGGTTACTGTTAGGGTTAGGGTTAGGGTTACAGTTACGGTGAGGGTGAGGGTGAGGGTTAGGGTTTATGTGAGGGTTAGGGTTAGGATGAGGGCTAAGGTTAGGTTTAGGGTTAGGGTGAGGTTTAGATTTAGTGTGAGAGTGAGGGTGAGGGTCAGAGTTAGTTTAGGGTGAGGGTTAGGTTTATGGATAGGGTTAGGGTGAGGATGAGGGTTAGGGTGAGGGTGATGGTGAGGGTGAGGGTGAGGGTTAGGTTTAGGGGGAGGGATAGGCTTATGGTTGCGGTTAGGGTGAGTGTGAGTGTGTGGGTTACGGTGAGCTTGATGGTGAGATTGAGAGTGAGGGTGAGGGTTAGGATTTGGGTGAAGGTTAAGTTTAGGGTTTGGGTTAATGTTAGGTTGAGGGTTAGGGTTAGGGTTAGGATGAGGGTTAGGCTGAGGGTTAGGTTTAGGGTTAGGGTGTGGGTAAGGGTTAATGTGAGGGTGAGGGTTAGGATTAGGGTTACGGTTAATTTTAGGGTGAGGGTTTTGGTTAGGGTTAGGTTTAGAGTTAGGTTGAGGTTGAAAATTAGGTTTAGGTTTTGGATTAGGGTTAGGGTTAGGCTGAGTGTGAGGTTGAGGGTGAGGGTGAGGGTGACGATTAGGGTGAAGGTTAGTGTTAGGTTTAGATTTAGGATGAGGGTTAGGCTGAGGGTTAGGGTTAGGTTTCGGGTAAGGGTAAGGGTTCGGGTGAGAGTGAGAGTTAGGGTTAGGCTTAGGGTTAGGGTGACGTTTAGGGTGAGGTTTAGTTTTAGGGTTAGCTTTGGTGTTAGATTGAGCGTTAGGGTGTGGGTAAGGGTAAGGGTGAGGTTTAGGATGATGGTGAGGGATAGGGTTAAGGTGAGGGTAAGGGTTACAGCGAGGCTTAGGGTGAGGCTGAGTGTTAATGTAGCATTAGGGGTACGGTGAGGGTGAGGGTTAGGGTGAAGGTTAGTGTTAGGGTTAGGGATAGGGTGAGGATTAGGGTTAGGGTTAGGGTTAGGGTGACAGTGAGGCTGAGGGGTAAGGGTTAGGGTTAGTGTTAGGGTGAGGGTTAGGGTGTGGGTTAATGTTAGGGTTAGGGTTAGGGTGAGGTTGAGGGTGAGGGTAAGGATTAGCGTGAGGGTTATGGTGAGGTTGAGGTTTAGTGTTAGCATTAGGTTTAGGTTTAGTGTTAGGGTTAGGGTTAGGATTAGGGTTAGGGTGAGGGTGAGGGTTAGGATGAGGGTGAGTTTTAGGGTATATTTGATGGTTATTGTTAGGGTGAGGTTTAAGGTGACGGTGAGGGTTAGGGTGAGGGTGAGGGTTACGGTTAGGGTGAGGGTTAGGGTTAGGGTGATGTTTAGGGTGAGTGTTAGGTTTAGGGTGAGGATTAGTGTAAGGGGAAGGATTAGTGTTAGGGTTAGGGTGAGGGTTAGGTTTATGTTTAGGGTGAGGGTGAGGGTTAGGATGAGGGTGAGGGTGAGGGTGAAGGTTTAGGTGAGGATTAGTGTTAGGGTTAATGTTAGGGTGAGGGTGAGGGTTAGAGGTTGGGTTAGGGACAGGGTTAGGGTTGAGGTGAGGGTGAGGGTGAGGGTTACGGTTACGGTGAGCTTTAGGGTTATGGTTAGGGTGAGTTTATGTGTGAGGATTAGTGTTAGGGTTAGGGTTATGTTGAGGGTAAGGGTTAGGGTGAGGTTTAGGGTGAGAGTGAGGGTTAGGGTTAGGGTGAGGGTTAAGATTAGGGTAAGGGTTAGGATGATGGTTAGGCTGAGGGTTAGGGTTAGGGTTAGGGTGAGGTTTAGGGCTAGGTTTAGGGTTAGAATAAGTGTTAGGCTGAGGGTTAGTGTTAGGCTTAGTGTGAGGGTTAGGTTTAGGGTTAGGGTGAGGGTAAAGTTTAGGGTGACGGTTAGGGTGAGTGTGAGGGTTATGGTTAGGGTGACGGTTAGGGTGAGGGTGAGGGTTAGGGTTAGCATTAAGGTTAGGGTGAGGGTGAGGGTTAGGGTGAGGGTTTGGGTTAAGGTTAAATATAGGGTGAGGATTAGGTTTAGGTTTAGGTTTAGGGTGAGTGTTAGGCAGAATGGTAGCCTTAGGGTTAGGGTGAGGGTTTAGTTTAGTGTTAGGGTTAGGGTTAGGGTTAGAGTGACGGTAAGGGTTAGGGGGAGGTTTAGGGTGAGTGTGAGGATTAGGGTTAACATTAGGTTTAGCATTAGGGTTAGGATGAGTGTTAGGGTTAGGGTGAAGGAGAGGGTGAAGGTTAGTATTAGGGTGAGGTTTAGGATTAGGGTTAGGGTGAGGGTGAGGTTTAGGGTGAAGGTAAGTGTTACGGTGAGGGTTAGGGTGAGGCTGAGGTTTAGGGTTAGCATTAGGGTGAGGGTGAGGGTGAGGGTTAGTGTGAAGTTTTGGGTTAAGGTTATGGATAGGGTGAGGAATAGGGTTAGGGTTACGTCGAGGGTGAGGGTTAGGTTGAGGGGTAACATTAGAATTTGGGTGAGGGTTAGGTTTAGTGTGAGGGTTAGGGTTAGGGTTAGGGTGACAGTAAGGGTTAGGGTGATGGTTAGGGTGAGTGTGAAGTAGGGTGAGAGTTAGGGTTAGGGTGAGAGTTAGGGATAGGTTTAGGGTTAGGTTGAGGGTTAGGGTTATGGTTAGGATTAGAGTTAGGGTGAGGGTAAGGCTTAGGGTGAGGGTTAGGGTGAGGTTGAGGTTTAGGGTTAGGGTGAAGGTGAGGGTAAGTATTATTGTGAGGACTAGGGTTAGGGTTAGGGTTAGGGTGAGTGTTAGGGTAATGGTGAGGGAGAGGGTGACGGTTAGGTTCAGTATTAGGGTTACGGTTAATGTGAGGGTTAGTGATAGGGTTATGGGTATTGTGAGGGTTAGAGTTAGGGTTAAGGTGAGGGTTAGTCTGAGAGTTATGGTTAGGGTTAGGGTGAGGGTTAGGCTTAGTGTGAGGATTATG
The DNA here is from genome assembly GCF_024711535.1 of Dipodomys merriami. NCBI lineage: Eukaryota > Metazoa > Chordata > Mammalia > Rodentia > Heteromyidae > Dipodomys > Dipodomys merriami. The sequence continues at coordinate 79,985 of NW_027206406.1, read as the reverse complement.
GTTAGGGTGAGCGTTAGGGTTAGGTTCAGGGTTAGGGTGAGGGTGAGTGTGAGGGGGAGGGCTAGGTTGAGGGTTTGGGTAAGGGTGAGGGTGAGGTTTTCCGTTAGGTAATGTTTAGGGTTAGGTTTAGGGTGAGGATTATGGTGAGTTTGTGGGTTCGGGTTAGGATGAGGGTGAGGGTGAGGGTTAGTGTTAGGATGAGGGTTAGGGTTAGGGTGAGGGTGAGGGTGAGGGTTAGGCATAGGGTTAGTGTGAGGGTTAGGGTTACGGTGAGGGTTATGGTTACGGTGAGGGTTAGGGTTAGGGGTAGTGTGAGGGTTAGGTTTAGGGTGATGTTTAGTGTGAGTGTGAGGGTTAGGTTGAGCGTGAGTGTTCGGGTGAGAGTTAGGGTTAGGGTTAGCGTTAGGGATAGGGTTAGGGTGAGGGTAAGGTTTAGAGTGAGAGTTTGGGTGAGGGTGAGAGTTAGGTTGAGGGTGAGGTTTAGGGTTAGCGACAGAGTGAGGGTTAGGTTTAGGTTTAGGGTAGTGTGAGGGTTCAGGTTAGGTTGAGGGTTAGGGTTAGGTTTAGGGTTAGTATAAAGGATAGGGTGATGGTTAGGGTTACGGTTAGTGTGATTGTTAGGTTTATGGTTAGGATTTGGGTTAGGTTGAGGGTAAATGTTAGGGTGAGGGTTAGGGTGATGCTGAGGGTTAGGGTTAGGGTGAGGGTTAGGTTCAGGGTTAGGATTAGGGTTACAGTTAGGGTAAGGCTGAGGGGGAAGGGGAGGTTGAGGGTGAAGGTTAGGGTTAAAGTTAGGGATAGGGTGAGGATTTGGGTTACAGTTAGATTTAGGTTTAGGGTTAGGCTGAGGGGTAGGGATAGGGTTAGGGTTGAGTGTTAGGTTTAGTGTGAGGTTTAGGGTTAGGGTTAGGGTGAGGGTTAGGTTTAGTGTGTTGGTTAGGGATAGGGTTAGGGTGAGGGTAAGGGTTAGGGAGAGGGTGAGGTTTAGGGTTAGCATTAGGTATAAGGTTAGGATTAGGATGAGGTTTAGGGTTATAGAGAGGGTGAGGGTGAGGTTTAGGGTTAGGATGAGGGTTAAGGTTAGTGTGAGGGTGAGGTTTAGGTTTAGGGTGAGGGTTAGGGTGAGGGTTAGGCTTAGGGTGAGAGTCAGGGTGAAGGTTAGGTTTATGTTGAGGCTTAGGGTTAGGGTGAGGGTTAGGGTTAGGGTTAGGCGAGAGTTATGGTTAGGGTGATATTTTTTGTGAGGGTGAGTGTTCGTGTGAGGGTGGGTGTTCGTGTGAGAGTGAGGGTTCTGGTGAGGGTGAGGATTAGGGTGTGGTGAGGGTTAGGTTTAGGATGAGAGTCAGGGTGAGGTGTAGGGATAGGGTTAGGGTTAGGTTTAGTGTGAAGATTAGGGTTAGGATTATTGTTAGGGTTAGTATGAGGATAAGAGTTAGGGTGTGGTTTAGTGTGAGGGTGAGCGTTAGGCTTAGCTTTAGGGTTAGGGTGAGGTTTAGGATGAGATTTAGGTTTAGGGTGAGTGTTATGTTTAGGGTTAGTGTGAGGGTTAGGGTTAGGGTGATGTTTAGGGTGAGGTTGAGGATTAATGTGAGGGTGAGGGTGAGGGTGCGGGTGCGTGTGAGGCTGAGGGTGAGGGTGAGAGTTAGGGTTAGGTTTAGGGTGAGTGTGAGGGTTAGTGTTAGGATTAGGGTTAGAGTTAGGCTGAGGGTGAGGATGAAATTGAGGGTGAGGTTTAGGGTTAGAGTTAGGGTGAGGTATCAGGTTAGTGTGAGGTTTAGGGTGAGGCTGAGTGTGAGGTTGAGGGTTAGGATTATGGTTAGGGTGAGGGTGAGGGTTTGGTTTAGGTTTAAGGTGAGGGTTAGGGTTAGTGTGAGGGTTAGGGGGAGGGGGAGGGTTAGTGTGATGATGAGGGTCAGGATGAGTGTGAGTGTTAGAATGAGGGTGAGGGTGAGGGTGAGTGTAAGGGTTAGGATTAGGTTAGGGTGAGTTTTAGTGTTAGGGTTAGGGTTATTGTTAGGGTTGGGAATAGGGTTAGGTGAGGGTAAGGGTGAGTGTTAGCGTTTTGGTTAGGGTTAGGGTTAGGGTGAGGGTGTGGTTGAGGGTTAGGGTTAGGATTAGGGTTAGGGTTAGGGTAAGGCTGAGGCGGAAGGGGCTGTTGAGGGTGAGGTTTACGGTTAGGGTTAGGGTTAGCATGAAGGTTACTGTTAGGTTAAGGGTTAGTATTAGGGTTAGGCTGAGGGTGAGGGTTATGGTTGGTGTGAGTGTTAGGTTTAGGGTTAGGGTTTGGGTTAGGTTGAGGGTAAAGTTTAGGGTGAAAGTTAGGGAGAGGGTGAGGTTTAGGGTTATGTTGAGGGTTCGGGTGAGGGTTAGGTTTAGGGTTATGGTTAAGGTTAGCGTGATGGTTAGGGTGAAGGTTAGGTTTAGGTTTAGGGTGAGGGTGAGGCTTAGGTTTATGATGAGGGTTAGGGTGAGTGTTCGGGTTTGGGTTAGGGTTAGGGTGAGGGTGAGTGTGAGGTTTAGGGTTAGGGTTTTTGTTAGGCTGAGGTGAGGGTGAGGTGAGTGTTAGGGTTGGGGTTAGGTTGAGGGTTAGTGTTAGTGTGATTGTTAGTGTGAGGGTGACTATAACGGTTAGGGTGATGATTAGGGTGAAGTGACGGTTAGGTTTAGGGATATGGTTAGGGTGAGGTTTTGTGTTAGGGTGAGGGTTAGGCTGCATGTGAGGGTTAGGGTTAGGGTTAGTTTTAGGATGAGGGTTATGGTTGGTGAGTGGGTTAGGGTGAGGGTGAGGGTTAGGGTTAGCATTAGGGTTAGGATGAGGATGGTTAGGGTTAGGTTAGGGTGAGGGTGAGGGTGAAGGTGAGAGTGAGGGTTAGGGTTGGTGTTAGTTTTAGTGTTAGGTTTAGGGTGAGGTTGAGTGTTAGGTTTAGCATTAGGGTTAGGGTGAGGGTGAGGGTTAGGGTTAGCATTAGGGTTAGGGTGAGCGATAGGGATAGGTTTAAGGTTAGGGTTAGGGTGAGGGTGAGTTTTAGGGTGAGGCTGAGTATGAGGTTGAGGGTTAGGATTATGGTTCGGGTGAGGGTGAGGGTGTAGGTGAGGGTTAGGTTTAGGATTAGTGTTAGCGTTAGGGTTAAGCTGAGGGTGAGCTTGCGGGTGAGCGTGAGGGTTTGGTTTAGGTTTAAGGTGAGGGTTAGGGTTAGTGTGAGGGTTAGGCTGAGGGGGAGGGTTAATGTTACGGTTAGGGTGAGTGTTAGTGTGAGGGTTAGGGTTAGGGTTAGGGTTAGGTTGTGGATAAGTGTTAGAGTGATGGTTAGGATGAGGGTTAGGGTTAGTTTGAGGGTTAGAGTTAGGTTTAGGGTTAGGGTGAGGGTTAGGGTTAGTGTGAGCGTTAGAGTTAGGGTTAGGGCTAGGATGAGGCTAAGGCTTAGGGTTAAGTTTAGGGTGAATTTGAGGCTTAGTTTGAGGGTTATTGTTAGGTTTAGGGTAAGGTTTATGGTGAGGTCTAATCTGAGGTTGAGGCTTATGGTGAAGGTGATGGTGAGGGTGAGCTTTTCGGTTAGATAAGGGTTAAGATTAGGGTTAGGGTGATGATTAGGGTGAGGGTCAGGGATAGGATGAAGTTTAGGGTTAGAGTGATGGTTAGGGTTAGTGTGAGGTTTAGGGTTAAGGTTAGGGTTAGGGTGAGTTTTAGGGTTCGGGTTTGCATTAGGGTTAGGGTGAGGGTTAGGGTGTTTTTGAGGGTTAGGGTTAGGGTTAGGATTAGTGTTAGGGTGAGGGTGAGCGTTAGGTTTAGTGTTAGTATGAGGTTTCGGATAAGGTGTAGGTTTAGGATTAGGGTGAATGTCAGGATTAGGGTGATGGTTAGGGTAATGGTAAGGGATAGGGTTAGGGTGAGGTTAAGGATTAGAGTGAGGGTTAGGGTTAGTGTTAGGTTTAGGGTGATGGTGAGGGTTAAGGGTGAGGGTGAGGCTGAGGGTGAGGGTTAGGGATAGGGTAATGTTTAGTGTTAGGGATAGTTTGAGGATTAGGCTGAGGGTGATGGTGAGGGTGAGGGTGGGGTTGAGGTTAAGTGTGAAGGTTAGGGTTAAGGTTAGTTTTAGGGTGAGGGTAGGGTGAGGATGAGGGTTAGGGTGAGGTTTAGGGTAGGGTTAGGGTGAGGGTGAGGGTTCGGTTAGTGTGAGTTTTAGGGTGTGGGTGACATTTAGGGTTAGGATGAGGGTTAAGGTGATGTTGAGGGTTAGGGTGAGGGTGAGGGTTACGGTTACATTGAGGATTAGTGTTCGGGTTGGTTTTAGGGTTATTGTGAGGTAAGGGTTAGTATGAGGTTTAGGGTGAGGCTGAGGTTTAGGGATAGCGTTAGAGTTAGGGTGTGGGTTAGGGTGAGGGTTAGATTAGGGTGAAGGTGAGGGTTAGAGTTAGGGTTAGTGTTATGGTTAAGTGAGGGTTAGGTGAGCTTTAGGATGAGGGTTAGGTTTAGGTTTAGGTTTAGGGTGAGGGTTAAGGTGAGGTTTAGTGTTAGTGTTAGGATGAGGGTTAGGCTGAGGGTTAAGGTTAGGATTAGTGTGAGGGTAAGGGTTTGGGTGAGGGTGAGGGTTAGGTTTAGGATTAGGGTTAGGCTAAGGATGAGGGTGGGGAATTGGGTTAGGTTTAGGGTGAGGGTTTTGGTTACGGTTAGGTTTAGAGTTAGGGTAAGGTTGAGGGGTTGTGTTTGGATTAGTGTTAGGGTTAGGGTTAGGCTCAGGGTGAGGTTGAGGGTGAGGGCGAGGGTTAGGGTTAAGGTGAGGGTTAGGGTTAGGGTTAGAGTTAAGGTTAGGGTGAGGGTTAGGGTTAGGTTTAGGTTTAGGATGAGGGTTTGTCTGAGGGTGAGAGTTAGGGTTCGTGTGATGGTAAGGGTTAGGGTGAGGTTAAGGGTGAGGGTGAGGGTTAGGGTGAGGGTGCAGTTGAGTGTTAGTGTTAGGGTGAGGGTTACGGTGAAGGTTAGGGTTAAGGTTAGAGTGAGGGTTAGGGTGAGGGGAAGCGTTAGGGTGAGGGTTAGTGTGTGGGTAAGTGATAGGGTTAAGGTGAGTGTAAGGGTTAGGGCGAGGTTTAGTGTGAGGTTGAGGATTAATGTTAGCATTTGGGTTACGGTGAGGGAGAGGTTTAGGGTGAGTGTTAGGGTTATGGTTAGAGATACCTTGAGGATTAGGGTTAGGGTTAGGTTTAGGGTGAGGGTTAAGCTGAGGGTTAGGGTTAGGATTAGGTTGAGGGTTAGGGTGAGGTTTCGGGTTAGGGTTAAAGTTATGGTGAGGCTGAGGTTGAGGGTGAGTGTAAGGGTTAGAATGAGGGTTAGGGTGAGTTTGAGGTTTAGTGTTAGAATTAGGGTTAGGTTTAGGGTTAGGGTGAGGGTTAGGGTTATGATTAGGGTTAGGGTGAGGGTGAGGGATTGTGTTAGCATTAGGGTTAGGGTTAGGTTTAGGGTTAGAGTGGGGTTCAGGGTGAGGGTTAGGGTTAGTGTTAGGATTAGGTTTAGGGTTAAACTGGGGGGGGTGAGGTTGAGGGTGAGGATTAGGTTTAGGGATATTTTTAGCGTGAGGGCTAGGGTGAGGGTGAGGTTTAGTGTGAGGGTTAGGTTGAGGGTTTGGGTTAGGAAAGGCTTAGGGTTAGGGTTAGTGTGAGGGTGAGGATTAGGCTGAGCTTTTAGGTGAGCATTAGTATTAGGGTGAGGATTACGGTTAGGTTTAGGGTGAGGGTTAGGATTAGGGTAACGTTTAGGTTGAGGGTATGGGTTAGGGTGAGGGTGAAGGTGAGGGTGAGGGTGATATTGAGGGTAGTGCGAAGGGGAGGGTTAGGGATAGGGCTAAGCTGAGGGTTAGGGTTAGGGTTAGGGTGAGGGGTAGGGTGAGGGGTAGGGTTAGGGTTAGAGTGAGGATTAGGGTGAATTTGAGGCTTAGGGTTAGGATAAGTGAGAGGATAAGGTTTAGTGTGAGGGTTAGGGTGAGAGTGAGAGTTAGGTTAGCCTTAGGGTTAAGGGTGAGGGTTAGGGTGAGGTTTATGGTGAGGTTTTGGGTTAGTATGAGGGTGAGGTTTAGAGTTAGGTTTAGGGTGAGGGTTAGGGTTAGGGTGAGGTTTAAGGCAGGGTTAGGGTGAGGGTTGGGTTCTGGAGAGGGTGAGTTTTAGGGTGAGAGTGACGGTTAGGGTTAGGGTGAGGGTTAAGGTGAAGGTGAGGATTAGAGTGAGGTTCAGGGTTAGGGTTTCGGTGAGGATTAGGGTTAGGGTTAGTGTTAGGGTTAGGGTGAGGGTAAGTTTTAGGGTGAAGGTTAGGGTGCGGCTGTAGTATAGGTTTAGGTGAGGGTTAGGGTGAGCGTTAGGGTGAGGGTTAGGTTTAGGTTTAGGGATAGTGTGAGGGTTAGGGTGAGGTTTAGTGTTAGTGTTCAGGTTAGGTTTAGGGTGAGGGTTAGGGTTAGGGTAAGGGTTTGATTGAGGATTAGGGTAAGGGTGAGTGTTAGGGATAGTATTAGGGTTAAGGTTAGGTTTAGGGTGAGGGTTAGGGTTAGGGTTATGGTGAGGGTGAGTGTTAGGGTTAGCATTCGGGTTAGGGTTAGAGTTAGGTTGAGGGTTAGGGTTAGGATTAGGTTTAGGGTGAGGGCTAGGTTTAGGCTTAGGGTAAGGTTTACGTTTAGGGTGAGAGTGAGGGTGAGGGTTAGGTGTAGGATTAGGCTTAGGTGTAGGTTTAGGCTTATGTTGAGGATGAGGGTGAGTGTCAGAGTTAGGTTTAGTGTGAGGGTTAGGGTTATGGTTAGGGTTAGGGTAAGGTTGAGGGTGAAGGTTAGGGTGAGGGTGAAGCTGAGGTTGAGGGTAAGTGTGACGGTTAGGGTTTGTGTGAGGGTTAGGGTTAGGGTTAAATTTAGGGTGAGGGTTAGGGTTAGGGTTAACATTAGAGTGAGTGCTAGGGGGAGGGTATGGTTTAGGTTTAGGTTAAGGGTTAGGGTGAGGGTTAGGTTTAGGTTTAGGGATAGGGTGAGGGTTAGGGTGAGGTTTAGTGTTAGTGTTAGGGTTAGGGTTAGAGTGAGGGTTAGGGTTAGGGTAAGGGTTAGAGTGAGGTTTAAGGTGAGGGTTAGGGTTATGGATAGTATTAGAGTTAAGGTTACGTTTAGGGTGAGAGTTAGTGTTAGGGTTACAGTGAGGGTGAGTGTTAGGGTTAGCATTAGGGTTAGCGTGTGGGTGAGGGTTAGGGTTAGGGTTAGGTTAGGGTGAGGGTGAGGTTGAGGGTTAGGGTTAGGGTTAGGGTGAGGTTTAGGGTTAAGATTTGGGTTCGAGTTAGGGTTAGGTTGAGGGTGAGGGTGAGGTTTAGTGTTAGAGTTAGGCTTAGGGTGACGGTTAGTTTGAGGGTTAGGGTTAGGGTTAATGTTAGGGTTAGGGTGAGGGTTAGAGTGAGGGTTAGGGTTAGAGTTAGGGTTAAGTTTAGGGTTAGGGTGAGGGTGTGTCTGTGGGTTAGGGTTAGGTTAAGGTTAGGCTTAGATTTACACTAAGGGTGAGGTTGAGGGTGAGGGTTAGGGTTAGAGTGAGGGTTAGGCTTAGGGTTAGGTTGAGGGTTAGGATGAGGGTTAGGTTTAGGATTATGGTTAGGGTGAGTGCTGGGGTGACGTTTCGTGTGAGGGTTAGGGTTAGGGATAGTGCTAGGTTTAGGATTAAGGTTAGGTTGAGGGTGAGTCTGAGGTTTAGGGTTAGGGTTAGGATTAGGCTTAGGCTTAGGGTTAGGGTTAGGGTTTGGTTTAGTGTGAGGGTGAGGTTGAGGATTAGGGTTAGTGTTAGTGTTAGGGTGAGGGTTAGGGTTAGGGTTAGAGTGACGGTTAGGGTTATTGTTAGGGTTAGGTTTAGGCTTAGGCTTAGGGTTAGGTTTATGGTGAGGGTGGGGATGAGGTTAAGGTTTAGAATGATGGATAGGGTTATGGTTACATTGAGTGTTAAGGTGAGGGTTTGTGTTAGGATTAGGGTTACGGTGACTGCTAAGGTGAGGGTGAGGTTTAGGGTGAGGGTTAGGTTTAGGATTAGGGTTATGCTGAGGCTGAGGCTGAGGGTGTGGGTTAGGTTTAGAGTGATGGTTAGGGTTACCTTTAGGGTGAGGACTAGGATTAAGGTTAGTGTTAGGGTGAGGGTTTGGGTGAGTGTTAGGCTTAGGGTTAGGGTGAGGTTGAGGGTTAGATTGAGGGTTAGGGTTATGTTGAGGGTTATGTTTAGGGTAAGGGTTAGGTTTAGGTTTAGGGTTATTGTTAGCATTAGGGTTAGGGTTACGGTTAAGGTGAGGGTGAGAGTGAGGGTCAGGGTGAAGGTTAGGGTGAGGTTTAGGTTTAGGGTTAGGGTTAGAGTTAGGGTTAGGGTGAGGGTGAGGTTTAGGGTTAGAGTTAGGGTTAGTGTTAGGGTTAGGGTTACGGTGAGCGTTAGGGTGAGGGTTAGAGTTCAGGTTAGGCTTAGGCTTAGGCTGAGCATGAGGGTGAGGGTTAGGGTTAGGTTTAGGGTTACGTTTAGTTTGAGGGTTAGGATGAGGTTTAGGGTTAGGGTTAGGGTTAGTGTTAGGGTTAGGTTTAGGGTTAGGGTTAGGTTTAGGATTAGGGTTAGGGATAGGGTGAGGGTTAGGGTTAGGGTTTGGGTTAGGGTGAGGGTGAGGGTGAGGATTATGGTTAGGGTTAGTGTTAGGGTTAGGGTTAGGGTTAGGGTTACAGTGAGGGTTACGGTTAGGTTTAGGGTTATTTTTAGTGTTATGTTTAGGGTTAAGTTTTGGGTGAGGGTGAGGCTCAGGGTGAGGGTTATGGTTAGTGTTAGGTTTAGGGTTAGGTTTAGCATTATTGTTGGGTTAGGATTAGAGTTACGGTCAGGGTGAGAGTGAGGGTGAGGTTTAGGGTTAGGGTGAGGTTTAGCGTGAGGTTTAGGGTTAGGGTTAGGGTTAGGGTGCTGGTGAGGTTTAGGTTTAGAGTTAGGGATAGGGGGAGGGTTAGGGAAAGAATTAGATTTAGGTTTAGTTTTAGCATTAGGGTGAGGGTGAGGGTTAGGTTGAGGTTTAGGGATAGGGTTAGGGTTAGGATTAAGGTTAGCGTGAGATTGAGGTGAGGGTTAGGGTTAGGGTTAGGCTTAGGGTTACGGTTAGGCTGAGGGTGAGTGTGGGTGTGAGGATTAGGGTTAGGTTGATGGATAGGTTTAGGGTTAGTGTTATTGTTAGGGTATGGGTTAGAGTTACGGTGAGGGTGAGGTTGCAGGTGAGGGTTAGGGTTAGGGTTAGGGTGAGGTTTAGGGTTAGGGTTAGAGATAGGGTTAGGCTGAGTGTGAGGGTGGAGGTGAGGATTAGGGTGAGGGTTAGCTTCAGGGTTAGATTTTTTGTTAGTGTTATGGTTAGGGTTAATTTTGCAGTGAGGGTGAGTTTGAGGTTGAGGTTTATGGTTAGGGTTAGGTTTAGGGTTAGGGTTAGGGTTACTGTTATTGATAGGGTTTGGGTTATAGTTATGTTGAGGGTGAGGGTGAGGTTTAGGGTTAGGGTTAGGTTGAGGGTTACAGTGAGGGTTAGTGGTACAGTTAGTGTGAGGGTTAGGTTTAGAGTTAGTGTTATTCTTAGGGTGAGGGTGAGTGTTAGGTTGAGGTTTAGGGATAGTGTTCGGGTTAGGATTAGGGTTAGGTGGAGTGTGAGTGTGATGGTTAGGGATAGGCTTAGGCTTAGTCTTAGGGTTAGGCTGAGGGTGAGGGTGGGTGTGAGGGTTAGTGTTATGGTGAGGGTGAGGATTAGTGTTAGGGTGAGGGTTAGGATGAAGGTAGTGTTAGGGTTAGGATTTGGTTTAGGGTGAGGGTGAGGGTGAGGATTAGGGGTAGGGTTATGGTTAGGGTTAGGTTTACAGTGAGGGTTAGGTTTAGGTTTAGGGGTATGGTTATGCTTAGGTTAGGCTGATGGTGAGTGTGGGGATGAGGATTAGGTTTAGAGTGATGGTTAAGGTTATGGTTACGTTGAGGGTTAGGGTGAGGGTTAGGTTTAGGATTAGGGTTATGGTAAGGGCTAAGGTATGGGTGAGGGTTAGGGTTAAGGGTAGGCTTATGATTAGGGTTAGGCTGAGACTGAGGTGGAGAGTAAGTGTTAGGGTTAGGGTGATGGTTAGGGTTACGGTTAGGGTGAGGGTTAGGATGAGAGTTAGGGTTAGGGGGTGGTTTAGGGTGAGGGTGACGGTAAGGGTAAAGTTGAGGGTTAGGATTAGGGTGAGGGTTAAGGTGAGGATGAGGGTTAGGGTTAGGCTGTGGGTTAGGGTGAGGTTGAGGGTTACGGTTACGGTGAGGGTGAGGTTTAGATTGAGGTTTAGGGTTATGTTGAGGGTTATGTTTAGGGTGAGGGTTAGGTTTAGTTTTAGGGTTATTGTTAGGGTTAGGGTTAGGGTTACGGTTAAGGTGAGGTTGATGGTGAAGTTTGGGTTAGGGTTAGGGTGAGGTTTAGGTTTAGTGTTAGGGTTAGAGTTAGGGTTAGGTTGATGGTGAGGTTTAGGGTTAGGGTTAGAGTTAGGGTTAGGGTGATGGTGAGGTTTAGGATTAGAGTTAGGGTTAGGTTTAGGGTGAGGGTTAGAGTTCAGGTTAGGCTTAGGCTTAGGCTTAGGCTTAGGCCGAGCATGATAGTGAGGGTTAGGTTTAGGGTTAGGGTGAGGGTTAGCGTTAGGTTTAGGGTGAGTGTTAGGATGAGGTTTATGGTTAAGCTTAGGGTTAGGTTTAGGTTTAGGATTAGGGTTAGGTTTGGGTTTAGGGTTAGGGTTAGGGTTTGGGTGAGGGTTAGGGTTAGGGTTAGGGTTAGGGTTAGGGTTATTGTTAGTGTTAGGGTTAGTTTTAAGTTTGCAGTGAGGGTGATGCTCAGGGTGAGGTTTATGTTTAGTGTTAGTGTTAGGGTTAGGTTTAGTGTTAGGGTTAGGGTTGGGTTTAGGGTTACGCTTAGTGTTAGGTGGAGGGTGAGGTTTAGGGTGAGGGTTAGGGTTTGGGGTAGGGTTAGGGTGAGTATTAGGATTCGGGTTATGGTGAAGGTTTGGGTTAGTTTTGAGCTGAGGGTTAGGGTGAGGACTAAAGTGAGGGTGAGGGTTAGGGTTAGGGTGAGGGTTAGGTTGGGGTTTAGGTTTAGGTTTAGGGTTAGGGTTAGGGTTAGGGTTAGGGTTAGGATTAGGGTTAGGCTGAGGGTGAGTGTGAGGTTTAGTTTAAGGGTTAGGCTTAGGCTTAGGGTTAGGCTTATGGTGAGGGTGGGGATGAGGATTAGGTTTAGAGTGATGGTTCTCATTATGGTTAGGTTGAGGGTTAGGATGAGGGTTAGGGTTAGGATTAGTGTTAGGGTGAGGGCTAGGGTGATTGTGAGGTTTAGGGTTAGTTTTAGGCTTAGGCTTAGGGTTAGGCTGAGGCTGAAGGTCAGGGTGAGGGTTAGGATGAGGGTTAGGTTTAAGCTGAGGGTTAGGATGAGGGTGACAGTAATAGTAAAGATGAGGGTTAGGGTGAGGATGAGGGTTATTGTTAGCGCGAGGGTTACGGTTAGGTTGAGGGTGAGGGTTAGATTGAGGATTAGTGTTAGCATTAGTGTGAAGTTTAGGGTGAGGATGAGTGTTAGGTTTAGGTGGGGCTAGGGTGAAGTTGAGGGTTAGGGTTAGGATTAGGGTGAGGTTTAGGTTTAGCGTGATGGTTAGCATTAGTGTGAGCATTAGTGTTAGGTTCATTGTTAGTGTTAGGGTGAGGGTAAGTGTTAGGGTAAAGTTTAGGTTTAGGGTGAGGTTTAGGATTAGGGTTAGTGTTAGGGTTAGGGTGTGGGTGAGGTTTAGGGTTAGAGTTAGGGTTAGGGTGTGGTTTCGGGTTAGGCTTAGGGTTAGGTTTATTGTTAGCGTTAAGGTTAGGGTGAGGTTTAGTGTAGGGGTGAGGGTTAGTGTTAGGTTTAGGATTAGGGTTAGGGTTAAGGTAAGGGTGAGTATGAGGGTTACAGTTAGGGTTAGGGTTAGGATTAGAGTTAGGGTGAGCGTGAATGTGAGGGTTATGGTTAGGATGAGTGTTTGGGTTAGGGTTAGAGTGACGGTTAAGTGAGGGTTAGGCTTAGGCTTAGGGTTTGGGTATGGGCTAGGCTGATGGTGAGGGTTAGGGTTAGGGATAGAGTGAGGGGTAGGGTGAGGGTTAGGGTTATTGTTAGTGTTAATGTTGGGGTTAGGGTAAGGCTTAATGTTAGGCAGAGGTTGAGGCTGAGTGTGAGGGTTAGGGTTAGGGTGAGAGTGAGGTTTGGGGTTAGATTTAGCATTAGGGTGAGGGTTAGTCTGAGGGTTAGGGTTAGGGTTAGTGTTATGGTTAGGGTTAAGGTGAGGGTGAGTGTGAGGGTTAGGGTTCACCTTAGGCTTAGGCTAAGGCTTAGGCTGAGTGTGACTGTGAGGGTGGGGGTTAAGGTTAGGGTTTTAGGGTTAGTGTGAGTGTTAGGATAAGGTTTAGGGTTAGCATTAGTGTGAGCGTGAGGGTTAGAGTTAGGGTGAGGGTTAGGGTTAGCGTTAGGGTGAGGTTTATGGTTAGGATTTGGGTTAGGGTTACAGTGAGGGTGAGGGTTAGGGTGAGGGTGAGGGTTAGGATTAGGGTTAGGGTGAGGGTTTGGGTTAGGATTAGAGTTACAGTGAGGGTCATGGTTTGGGATAGGCTTAGGCTTAGTGTTACAGTTAGGGTTAGGGTTAGAGTAACAGTGAGGGTGAGGGTGTGGGTGAGGTTTAGGATCAGGGTTAGGGTGAGGTTTAGGATTAGGGTTATGGTTAAGGTGAGGGTAAGGTTTAGGTTTAGAGTTAGGGTTATGGGGAGGGTCTGGCGGATGGTTAGGGTTAGGGTTAGAGTTAGAATTAGGGTGAGGTTTAGGTTGAGGTTAAATATTAGAATTAGGGTTAGGTTTAGGATTAGGTTTGCAGTGAGGGTGAATGTGAGGGTTAGGGTTATGGTTTGGCTTAGGCTTAGGGTTAGGCTTAGCGTGTGGGTTGGGATGAGGATTAGGTTTAGAATGATGGTTAGGTTTAGGGTTAGGTTGAGGGCTAGGTTGAGGGTGAGGGTTAGGGTTAGAGTGAGGTTTAGGGTTAGGGTGATGGTTAGGGTTAGTCTGAGGGTGGGTGTTAGGGTGAGGGTTAGGTTTAGGGTGAAGTTTATGGTTAGGATGAGGGTTATTGTTAGGGTTAGGGTTAGGGTTAGGGTTATGGTGAGGGTGAGGGTGAGGGTTAGGTTTAGGCTTAGGTTTAGGTTTCGGGTTAGGGTTATATTTAGGGTTATGGTGAGTGTGAGGTTTAGGGTTAGAGTTAGGGTTAGTGTTAGTATTAGGGTTAGGGTGAGGGTTAGGGTTAGGGTTAGGCTTATGCTTATGCTTATGCTTAGGCCGAACATGAGGTTGAGTGCTAGGGTTAGGGTTAGGGTGGGGTTTAGGGTTAGGGTTAGGGTGAGGGTGAGGGTCAGGTTGAGGGTTAGATATAGGGTTAGGGGGAGGGTTAGCGTGAAGGTTTGTTTTTGGGTTAGAGTTTGTGTTAGGGTGAGGGTAAGTTTTAGGTTGAGGGTTTGGTTTTGGGTGAGGTTTATGGTTAGGGTGAGGGTTAGGAATAGGGTTAGGTTTATTGTTAGGGTTAGGTTTAGGGTTAAGGGTAGGGTGAGGGTGAGGGTAAGGATGCGGTTTAGGATTAGGGTTAGGGTGAGGTTTAAGGTTTGGGTTAGGGTTAGAGTTAGGGTTAGGCTGAAGGTGAGATTTAGGGTTAGAGTAGGGTTAGGATGAGGGTTAGGTTGAGGGTTAGGGTTAGGGTTAGTGATAGCGTTAGGGTTAGGGTGAGAGTTAGGGGGATGGTTAGAGTTAGGGTTAAGGTTAGCGTTAGGATTAGGATTAGGGTGAGGGTGAGTGTGTGTATTAGGGTTAGATTTAGCGTTCAGTTTAGGGTTAGACTGAGGGTGAGGTTGAAGTTGAGGGTTAGGGTTAAGGTTAGTGTTAGGTTTAGGGTTAGTGTGAGGGTTAGGGTTAGTGTTAGGCTTAAGCTTAGGGTAATGCTGAGGGTGAGAGTGAGGGTGAGTGTTAGGGTTAATGTGAGGGTTAGTGTTAGGGTTAGGGTGAAGTTTAGTGTTAGGGTTAGGGTTATAGTTAGGGTTAGGGTGAGGGTGATGTTTCTCGCTAGAGTTAGGGTTAGGGTGAGGGTTAGGGGTAGGGTGAGGGTTAGATTGAGGATTAGTGTTAGGATTAGGGTGAGGTTTAGGTTGAGGATGAGGCTTAGGGTTTAAGGTGAGGGCTTGTGTGAGGGTGAGGGTTAGTGTTAGGGTTAGGGTGAGTTTTAGGGTTAGGGTGATGGTTAGGGTTAGTTTGAGAGTTAGTGTGAGTGTTAGGATTAGTGTTAGGGTGAGGGTTATTGTTAGGGTGAGGGTTACTGTTAGGGTTTTGGGTACTGTTAGGGTTAGGGTTAGGGTTATGTTTCAGGTTAGGTTGAGGGTGAGGGTTAGGATGAGGTTTAGGGTTAGGGTTAGATTTAGGGTTAGCGTGAGAGTTAGGTTTAGGGTTAGAGTTCGGGTTAGTGGTAGGTTTAGGGTTCTGGTGAGGTTTAGGGTTAGGGTTAGTTTTAGGTTTAGGCTTAGGCCGAGCATGAGGGTGAGGGTTAGGGTTAGGGTTAGGGTGAGAGTTAAGATGAGGTTTAGGGTTAGGATTAGGGTTAGGGTGAGGGCTAGGTTGAGGGTTACAGTGAGGGTTAGGTTTAGGGATAAGGTTAGGTTTAGGATTAGGTTTAGGGTAGAGTTTGTTTGAAGGTTAGGATTAGGGTTAGGGTTAGGCTTAGGGTTAGGATGAGGGTTCTGATTAGGGTTTGCATTAGGGTGAGGGTGAAGCTGAGGATTAGGGTTAGGTATAGTGTCAGGGTTAGGTTTAGTGTTAAGGTTAGGTATAGGGTTAGGGTTAGGGTTAGGTTTATGGTGAGGGTTAGGGTTAGGTTTAGGCTTAGGGTTAGGCTGAGGATGAGGCTGAGTGTGAGGTTTATGGTTACCCTTAGGGTTACTGTTACGGTTAGGGTTAGTGTTACTGTTAGGGTTAGTGTTAATGTTAGGATTAGGGTTCGAGTTATGGTGAGGTGGAGGGTGAGGTTTAGGGTTAGAGTGAGGTTTAGGGTGAGGTTTAGGGTTAGGGTGAGGGTGAGGTTTAGGGTTAGAGTAAGTTTTAGAGGGAGGATTAGGGTGAGGTTTAGGGATAGCATTAGTGTTAGGGTTAGGGTGATGGTGAGGGTTAGATTGAGGTTTAGGGATAGGATTAAGTTTAGGATTAGGGTTAGGGTGAGGTTGAGTGTGAGGGTTAGGGTGAGGGTTAAGTTTAGGCTTAGGATTAGGCTGAGAGTGAGGGTTGGGGTGAGGATTAGGGTTAGGGTGATGGTTAGGGTTAGGGTTAATGCTATTGTTAGGGGTATGGTTAGAGTTACAGTGAGCATGAGGGTTCCGGTGAGGGTTAGGGTTAGGGTTAGGGTGGGGTTAAGGGTTAGGGTTTGAGTGAGGGTGAGGGTGAGGTTTATGGTTAGATATAGTGTTAGGGGGAGAGTGAGGGTGAGCTTTAGGGATAGGGTTAGTGTTATGGTTAGGGTGAGGGTGAGGGTTACATTGAAGTTTAGGGTTAGGCTTAGGGTTAGAGTTAGTGTGAGGGTTAGTTTTAGGGTTAGGTTTAGTGTTAGTGTGAGTGTAAGTGTTAGGGTGAGGTTTTGGGTTAGGGTGATGTTTATGGTTAGGATGAGGGTTAGGATTTGTGTTAGGGTTATTGTTAGGGTTAGGTTTAGGGTTTGGGTTAGGGTTAGAGTTAGGTTTAGGGTGAGGTTGAAGTTTAGGGTTAGAGTTAGCGTTAGGGTGAGGGTCAGGGTTAGGGTTAGTGTTAGGGTTAGGGTTAGTATTAGGGTGAGAGTTAGGGGGAGGGTTAGGGTAAGGGTTAGGTTTAGGGTTATGATTCAGGTAAGGCTGAAGGTGAGTGCGAAGTTTAGGGTTAGGTTTAGTGATAGGTTTATTGTTAGTGTTAGGGTTAGAGTGATGTTGAGGGTAAGGGTGAGGGTGAGGATTAGGTTTAGGGTTAGGGTGAGGTTTAGGGTTAGGTTTAGGGTTAGGGTGAGGGTTAGGGTTAGGGTTAGGGTGAGGGTTAGGATGAGGATTAGGGTTACAATTAGGGTTAGGTTGAGGGCTAGGATGAGGGTGAGGATTAGGGTTAGTGTTAGGGTAAGGTTTAATGTTAGGGTTAGGTTTAGGGTGAGAGTTAGTATGAGGGTTAGGGTTACTGTGAGGGTGAGGGTTAGGGTGAGCATTAGGGTTAGGGTGAGGGTGAGTGTTAGCATTATGGTTAGGGTTAGGGTTAGGTTTAGGGTAAGGATTAGTGTTATTGTCAGTGTTAGGGTTAGAGTTATGGTGAGGGTGAGGGTGAGGTTGAGGCTTAGGTTTAGGGTTAGGGTGAGGTTTAGTTTTAGGGTTAGGATTAGGGTGAGGCTGAGGGTGAGGTTTAGGGTTAGGTTTAGGGTTAGTTTGAGGGTTAGGTTGAGGGTTAGGGTTAGGGTTAGTTTTAGGGTTAAGGTTAGGGTGAGGGTTAGGTTGAGGTTTAGGGTTAGTGTTAGAGTTAGGGCTAAGATTAGGGTTAGGGTTAGGGTGAGTGTGAGGGTTAGGTTGAAGGTTAGAGTTACGATGATGTTTAGGCTGACGGTTAGGTTTCGGCTGAGGATTAGGTTTAGGGTGTGTATTACGGTTAGGGTGAGGGTGAGGGTTAGGATTAGGGTTATGTTTAGTGTGAGGGTAAGGGTTAGGGTGAGGGTTATGGAGAGGTTGAGGTTTAAGGTTAGCATTAGGGTTAGGTTTAGGATTAGGGTTAGGGTTCTGATTAGGGTTAGAGTGAGGGTGAGGGATTTGCTTAGGAAAGGCTCAGGGTTAGGGTTAGGTTGAGGATTAGGGTGAGGGTGAGGTTTAAGTTGAGGATTAGGGTTAGGGTGAGGATTAGGGTTAACGTTAGTGTTTGGATTAGGGTTAAAGTGATGTTTAGGGTGAGGGTGATGGTTAGGGTGGGGGTGAGCCTGAGAGTGATTGTGAGGGTGTAGGTGAGTGTTAGGGTGGTGGTGATGTTTGGAGTGATGGTGAGGGTTAGGGTAAAGGTGAGGGGGAGGGTTCGGTTAGGGTTAGGGTGAGGGTTAGGGTTAGGGTTAGAGTTACTGTGAGGATAAGTGTTAGGGTGAGGTTTAGGGTGAGAGTGAGGGTTAGGGTTAGCGTTAGGGTTAGGGTTAGGTTTAGGATGAGGGTTAAGTTGAGGTTTAGTGTTAGTATGAGGGTGAGGGTTAGAGTTAGGTTTAGGGTGAGGATTAGGGTTAGGGTTAGGGTTAGAGTGAGGGTTAGTGTGAGGGTTAGTGTGAGCATGAGGGTGAGGTTGAGGGTGAGGTTGAGGGTTAGGGTTTAGGTGAGGGTCAGGTTTACGGTTAGGGTTAATGTTAGGGTGACGGTTAGGGTTAGGATGAGGGTTAGGCTGAGGGTTACGTTTAGGGTTAGGGTGAGGGTAAGGTTTAGAGTGAGGGTAAAGGTTACAGTGAGGGTGAGGGTTAGGTTTTGGATTAGGGTTAGGGTTAGGGTGAGGGTTTAGGGTTATATTTATGATTAGTGTGAGGGTTTTGGTTTGGTTTAGAGTTAGGGTGAGGGTTAGAGTTAGTGTTTAGATTAGGGGTAGGGTTAGGGTTAGGATGTGGGTGAGGTTGAGGGTTAGGGTTAATGTGAGGGTTAGGGTTAGGAATAGCGTTAAGGTTGGGGTGAGGGTTAGGTTTAGGGTTAGGGTTAGGATGAGGGTTAGGCTGAGGGTTAGGTTTAGGGTTCAGGTGAGGGTAAGGGTTAGGGTGAGGTTTAGGGTGAGGGTGAGGTTTAGTTTAAGGCTTAGGTTTAGGGTGAGTGTTAGGGTTAGGGTTAGGGTGAGAGTGAGGTTTAGGTTTAGGGTGAGGTTAGTGATAAGGTTAGGGTTAGGGTCAGGGTCAGGGTTAGGGTTAGCGTTAGAGTTAGGGTGAGGGTGAGTGTGAGGGTTAGGGTTAGGTTTAGGTTTAGGGTTAGGTTTAGGCTGAGGGTGAGGGTGAGGGTGAGGGTGAGGTTTAGGGTTAGGATGAGGGTTAGAGTTAGGGCTAGGGTTAGGGTTGGGTTGAGGTTTAGGGTTAGGTTTAAGAAGTGGGTTTGGCTTAGGGTTACGGTTATGGTTAGGGTGAGGTTTAGGGTTAGTGTGAGGGTTAGGATGATAGTTAGGCCGAGTGTTAGTTTTAGTGTTAGGGTGAGGGTAAAGGTTAGGGTGAGGGTGAGGGTTAGGTTTAGGGTTAGGTTTAGGGTTAGGGTGAGGGTTAGGGATAGGGTTAGGATTAGGGTGAGGGTTAAGGTGAGGGTTAGGGTTAGGGTTAGGGTTAGGGTGAGGTGTAGTTGAGGGTTAGGTTTAAGGGTGAGGTTTAGGGTGACGGTGACGGTAAGGGTTAGGGTGAAGTTGAGGGTTTGGGATAGGGTTAGTGTCAGAGTTAGGCTTAGGGTTAGGGTTAGGGTGAAGGGTAAGTTGAGGGGGTGTGGGTAGGGTTAGGGTGAGGTATAAGATTAATGTGAGGATTAGGGTTAGGGTTAGGGTTAGTGTGAGGATAAGGATAAGAGTGAGGGTTAGGGTGAGAGTGAGGTTTAGGGTTAGCGTTAGGGTTAGGGTGAGGGTTAGTGTGAAGGTTAAGGTGAGGGTTTTGTTTAGTAAGAGGATGAGGGTTAGAGTTAGGTTTAGATTGAGCGTTAGGGTTAGGGTGAGGTTTAGGATCGGTTTAGGGTGAGGGTGAGGGTTCAGGTTCGGGTGAATTTTATGGTGTGGGTGACGGTGAGGGTTAGGGTGAGGGTTAGGGTTATGGTGAGGATTAGGGTTAGGGTTAGGGTTAGGGTTATAGTGAGGGTAAGGGTTAGGATGAGGTTTAGGGTGAGGGTGAGGTTTAGGGATAACGTTAGAGTTAGGGTGAGGGTTAGTGTTAGGGTTAGGGTGAGGGTGAGGGGTAGTGTGAGGTGTAGGGTTAGGGTTAGTGTGAGGGTTAGGGTTAATGTGAGGATTAGAGCTAGGGTTAGGGTTAGTGTGAGGATAAGGATAAGTGTGAGGGTTAAGATGAGAGTGAGGTTTAGTGTTAGCGTTAGGGTTACGGTGAGTTTTAGGGTGAGGGTTAAGGTGAGGATTAGGGTTAGGGTTTGGGTTATAGTCAGGGTAAGGGTTAGGATGAGGTTTAGTTTGAGGGTGAGGTTTAGGTATAGCGTTAGAGTTAGGTTGAGGTTTAGGGTGAGGGTTAGGATCCAGGTTAGGTTAGGTGAGGGTGAGGGTTATCGTTAGGTTTAGGGTTAGGTTTAGGGTGAGGGTAAGGCTTAAGGTGAGGGTTAGGGTGAGGGTGAGGGTTAGGGTTAAGTTGAGGGTTAGGGTGAGCGTTAGGGTGACAGTTCAGTTGAGGGTTTGGGTTAGGGTTAGGGTGAGGTTGAGGTTGAGGGTGAGACTTAGGGTTAGGTTTAGGGTGAGGATGGGGTTTAGGTTTAGTGTTAGTGTTAGGGTTAGGGTGAAGGATAGGGTGAGGGTAAGGGTTAGAGGGAGGTTTAGCGGAAGGGTGAGGGTTAGGGATAGCATTAAGGTTAAGGATAGGTTTACGGTGAGAGTTAGGGTTAGTGTTAGGGTTACGGTGAGGGTTAGGGTTAGGGTTAGGTTTAGGGCGAGGGTTAGGGTTAGGGTTAGGGTTACGATGAGTGTAAGGGTTAGGGTGAGTACTAGGGTTAGGTTTTGGGTTAAAGTAAGGTTTAGGTTTAGGGTGAGGGTGAGAGTGAGAGTTAGGTTTAGGATTAGGCTTAGGTGTAGGCTTAGGCTTAGGTTGAGGGTGAGGGTGAGTGTCAGAGTTAGGTTTAGTGTGAGGGTTAGGTTTATGGTTATTTTTAGGGTGAGAGTGAGGGTGAGGGTTAGGGTGAGGTTGAGGGTGAGGTTGAGGGTTAAGGTTTTGGTGAGGGATAGTATTAGGGTTAAGGTTAGTGTGAGGTTTAGGGTTATGGTTAGTGTTAGGATGAGGGTTAGGTTTAGGGTTAGGGTGAGGGTAAAGTTTAGGGTGAGGGTGAGGGTTAGGGGTAGGATTAGGGTTTGGGTTAGGGTGAAGGTCAGGGATAGGTTTAGGATTAGCGTGAGGGTTTTGTTTAGGGTTAGGTTTAGAGTCAGGGTGAGAGTGAGGGTGAGGGTTAGCGTTTGGTTAAGGTTAGGGTTAGGGTTAAGCTGAGGTTGATGTTGAGGATGAGGGTTAGGGTTAATGTGAGGTTTAGCGTTAAGGTTAGGGTGAGGGTTAGGTTTAGGGTTAGGATGAGGGTAAGGGTTAGGGCGAGGGCTAGGGTGAGGGTGAGGGTTAGGGATAGGGTTAGGTTGAGGTTTAGGGTTCAGGTGATGGTTAGGGTTAGTGTGAGTGTTAGTGTTAGGACTAGGGTTAATTTTAGGGTGAGGGTTAGTGTTAGGGTGACTTATAGTGTTAGGGCTAGTGTTATGGTTAGGGTTAGGGTTAGTGTTAGCTTTAGAGTTATTGTTTGGGTTATGGTTAAGGTTACGTTGAGGGTGAGGGTGAGGTTAATTGTTAGGGTGAGGGTTACCATTAGGGTGAGGGTTATGGTTAGCATTAGGGTTAGTGTTAGGTTAAGGGTTTTTGTTAGGGTTAGGGTTAGGGTTAAGGTTACGGTGAGGGTGAGGGTGAGGGTAAGTTTTAGGGTTAGGTTGAGGTTTAAGTTTAAGGTTAGGTTTAGAGTTAGGGTTAGGGTGAGGGTGAGGGTGAGGGTGAGGTTTAGAGTTAGTGTTAGGGGGAGGGTTAGGGTGAGGGTTAGGGTTAGGGTTAGGGTTAGGGTTAGGATTAGGGGTAGGGTGAGGTTGAGTGTGAGGGTTAGGCTTAGGGTTAGTCTGACGGTGAGGGTGAGGTTTAGGTTTAGGATTTGGGTGAGGTTTAAGATGAGGTTAAGGTTAGGATTAGGGTTAGGATGAGGGCAGGTGTTAGGGTGAGGTTTAGGGTTAGCAATATGGTGAGGTTTAGGATTAGGGTTAGGTTTATGGTTAGGGTGAGGGTTACTGTTAGGGTTACAGTGAGGTTGAGGTTTAGTGTTAGGGTGATGGTTAGAGTTAGGGTTAGGGTGAGGGTGAGGTTTAGGGTTAGAGTTAGGGTTAGTGTTAGGGTTAGAGTTAGGGTGAGGGTTAGTGTGTGGGTTAGGGTGAGGGTTAGAGTTCGGGTTAGGCTTAGGCTTAGGCTTAGGCTGAGCGTGGGGGTGAGGTTTAGGGTTAGGTTTAGGGTGAGGGTTAGGGTTAGATTCAGGGTGAGGGTTAGGATGAAGTTTGTGGTTATGGTTAGGGTTAGTTTTAGGGTTAAGATTAGGGTTAGTTTTAGGGTTACGGTTAGGGTGAGGTTTTGGGTTAGGTTTAGGGTTAAGTTTAGGATTAGGGTTAGGGTTAGGGTTATTGTTAGTGTTATGGTTAGTGTTAAGTTTGCGGTGAGGGTGAGGCTCAGGGTGAGGGTTATGGTTAGTGTTAGGGTTTGGGTTAGGGTTAGTATTATTGTTAGGGTTCGGGTTAGAGTTACGGTCATGGTGAGAGTGAGGGTGAGGGTTAGGGTGAGGTTTAGGGTGAGGTTTAGGGTTAGGGTAAGGGTTAGGGTGCTGGTGAGGTTTAGGGTTAGAATTAGGGTGAGGGGGAGTATTAGGGTGACGTTTAGGGTTAGGTTTAGTGTTACCATTAGGGTGAAGGTGAGGGTTTGGTTGAGGTTTAAGGATAGGGTTAGTGTTAGGATTAGGGTTAGGGTGATGGTGAGGGTTAGGGTTAGTGTTATTGTTAGGGTTAGGGTTAGAGTTAAAGTGAGGGTGAGGGTGCAGGTAGGGTTAGGGTTAGGGTTAAGCTGAGGTTTAGGTTTAGGTTTAGAGATAGGGTTAGGGTGAGGGTGAGATTTAGGGTTAAAGTTAGGGTTAATGTTAGGGTTAGGCTAAGGGTTAGAATGAGACTGAGCGTGGGCGTGAGGATTCGGGTTAGGGTTAGTGTTAGGGTTAGATTTAGGTTTAGGGTTAGGGTTAGGGTAAGGGTTAATGTTAGTGTTATGGTTAGTGTTAGGTTTAAGTTTGCAGTGAGGGTGAGGCTGAGTGTGAGGTTTATGGTTAGGGTTAGGGTTATGGTTAGTGTTATTGTTAGGGTTAGGGTTAGAGTTACGGTGAGGGTGAGGGTGAGGGTTAGGGTTAGGTGACATTTAGGGTGAGGTTTAGGGTTTGGGCTAGGTTGAGGGTGAGGATTAGGTTTAGAGTTAGGGTTAGTGGGAGGGTTAGGGTGAGGGTTAGGGTTAGGTTGATTTTTAGGGATAGGGTTAGGGTTAGGATTAGGGTTAGGGCGAGGGTGAGTGTGAGGGTTAGGGTTAGGGTTAGGCTGAGGTTGAGGGTGGGAGTGAGCGTTTGTGTTACAGTGACGGTGAGGATTAGAGTTAGGGTGAGGGGTATGTTTAGGATTAGGGTTAGGGTGAGGGTGAGGGTTAGGATTAGGGTTAGAGTTAGGTTTATTTTTAGTTTTATGGTTAAGGTTACTTTTGGAGTGAGTGTGAGGCTGAGGGTGAGGGTTAGGGTTAGGATTAGGTTTAGGGTTAGGATTAGTGTTAGGGTGAGGGTGAGATTGAGGGTGAAGTTTAGGGTAAGGGTGACGTTTAGTGTTACAGTTAGCTTGAAGGTTACGATGAGGGTTAGGGATAGATTGATTTTTAGGGTGAGGGTGAAGGTAAGGGTAAAGTTGAGGGTTAGGCTATGGGTGAGGGTTAAGAAAAGGGTCAGGGTTAGGGTTAGGGTGAGGGTTAGGGTAAGTGTGAGGGTTAGGGGTTAGAGTGAGGGTGAGGGTTAGATTGAGGATTAGGATTAGGGTTAGTGTGAGGTTTAGGGTGAGGATAAGGGTTTAGGGTTAGGTGAGGATAAGAGTTAGAATTAGGGTTAGGGTGAGGGCTACGGTGAGGCTGGGGGTTAGGGTTAGGGTTAGGGTTAGGGTGAGGTTTAGGGTTAGGATGAGTTTTATGGTTAGTAAGAGGGTTAGTGTTAGGGTTATGGTTAGTGTTAGGGTGGGGGTATGTGTTAGGGTGATGGTTAGGGTTAGGGTGAGGGTTACAGTTAGGTTGAGGGTTAGGGTTCGTGTTAGCGTTATTTTTAATTTTAGGTTAAGGGTTAGGTTGAGGGTGAGGGTGAGGGTTAGGGTTAGTGTGAGGATTAGGGTTAGGATTAGGGTTAGAGTTAGGGTTAGGGTTAGGGTGAGGGTTAGCGTTAGAGTTAGGGTTAAGGTTAGGGTGAGGGTTAGTGTGAGGGTTAGGGTTAGAGTTAGGGTTAGGGTTAGGATTATGATTAGGGTGAGGGTGAGTGTGTGGGCTAGGCTTAGGTTTAGAATAAGGCTTAGCATTAGGCTGAGGGTGAGGTTGAAGGTGAGGGTTAGGTTTAGGGTGAGTGTTAGGATTAGGGTTAGGGTGAGGGTGGGTGAGGGTTAGGGTTAGGATTAGGGTTAGGCTGAGGGCTAGGGTGAGGGTGAGGTTTAGGTTTATGGTTAGGGTGAGGTTTAAGGTTAGGTTTAGGTTGAGGGTGAGGTTTAATTTTAGAGTTAGTGTTAGGGTGAGGGTTAGGGTTAGGGTTAGTGTTAGGGTAAGAGTGAGGGTTAGGGTTATGGTTAGGATTAGGTTTAGGGTTACTGTGAGGGTGAGTGTGAGGTTTACGGTGAGGGTTAGGGTTGGTCTTAGGGTTAGGCTGTGGGTGATAATGAGGGTGAGGGTTAGGGTTAGGGTGAGGTTGAGGTTTAGGGTTAGAGTTAGTGTTAGTGTGAGGGTTAGTGTGAGAGTGAGTGTTAGGTTTAGGTTGTGGGTGAGGGTCAGGATTAGGGTGATGCTTAGGGTTATGGTCAGGGTGAGGGTTAGGATGAGGGTTAGGGTTATTGTGAGGATTAGGGTGAGGGTGACAGTAAGGGTAAAGTTGAGGGTTAGGTTGAGAGTGAGGATTACGGTAAGGGTGAGTGTTGGGGCTAGGGTGAAGGTTAGGGTTAGGGTTAGGGTTAGGGTGTGGTTTAGATTGAGGATTCGTTTTTGGGGTTAGTGTGAGGTTTAGGGTGAGTATGAGGTTTAGGGTTGGGTTGAGGGCTAGGGTGAGGATGAGGGTGAGGATTAGGGTTAGGGTGAGTGGTAGGTTTTGGGTGATCGTTAGGGTTAGTGTGAGGGTTAGGGTTAGTGTTAGGGTGAGGGTAAGTGTTAGGGTGTGGTTTAGGGTTAGGTGAGTGGTATGGTTAGAATGAGGGTTAGGTTTAGGGTTATTTTTAGGGTTAGGGTTAGCGTTAGGATGAGGGTCAGGGTTAGGATTAGGGTTACCGTGAGAGCTAGGGTGAGAGTGAGGATTAGGTTTAGGGTTAGGCTTAGGCTTAGGGTTAGGCTGAGGCTGAGGGTGAGGTTGAGGGTTCGGGTTAGCATGATGGTTAGGGTCATGGTTAGGGTGAGGGTTAGGATGAGGGTTAGGTTTAGGGTGAGGTTTAAGTTGAGGGTGACAGTAAGGGTCAAGATGAGGGTTAGAGTGAGGATTAGGGTTAGGGTTAGGGTGAGGGTGAGGATAAGATTGAGGATAGTGTTAAGGTTAGAGTGAGTTTTAGGATGATAATGAGAGTTAGGGTTAGGGTGAGGGCTAGGGTGAGGGTGAGGGTTAGGGATAGGTTTAGGTTGAGGTTTAGGGTTAAGGTGATGATTAGGGTTAGTGTGAGGGTTAGTGTTAGGACTAGGATTAGTTTTAGGGTGAGGGTTAGTGTTAGGGTGAGTTATAGCGTTAGGGTGAGGGTTATGGTTATGGTTAGGGTGAGTGTTAGCTTTAGGGTTATTGTTTGTGTTAGGGTTAAGGTTACGTTGAGGGTGAGATTTAGGGTAAGTGTTAGGGTGAGGGTTAGCTTTAGGGTGAGGGTTATGGTTAGGGTTAGGGTTAGTGTTAGGTTTAGGGTTATTGTTAGGGTTAGGGTTAGGGTTAAGGTTACTGTGAGGGTGAGGGTGAGGTTAAGGTTTAGGGTTAGGTTGAGGTTTAGGTTTAGGGTTAGAGTTAGAGTTAGGTTTAGGGTGAGGGTGAGGTTCAGGTTATACTTAGTGTTAGGGGGAGGGTTAAGGTGAGGGTTAGGGTTAGGGTTAGGGTTAGTGTTAGGATTAGATTTAGGGTGAGGTTAGGGTTAGGGTTAGGGTTAGGGTTAGTCTGAGTGTGAGGGTGAGGGATAGCTTTAGGATTTGGGTGAGGTTTAGGATGAGGTTAAGGTTAGGATTAGGGTTAGGATGAGGGCAAGTGTGAGTGTGAGAGTTAGGGTTAGCATTATGGTGAGGTTTAGGATTAGAGTTAGGTTTATGGTTAGGGTGAGGGTTACTGTTAGGGTTACAGTGAGGTTGAGGTTTTGGGTTAGGGTGAGGGTTAGAGTTAGGGTTAGGGTGAGGGTGAGGTTAAGGGTTAGAGTTAGGGTTAGTGTTAGAGTTAGGGTTAGAGTGAGGGTTTGTGAGGGTTAGGGTGAGGGTTAGAGTTCGGGTTAGGCTTAGGCTTAGGCTTAGGCCGAGCGTGGGGGTGAGGGTTAGGGCTAGGTTTAGGGTGAAGGTTAGGGTTAGGTTTAGGGTGAGGGTTAGGATGAGGTTTGTGGATATGGTTATGGTTAGGGTTAGTTTTAGGGTTACGATTAGGGTTAGTTTTAGGGTTAGGGTTAGGGTGAGGGTTTGGGTTAGGGTTAAGGTTAAGTTTAGGATTAGGGTTAGGGTTAGGGTTATTGTTAGTGTTTTGGTTAGTGTTAAGTTTGCGGTGAGGGTGAGGCTCAGGGTGAGGGTTATGGTTAGTGTTAGGGTTTGGGTTAGGGTTAGTATTACTGTTAGGGTTAGGGTTAAGTTACTGTCATTGTGAGAGTGAGGGTGAGGGTTAGGGTTAGGATTAGGTTTAGGGTGAGGGTGAGGGTTAGGGTTAGGCTTAGGCTTAGGGTTAGGCTGAGGGTGAGGCTGGGGTTGAGGATTAGGGTTAGGGTGATGGTTAGGGTTAGGCTTAGTGTTATTGTTAGGGTTAGGGTTAGAGTTAAAGTGAGGGTGAGGGTGCGGGTAGGGTTAGGGTTAGGGTTAAGCTGAGGTTTAGGGTTAGGTTTAGAGATAGGGTTAGGGTGAGGGTGAGGTTTAGGGTTAAAGTTAGGGTTAATGTTAGGATTAGGCTTAGGGTTAGAATGAGGCTGAGCGTGGGCGTGAGGATTAGGGTTAGGTTTAGGGTTAGGGTTAGAGTTAGGGTTAGGGTTAGGGTTAGGGTTAGGGTAAGGGTTAATGTTAGTGTTATGGTTAGTGTTAGGTTTAAATTTGCAGTGAGGGTGAGGCTGAGGGTGAGGTTTATGGTTAGGGTTAGGGTTATGGTTAGTGTTATTGTTAGAGTTAGGGTTAGAGTTAAGGTTTGGGTGAGGGTGAGGTTTAGATGAGATTTAGAGTGAGGTTTAGGGTTAGGGTTAGGTTGAGGGTGAGGATTAGGTTTAGAGTTAGGGTTAGTGGGAGGGTTAGGGTGAGGGTTAGGGTTAGGTTGATTTTTAGGGATAGGGTTAGGCTTAGGATTAGGGTTAGGGTGAGGGTGAGTGTGTGGGTTAGGGTTAGGGTTAGGCTTAGGCTTAGGGTTAGGCTGAGGGTGAGGGTGGGAGTGAGCGTTTGTGTTACAGTGACCGTGAGGATTAGAGTTAGGGTGAGGGTTAGGATGATGGTTAGGGTTACAGTGAGGGTGAGGGTTAGGTTTAGTGTGAGGGTTAGGGTTAGGATTAGGGTTAGGGTTAGGGTGAGGGTGAGGTTTAGGATTAGGTTTAGAGTTAGGTTTTTTGTTAGTGTTATGGTTAAGGTTATTTTTGGAGTGAGGGTGAGGCTGAGGGTGAGGTTTATGGTTAGGATTAGGGTTAGGGTTAGGATTAGGGTTAGGGTGAGTGTGAGATTGAGGGTGAGGGTGAGGGTTTGTGTTAGGGTTAGGGAGAGATTTAGGTTTAGGATTAGGGTTAGAGTTAGGGTTAGGGTTAGGGTGAGGTTAAGTGTTAGGGTGAGGGTTAGGTTTAGGGTTAGGGTTACAGATAGGTTGAGGGTTAGGTATCCTGCTAGGATTATTTTTAATTTTAAATTTAGAGTTACGCTGAGGGTGAGGGAGAGGGTGAAGGTTAGGGTTAGGGTTAGGGTGAGGTTTAAGGTTAGGATTAGGTTAGAGTTAGGGTTAGGGTTAGGGTCAGGTTTAGGGTTAGAGTTAGGCTTAGCGTGAGGGTTAGTGTGAGGGATAGGGTTAGGGTTAGTGTTAGGTTAGGGTTAGGGTGAGGGTTAGTGTGAGGGTTAGGGTTAGGTTTAGGTTGAGGTTTAGGTATAGGGTTAGGGTTAGAGTTAGGGTTAGGTTGATTGTGAGGTTTAGGGTTAGAGTTAGGGTTAGTGTTAGGGTTAGGTTTAGGGTGATGATTAGTGTGAGGGTTAGAGTTCGGGTTAGGCTTAGGCGGATTGTGAGGGTGAGGGTTAGGATTAGGGTGAGGGTTAGCGTTAGGTTTAGGGTGAGGTTTTGGATGAGGTTTTTGGTTATGGTTAGGGTTAATGTTACTTTTAGGGTTAGGGTTAGTTTTAGGTTTAGGTTTATGGTTAGGGTTAAGGGGAGGTTTAGGGATAGGGTTAGGCTTAGGGTTAAGGTTAGGTTTATTGTTAGTGTTATGGTTAGTGTTAATTTTGCAGTGAGGGTGAAGTTCAGGTTGAGGGTTATGGTTAGTGTTAGGGTTAGGTTTAGGGTTAAGGTTAGTGTTATTGTTAGGGTTAGGGTTAGAGTTATGGTCACGGTGAGAGTGAGGGTGAGGGTGAGGGTTAGGGTGAGGTTTAGGGTGAGCTTTAGTTTTAAGGTTAGGGTTAGGGTGCTGGTGAGGTTTAGGTTTAGAATTAGGGTTAAGGGGAGGGTTAGGGTGAGGGTTAGGTTTAGGATTAGGGTTAAAGATAGGTTGAGGGTTAGGGTTCCTGCTAGGGTTATTTTCAATTTTATGTCTAGCGTTATGTTGAGGGTGAGGGTGAGGGTTAGGGTTAGGGTTAGGGTTAGGTTTAGGCTTAGAGTGAGGGTTAGTGTGAGGGTAGGGTTAGGGTTAGTGTTAGGTTGGGGTTAGGGTGAGGGTTAATCTGAGGGTTAGGGTTAGGTTTAGGTTGAAGTTTATGTATAGGGTTAGAGTTAGAGTTAGGGTTAGGTTGATCGTGAGGTTTAGGGTTAGAGTTAGGGTTATTGTTAGGGTTAGGTTTAGGGTGAGGGTTAGGGTGAGGGTTAGAGTTCGGGTTAGGCTTATGCGGATTGTCAAGGTGAGGGTTAGGTTTAGGGTGAGGGTTAAGCCTTAGGTTTAAGGTGAGGGTTTGGATGAGGTTTTTGGTTATGGTTAGGGTTAGTGTTACTTTCAGGGTTAGGGTTAGGTTTACGGTTAGGGTTAAGGTGAGGGTTAGTTTTAGGGTTAGGCTTAGGGTTAAGGTTAGGGTTATTGTTAGTGCTATGGTTAGTGTTAATTTTGCAGTGAGGGTGAGGCTCATTTGAGGGTTATGGTTAGGGTTAGGTTTAAGGTTAGTGTTATTGTTAGGGTTAGGGTTAGAGTTACGGTCACGGTGAGAGTGAGGGTGAGGGTGAGGGCTAGGGTGAGTTTTAGGGTGAGGTTTAGGTTTAAGGTTAGGGTTAGGGTGCTGGTGAGGTTTAGGTTTAGAGTTAGGGTTAAGGGGAGGGTTAGGTTTAGGTTTAGTGTTAGCATTAGGGTGAGGGTGAGGGTTAGGTTAAGGTTCAGGGATAGGGTTAGGGTTAGGGTTAGGGTTAGGGTCATTGTGAGGGTGAGGGTTAGGTTTAGGCTTAGGCTTAGGCTTAGGCTTAGGCTAAGGGTGAGGATGGGAATGATGATTAGGGTTAGGGTGATGGTTTAGGGTTAGGGTTAAGGTGAGGTTTAGGGTTATGTTTAGAGATAGAGTTAGGGTGAGGGTGAGGTTTAGGATTAGAGTTAGGGTTAATGTTAGGGTTAGGCTTAGGGTTAGGCTGAGGCTGAGGGTGGGGGTGAAGATTAGGGTTAGGGTTAGGTTTAGGGTTAGAGTTAGGGTTAGGGTTAGGGTTAGGGTTAGGGTTAGGGTTTGGGTTATTGTTAGTGTTATGGTTAGGGTTAAGTTTGCAGTGAGAGTGAGGCTGAGGGTGAGGTTTATGGTTAGGGTTAGGGTTAGGATTAGGGTTACTGTGACTGTGAGTGTGAGGGTTAGGGTTAGGGTTAGGCTTAGGCTTAGGGTTAGGCTGAGGGTGAGGGTGGGGGTTAGGGTTAGTGTCATGTTGAGGGTGAGGATTAGGGTTAGGGTGAGTGTTAGGATGAGGGTTAGTGTTATGGTGAGGGTAAGGTTTAGGGTTAGGGTGAGGGTTAGGGTTAGGATTAGGGTTAGGGTGAGAGTGAGGGTTAGCTTAGGGTTAGGGTTAGGGTTATTGTTAGTGTTATGGTTAAGGTTACCTTTGAAGTGAGGGTGAGGGTTAGGGTTAGGATTAGGGTTAGGGTGAGGTTGAGGGTTAAGGGTGAGGTTGAGGGTTAGGGTTAGGTTTAGGGTGAGGTTTAAGTTTAGGGTGAGGGTTAGGGTTAGTGTGAGGGTTAGTGTTAGGGTTATGGTTAGGTTTAGGGTCAGGGTTAGGGTTAGGGTTAGTGTTAGGGTTAGGGTAAGGGTGAGGGTTAGTTTGAGGTTTAGGGTTAGGGTTAGGTTTAGGATTAGGTTTGGGTGAGGGTGAGTGTGAGGGTTAGGGTTACGCTTAGGCTTAGGCCGAGGGTGAGGGTGGGTGTGAGGATTAGTGTTTGGTGATAGTTAGGTTTAGAATTAAAGTGACGGTTAGGATGAGGTTTAGGGTTACCATTAGGGTGAGGGCTATGGTGAGGGTGAGGGTTAGTGTTAGGGTTAGGCTTAGGCTGAGGTTTAGGCTGAGGGTGAGATTGAGGGTGATTGTTACGGTTAGGTTGATGGTTAGGGTTACGGTTAGCTTGAAGTTTAGAATGAGGTTTAGGGATAGGGTGAGTGTTAGGGTGAGGGTGATGGTAAGGGGAAAGTTGAGGGTTAAGGTGTGGGTGAGGGTTAAGATAAGGGTGAGGGTTAGGGTTAGGGTGAGGGTTAGGGTAAGTGTGAGGGTTAGGGGTTAGGGTGAGGATGAGGGTTAGGTTTAATGTGAGGTTTAGGATGAGGATGACGGTTAGGGTTAGGTGAGGATAAGGGTTAGAATTAGGGTTAGGTTGTGGGCTAGGGTGAGGGTGAGGGTTAGGGTAAGGGTTAGGGTTAGGGTGAGGTTTAGGTTTAGGGTGAGTGTTATGGTTAGTGTGAGGGTTAGTGTTAGGGTTAGGGTTAGGGTTAGGGTGAGGGTAAGTGCTAGGGTGAGGGTTAGGGTTAGGGTGAGGGTTACAGTTAGGGTGAGGTTTAGTTTTAGTGTTAAGGTTATTTTTAATTTTAGGTTTAGGGTTACATATAGGGTGAGGTCAGGTTGTGGGTTAGGGTTAGGGTTAGGGTGAGCTTTAGGGTTAGGATTAGTGTTAGAGTTAGGGTTAGGTTTAGGGTGAGGTTTAGGGTTAGAGTTAGGCTTAGGGTGAGGGTTAGTGTGAGGGTTAGGTTTAGGGTTAGTGTTATGTTACGGTTAGAGTGGGGGTTAGTGTGAGTGTTAGGGTTAGAGTTAGGGTTAGTGTTAGGATTAGGGTTAGGGTGAGGGTGAGTGTGTGGGTTAGAGTTCGGTTTAGGGTTAGGCTTAGATTTAGGCTGATGATTAGGTTGATGGTGAGGTTTAGGTTTAGGGTGAGTGTTAGGATTAGGGTTAGGATGAGGGTTAGGATGAGGGTTAGGGAGAGGATGAGGGTTAGGGTGATTGCTGGGGTAAAGGTGAAGTTTTGGGTTAGGGTTAGGGTGAGGTGTAGGGTTAGGGTTAGTGTGAGGGTGAGGTTTAATTTTAGAGTTAGGGTTAGGGTGAGGGTTAGGGTTAGGGTTAGTGTTTGGGTTAGGGTTAGGTTTAGTGTTAGTGTTTGGTTGAGTGTTAGGGTTATGGTTAGGATTAGGTTTAGGGTGAGGGTGAAGGTGAGTGTGACGGTTAGGGTTATGGTTAGGCTTAGGGTTAGGTTGAGGGTTAGGGTGAGGTTGAGGGTTTGGGAGAGTTTTAGGGTTAGAGTTAGTGTTAGTGTGAGGGTTAGTGTTAGGGTTAGGGTTAGGGTTAGGCTGAGACTGAGGGTGAGGTTGAGGGTTAGGGTTAGCATGATGGTTAGGGTTATGGTTAGGGTTATGATGAGGTTTAGGGTTAGGATGAGGGTTAGGATGAGGTTTAGGGTTAGGATTAGGGTTACGTTGAGGGCAAGGGTGAGTTTGAGGGTTTGTTTTGGCATTATGGCATGGTTTAGGATTAAGGTTAGGTTTAGGGTTAGGGTGAGTGTTAGGGTTAGGGTTACGGTGAGGTTGAGGTTTAGGGTTAGGTTGAGGGCTTGGGTTATGGTTAGGTTTACAGTGAGGTTGAGGGTTAGGGTTAGTGTTAGCGTTAGGTTTATTTTTAGGGTTTGGGTTAGAGATATGGTGAGCGTGAGGGTGAGGGTGAGGTTTAGGATTAGGGTGATGGTGAGGTTTCGGGATAGAGTTAAGGTTAGGGGAAGAGTTAGGGTGAGGGTTATTGTTAGGGTTAGGGTTAGTGTTAGGTTTAGGGTTATTGTTAGGGTTAGGGTTAGCGTTAAGGTTACGGTGAAGGTGAGGGAGAGGGTAAGGGTTAGGATTAGGGTGAGGCTTAGGTTTAGGGTTGGGGTTAGAGGTAGGGTTAGGGTGAGGGTGAGGTTTAGGTTTAGAGTTAGGGTTAGGGTGAGCATTAAGGTGACTGTAAGGGTTAGCGTTAGGGTTAGGTTTAGTGTTAGGATTAGGGTTAGGGTGAGGTTGAGTGTGAGGGTTAGTGTTAGGGTTAGGCTGAGTGTGAGGTTGAGCGTTAGGGTTAGGGTGAGGGATTGGGTTAGTGTTAGGATTAAGGTGAGGTTTAGGATGAGGTTTAGTGTTAGGATTAGGGTTAGCATGAGGGCAAGTGTGAGGGTGAGGGTTAGGGTTAGAATTATGGCGAGGTTTAAGATTAGGGTTAGGTTTAGGGTTAGGGTGAGGGTTAGGGTTGGGTTTAGTGTTAGTGTGAGTGTGAGGGTTAGGATTAGGTTTAGGGTTAGGGTTATTGTTAGTGTTATGATTAAGGTTAAATTTAAGGTGAGGGTGAGGCTCAGGGTGAGGTTTAGGGTTAGGGTTATGGTGAGGTTTCGTTTAGGTTTAAGGTTAGGTTTAGGGTGAGGGCTTGGGTTAGGGTTAGGGTTACGGTGAGGGTGAGGTTTAGGGTTAGGGTTTGGGTTAGGGTTATTTTAGGGTTTGGGTAACGGTTAAGCTGAAGGTAAGGGTGAGGGTTAGGTTAGGGTTAGGGTGAGGTTTAGGTTTAGGGTTAGGGTTAGAGTTAGGTTTAGGGTGATGGAGAGGTTTAAGGTTAGAGTTAGGGTTAGTGTTAGGGTTAGGGTTAGTGTGAGGGTTAGGGTGTGGGTTAGAGTGACGGTTATGGTTAGCTTTAGGGTGAGGGTTAGGGTTATGTTTAGGGTGAGGTTTAGGATGAGGTTTAGGGTTAGGTTTAGGGTTATGGTTAGTTTTAGGGTTAGGATTAGGGTTAGGGTTAGGGTTAGGGTGAGGGTTAGGGTTAGAGTAAGGGTTATGGTTTGGCTTAGGGTTAGGGTTAGGGTTATTGTTAGTGTTATGGTTTGTGTTAAGTTTCCGGCGAGGGTGAGGCTCAGGGTGAGGGTTATGGTTAGTGTTAGTGTTTGGTTTAGGGTTAGTATTATTATTAGGGTTTGGGTTAGAGTCTCGGTCATGGTGAGAGTGAGGGTGAGGGTTAGGGTGAGGTTTAGGGTGAGGTTTAGGGTTAGGGTTAGGGTTAGGTTTAGGGTACTCGTGAGGTTTAGGGTTAGAGTTAGGCGGAGGGGGAGGGTTAGGGTTAGGTTTAGTGTTAGTATTAGGGTGAGGGTGAGGGTTAGGTTGTGGTTTAGGGATAGGGTTAGGGTTAGGATTAGGGTTAGGGTGAGGGTGATGGTGAGGGTTATGGTTATGCTTAGGCTTTGGGTTAAGCTGAGGGTGAGACTGGGGTTGAGGATTTGGTTTAGGGTGAGTGTTAGGGTTAGGGTTAGGGTTAGGGTAAGGGTTAATATTAATGTTATGGTTAGGTTTAAGTTTGCAGTGAGAGTGAGGCTGAGGGTGAAGTTTATGGTTAGGGTTAAAGTTATGGTTAGTGTTATTGTTAGGGTTAGAGTTAGAGTTTGGTGAGGGTGAGGGTGATGGTGAGGGTTAGGGTTACGGTGAGATTTATTGTAAGGTTTAAGGTTAGGGTTAGGTTGAGAGTGAGGATTAGGTTTAGAGTTTGGGCTATTGGGAAGGTTAGGTTGAGGGTTAGGGTTAGGTTGAATTTTAGGGATAGGGTTAGGGTTAGGATAAGGGTTAGGGTGAGGTTGTGTGTGAGGGTTAGGGTTAGGGTTAGGGTTAGGCTCAGGCTTAGGCTGAGGGTGATGTTGGGGGTGAGGGTTAGTTTTACACTGAGGGTGAGGATTAGGGTTAGTGTGAGGGTTAGGATGAGGGTTAGAGTTACAGTGAGGGGGATCGTTAGGGTTAGGGTGAGGGTGAGGTTGAGGGTTAGGATTGGGGTTAGGGTTAGGTTTATTGTTAGTGTTATGGTTAAGGTGACTTTTGGAGTGAGCATGAGGCTGAGGGTGAGGGTTAGGGTTAGGATTAGGGTTATGGTTAGGATTAGGGTTAGGGTGAGGGTGAGATTGAGGGTGAGGGGAAGGGTTAGGGTGATGGTTAGTGTTATGGTTAGCTTGAAGGTTAGGATGAGGTTTAGGGATAGATTGAGTGTTAAGGTGAGGGTGAAGGTAAGGGTAAAGTTGAGGGTTAGCCTGTAGGTGAGGGTTAAGATAAGTGTGAGGGTTAGGGTGAGGGTTAGGGTAAGTGTGACGGTTAGGGGTTAGGGGGAGGGGGAGGTTAGATTGAGGATTAGGGTTAGGGTTAGTGTGAGGTTTAGGGTGAGGATAAGCGTTGAGGGTTAGGTGAGGGTAAGCATTAGAATTAGGGTTAGGGTGAGGGCTAGGGTGAGGTTGATGGTTAGGGTTAGGGTTAGGGTTAGGGTGAGGTTTAGGGTGAGGGTGAGTGTGAGTGTTAGGGTTACAGTGAGGATTAGTGTTACGGTTACGGTTAGTGTTAGGGTGATGGTTAGGGTTAGGGTGAGGGTTACAGTTAGGTTGAGGGTTAGGGTTCGTGTTAGGGTTACTTTTAATTTTAGGTTTAGGGTTACGTTGAGGGTGAGGGTGAGGGTGAGGGTTAGGGTTAGGGTTAGTGTGAGGTTTAGGGTTAGGATTAGAGTTAGACTTAGGATTAGGGGTAGGGTGAGGTTTAGGGTTTGATAGGCTTAGGGTGAGGGTTAGGTTGACGGTTAGGGTTAGGGTTAGTGTTAGGTTAGGGTTAGGATGAGGGTTAGTGTGAGGGTTAGGGTTAGAGTTAGGATTAGGGTAAGGGTGAGGGTGAGTGTGTGGTTTAGGGTTAGGTTAAGGGTTAGGCTTAGGGTTAGGATGAGGGTGAGGTTGAGGGTGAGGTTTAGGTTTAGGATGAATGTTAGAATTAGGTTTAGGGTTTGGGTTAGGGTGAGGGTTAGGGTGAGGTTTAGGGTGACAGTTAGGTTTAGGATTAGGGTTAGGCTGGGCGCTAGGGTGAGGGTGAGGTTTAGGGTTAGGTTTATAGTGAGGTTTAGGTTTAGGTTTTGGTTGAGGGTGAGGTTCAATTTTAGAGTTAGTGTTAGGGTGAGGTTTAGGGTTAGGATTAGTGTTAGGGTTAAAGTTATGGTTAGTGTTAAGGTTAGGGTGAGGGTTAAGGTTATGTTTAGGATTAGGTTTAGGGTTACTGTGAGGGTGAGTGTGAGGGTTAGGGTGAGGCGTAGGGTTAGGTTTAGGGTTAGGCTAAGGGTGAGTGTGAGGTTGAGGTTTAGGGTTAAGGTGAGGGTGAGGTTTAGGGTTAGAGTTTGTGTTAATTTGAGCGTTAGTGTGAGAGTGAGTGTTAAGGTTAGGTTGTGGGTGAGGGTTAGGATTAGGGTGATGCTTAGGGTTATGATCAGAGTGAGGGTTAGGATGAGGGTTAGGGTTATTGTGAGAGTTAGGGTGAGGGTGACAGTAAGGGTAAAGGTGAGGGTTAGGCTGAGAATGAGGATTACAGTAAGGGTGAGGGTTAGGGTTAGGGTGAGGTTTAGGGTTAGGGTTAGGGTGTGGTTTAGATTGAGGATTCGTTTTTGGGTTTAGTGTGAGGTTTAGAGTGAGGATGAGGGTTAGGATTAAGTTGAGGTCTAGGGTGAGGATGAGGGTTAGGTTTAGGGTTAGGGTGAGTGTTAATGTTAGGGTGATTGTTAGGGTTAGTGTGAGGGTAAGTGTTAGGGCGAGAGTTAGTGTTAGGGTGAGGTTTATGTTTAGAATGAGGGTTAGGGTTAGGTTTAGGGTTATTTTTAGGGTTAGCGTTAGGGTTAGGATGAGAGTCAGGGTTAGGATTAGGGTTAGGGTGAGGGCTAGGGTGAGGGTGAGGATAAGGGTAGAGTTAGGCATAGGCTTAGTGTTAGGCTGAGGCTGAGGGTGAGGTTGAGGGTTAGGGTTAGCATGATGGTTAGGGTCATGGTTAGGGTGAGGGTTAGGATGAGGATTAGGGTTAGGGTGAGGGTGACATTAAGGGTCAAGTTGAGGGTTAGGGTGAGGATTAGGGTTAGGGTTAGGGTGATGGTGAGGATTAGATTGAGGAGTAGTGTTAAGTTTAGAGTGAGGTTTAGGGTGAGGATGAGGGTTAGGGTTATGGTGAGGGTTAGTGTTAGGA
The DNA here is from genome assembly GCF_024711535.1 of Dipodomys merriami. NCBI lineage: Eukaryota > Metazoa > Chordata > Mammalia > Rodentia > Heteromyidae > Dipodomys > Dipodomys merriami. The sequence continues at coordinate 44,130 of NW_027206406.1, read as the reverse complement.
CTATTGTTAGTTTTATGGTGAGGGTTATGGTTATGGTTAGGGTTAGTGTTAGTTTTAGGGTTATTGTTAAGGTTAGGGTTAGGGTTAAGGTTACGTTGAGGGTGAGGTTAAGGGTAAGGTTTAGGGTTAGGGTGAGGTTTAGGTTTAGCGTTAGGGTTAGGGTTATTGTTAGTGTTATGGTTAGTGTTAAGTTTGCGGTGAGGGTGAGGCTCAGGGTGAGGTTTAAGGTTAGTGTTAGGGTTAGGGTTTGTGTTAGGGTTAGTATTATTGTTAGGGTTAGGGTTAGAGTTAAGGTCATGGTGAGAGTGAGGGTGAGGGTTTGGGTGAGTTTTAGGGTGAGGTTTAGGGTTAGGGTTAGGGTTATGGTTAGGGTGCTCGTGAGGTTTAGGGTTATAATTCGGGTGAGAGTGAGGGTGAGTGTGAGGGTTAGGGTTAGGTTTAGTGTTAGCATTAGGGTGAGGGTGAGAGTTAGGTTGAGGTTTAGAGATAGGGTTATTTTTACAATTACGGTTAGGGTGACGGTGAGGGTTAGGGTTAGGCTTAGGCTTAAAGCTAGGCTGAGGGTGAGGCTGTGGGTGAGGATTAGGGTTAGGGTGATGGTTACGGTTAGGGTTAGTGTTATTGTTAGGGTTAGAGTTAGAATTACCATGAGGGTGAGTGTGCGGGTAGGGTTAGGGTTAGGGTTAGGCTGAGGTTTAGGGTTAGGTTTGAGATAGGGTTAGGGTGAGGGTGAGGTTTAGGGTTAAAGGTAGGGTTAGGGTTAGGGTTAGACTTAGGGTTAGACTGAGGGTGAGGGTGGGGTGAGGATTAGGGTTAGGGTTAGGGTTAGAGTTAGTGTTAGGGTTAGGGTTAGGGTAAGGGTTAATATTAGTGTTATGTTTAGGTTTAAGTTTGCTGTGAGGGTGAGGCTGAGGGTGAGATTTATGGTTAGGGTTAGGGTTATGGTTAGTGTTATTGTTAGGGTTGGGGTTAGAGTTATGGTGAGGGTGAGGGTGCGGGTTAGGCTTACGTTGAGATTTAGTGTGAGGTTTAGGGTTAGGGTTAGGTTGAGGGTGAGGATTAGGTTTAGAGTTAGGGTTAGTGGGTGGGTTAGGGTGAGGGGTAGGCTAATGGTTAGGGTTAGGCTTAGGGTTAGGCTGAGGGTGAGGATAAGGTTGAGGGTTAGGGTTAGGTTGAGGGTGAGGTTTAGGTTTAGAGTTAGGTTTGGGGGAGGGTTAGGGGGAGGGCTAGTGTTAGGGTTAGTGTTAGTGTTAGGATTAGGATTAGGGTTAGGATGAGGTTGAGTGTGAGGGTTAGGGTTAGGGTTAGGCTTAGGGTTAGGCTGAGGGTGAGGGTGAGGGTTAGGGTTAGGGAGAGGTTTAGGGTTAGGATTAGGGTGAGGGATAGGATGAGGTTTAGGGTTAGGATTAGGGTTAGGATGAGGGCAAGGGTGTGTGTGATGGTTAGGGTTAGCATTATGGCAAAGTTTAGGATTAGGATTAGGTTTAGGGCTAGGGTGAGTGTTAGGATTAGGGTTACTGTGAGGTTGAGGTTAAGAATTAGGGTGAAGGTTAAGGTTAGGTTTAGGGTGAGGGTGATGGTTAGGATTAGGGTTACGATTAGGGTTATTGTTAGTGTTATGGTTAAGTTTTCAATGAGGGTGAGGCTGAAGGTGAGTGTTAGGGTTAGGGTTAGGGTTAGGGTGAGGGCTTGGGTTAGGTTTAGGGTTATGGTGAGGGTGAGGGTTAAGGTTAGTGTTAGGGTTAGGGTTATTGTTAGGGTTAGCTTTAGAGTTATGGTGAGGGTGAGGGTGAGGGTGAGGTTTAGGGTTAGGGAGAGGGTTAGGTTTATTGTTAGAATTAGGGTTAGGGGGAGAGTTATGGTGAAGGTTAGGGTTAGGTTTAGTGTTAGGGTTAGGGTTTTTGTTAGGATTAGGGTTAGAGTTATGGTGAGGGTGAGGGTGAGTTTGAGGTTTAGGTTGAGGGTGAGGGTAAGGTTTAGGTTTAGAATTAGGGTTAGGGAGATAGCTAGGGTGAGGGTTGGGGTTAGGTTTTGTGTTAGGGTTAGGGTGAGGGTGAGGGTTAGGTTGAGGTTTAGGGTTAGGGTTAGGGTTAGGTTTAGGATTAGGGTTATGGTGAGTGTGAGTGTGAGGGTTAGGGTTAGGGTTAGGCTTAGACTTAGAGTTAGGCTGTGGGTGAGAGTGGGGATGAGGATTAGGTTTTGGGTGATGGTTAGTGTTAGTGTTAGGTTTAGGGTTATGATTAAGTTTAGGGTTAGGATTAGGGTTAGGGTGAGGGCTAGGGTGAGGGTGACGGTTAGTGTTAGGGTTAGGCTCAGGCTTTAGGGTTAGGCTGATGGTGAGGTTGAGGGTCAGTGTTAGTGTTAGGGTGATGCTTAGGATTATGGTCAGGGTGAAGGTTAGGATGAGTGTTATGTTTAGGGTGAGGGATTTGGGTGAGGGTGATGGTAAGGGTAAAGCTGAGGGTTACGCTGAGTGTGAGGATTAAGGTAAGGTCTAGGCTTAGGGTGAGGGTTAGGGTTAGGGTGAGGGTGAGGTTAAGATTGATGATTAAGTTTAGTGTTAGTGTGAGGTTTAGAATGAGGATGAGGGTTAGAGTTAGGGTGAGGGTAGGTTGAGGGTGAGTGTTAGGGTTAGGCTAAGGGTGAGGTTTAATGTTAGGGTGATGGTTAGGGTTAGTGTGAGTGTTATTTTAGGGTTAGGGTTAGTGTTAGGGTGAGGGTAAGAGTTAGTTTGAGGGTTAGGTTTAGGGTGAGGGTTATGGTTAGAATGAGGGTTAGGGTTAGGGTTAGGGTTATTGTTAGGTCAGGGTTAGTGTTACATTTACGGTGAGGGTGAGAGTTAGGGTTTGGGTCAGGGTGTGGTTTATGTTTAGGGTTAGGGTTAGAGTTAGGTTTAGGGTGAGGGTTAAGTTTAGAGTTAGAGTTAGAGTTAGCGTTAGTGATAGTGTTAGAGTTAGGGTGAGGGTCAGTGTGAGGGTTAGGGTTAGGCTTAAGCTTATGGTTAGGCTTAGGCTTAGACCGAACGTGAGTGTGAGGGTTAGGGTGAGGTTTAGGTTTATGGTTACGGTGAGGATTGGGTTAGGGTTAGTGATAGTGTTAGGGGTAGGGTTAGGGTGAGGGTGAGAGTAAGGGTAAAGGTGAGGGTTTGGGTTAGGATCAGGTTTAGATTGAAGGTGAGTGTGAGAGTTATGGTTAGGGGTAGGGTTAGGCTTAGGGTTAGGGTGAGAGTTAGGGTTAGGGTTAGGGCTGGTGTTGGTGTTAGGGGTAGGGTTAGGGTGAGGGTTAGGGTGAAGGTGAGGATTAGGGTTAGGATTAGGATTAGGATTAAGTTGAGGGTGAGTGTGAGGGTTCGTGTTAGGGTTAGGGTTAGGGTGAGCTTGAGGGTTAGGGTTAGGGTTAGGGTGAGGTTTAGAGTTAGGGTCAGTGTTAGTGTTAGGGTTAGGGTGAGGGTTAGGGTAAGGGTTAGTGTTAGGGTTAGGGTTAGGGTGAGGGTTAGGATGAGGGTGAGGGTTAGGGTTAGGGTTAGGATTATGATTAGGGGTAGTGTTAGGGTGAGTGCTTCGGTTAGGCTTAGGGTTAGGATTAGGCTTAGCATTAAGATGAGGGTGAGGATGAGTGTTAGGTTTAGGGTTCAGGTTAGGGTTAGCATTTGGGTGAGAGTTAGTGTTCGGGTTAAGTTTAGGGTTAGGGTGATGGTTTTGAATTAGGTTTTCGGTTAAGGATTAGGGGGAGTGTTAGGATGAGGATTAGGTTTAGGATTAGGGTTAGGGCGATGGCTAGGTTGAGGGTGAGGATTAGGGTTATTGTTAGGGAGAGGTTAAGGGTTAGGGTTAGGGTGAGGGTGAGGGTTAGGATGAGGTTTAGGGTTATGGTGAGGGAGAGGGTTAGGGTTAGGGTGAGAGTTAGGTTGAGGATGAGGGTTAGGGTGAGGGTGAGGGTTAGGATTAGGGTTATGGTTACGATTATTGTTAGTGTTATGGTTCTGGTTACCTTGGCAGAGATGGTGAGGCTGAGGTTGAGGGTTAGGGATAGGATTAGGGTTAGGTTTAGGTTTCGAGTTAGGATTAGTGTTATTGTTAGGGTTAGGGTTAGAGTTCCGGTGAAGGTGAGGGTGAGGGTAAGCATGAGGGTTAGGGTTAGGGTTAGGGTGAGGTTTAGTGTCAGGGTTACGATTAGGTTTAGGGTGAGGGTGAGTATGAGGGTTAGGGTTATGATTAGGGTTTGGCTTAGGTTTAGGCTGAGGGCGAGGGTGAGTGTGAGGGTTGGTGTTAGTTTGAGGTTTAGGGTTAGGATTACAGTGAGTGTCAGGGTTAGCATTAGTTTGAGGGTTACAATTAGGTTTAGGATTAGGTTGAGGTTTAAGGTTAGGGTTAGGGTTTGGGTTAGAATGAGTTTTAGGGTTAAAATTAGGGTTAGGGTGAGGGCTAGGGTGAGGGTGAGGTTTAGTGTTAGGGTTAGGGTGAGGTTTAGGTTTAGGGGGAGGGTTAGGGGGAGGGTTAAGTTTCGGGTTACATTGAGGGTGTGGGTTAGGTTTGAGGTGAGGGTTATGTTGAGTACTAAAGTGAGGGTGAGGGTTAGGATTAGGGTTAGGGTGAGGGTTAGGTTGAGGTTTAGGTTTAGGGTTAGGGTTAGGTTTAGGAATAGGGTTGGGCTGAGGGTGATGTTGGGGATGAGGATTAGGTTTAGAGTGATGGTTCCTTAATGGTTAGGTTGAGAGTTAGGATGAGGGTTAGGGTTAGGCTTAGGCTTAGGGTTAGGCTGAGGCTGAAGTCGATGGTGAGGGTTAGGGTTAGGGTGATGGTTAGGGTTACAGTTAGTGTGAGGTTTAGGATGAGGGTTAGCTTTGGGGTGAGGGTTAGGATGAGGGTGACAGAGTAAAGGTGTGGGTTAGGCTGAGGGTGAGGGTTATTGTAAGGGTGAGGGTTCTGGTTAGGGTTAGCGTGAGGGTGAGGGTTAGATTGAGGATTAGTGTTAGGGTTAGTGTGAGGTTTAGGGTGAGGAGGCATGTTAGGTTTAGGGTGAGGGCTAGGGTGAAGTTGAGGGTTAGGGTTTGGGTTAGGATGAGGTTTAGGTTTAGGGTGATTGTTAGCGTTAGTGTGAGGGTTAGTATTAAGGTTAGTGTACATGTTAGGGTGAGGGTAACTGTTTGGGTAAGGTTTAGGTTTAGGGTGAGGTTTAGGATTAGCGTTAGGGTTAGGGTTAGGGTGAGGGTGAGGTTTAGGGTTAGAGTTAGGGTTAGGGTGAGGCTGAGGTTTAAGGTTAGGGTTAGGGTTAGTGTTAGGGTTAGAGTTAGGGTGAGGTTTAGTGTGGGTGTGAGGGTTAGTGTTAGGGTTAGGATTAGGGTTAGGGTTAAGGTGAGGGTGAGTGTGAGGGTTAGGTTTAAGGTTAGGTTTAGGTTTAGAATTAGGGTGAGGGTGAGGGTGAGGGTTACGGGTAGGGTGAGTGTTGGGGTTAGGGTTAGAATGAGGGTTAGGTTGAGGTTTAGGCTTAGGCTTAGGGTTTGGGTATGGGCTAGGTTGAGGGGGAGGGTTAGTGTGAGGGGTAGGGTGAGGGTAAGGGTTAGTGTTAGGGTTAGGGTTAGGGATAGGGTGAGTTTTAGTGTGGGGTTGAGGGTTAGTGTTAGTTTGGATTAGGGTTAGGGTTAAGGTGAGGGTGAGTGTGAGGGTTAGGGTTAGGGTTAGGGTTAGGGTTAGGGTTAGGTTTAGAGTTAGGGTGAGGGTGAGGGTTACGGTTAGGGTGAGTGTTGGGGTTAGGGTTAGAGTGAGGGTTAGGGTGAGTGTTAGCCTTAGGCTTATGGTTTGGGTATGGGCTAGGGTGAGGGTGAGGGTTAGGGTTTGGGTGGGGGGTAGGTTAAGGGGTATGGTTAGTGTTAGGGTTAGGGTTGGGGTCAGGGTTAGGCTTAATGTTAGGCGGATGGGGAAGGTGTGGGTGAGGGTTAGAGTTAGGGTGAGGGTGAGGTTTAGGGTTAGAGTTAGCGTTAGGGTAAGGGTTAGTGTGAGGGTTAGGGTTAGGGTTAGTGTTACTGTTAGGGTTAGGATGAGGGTGAGTGTGAGGGTCAGGGTTAGTCTTAGACTGAGTCGGAGGCTTAGACAGAGCGTGAGGGTGAGGGTGAGGGGTAGGGTTAGGGTTTTAGGGTTAGGGTGAGTGTTAGGATGAGGATTAGGGTTAGTATTAGGGTTAGGGTGAGGGCTAGAGTTAGGGTGAGGGTTAGGGTTAGCGTTAGGGTGAGATTTAGGGTTAGGGTTAGGGTAAAGGTTAAGGTGAGGCTGAGGGTAAGGATTAGGGTTAGAGTTACAGTGAGGGTCAGGGTTTGGGTTAGGTTTAGGGTTAGTGTTATAGTTAAGTTTAGGATTAGAGTTACAATAAGGTGAGGGTGAGCGTGAGGGTTAGGATCAGGGTTAGGGTGAAGTTTAGGGTTAGGATTATTGTTAGGGTGAGGGTGAGGATTAGGGTTAGAGTTATGGTTAGGGGGAGGGTTAGGTTGAGGTTTAGGTTTAGGGTTAGTGTTAGGCTTAGGCTTAGGGTTAGGTTGAGGCTGAGGGTGATGTGAGGGTTAGGGTTAGGGTGATGGTTGGGTTTGCCTTTACGGTGAGGGTTAGGATGAGGATTTAGGTTATGGTGAGGATTAGGGTGAGGGTGACCGTAAGGGTAAAGGTGAAGGTTAGGCTGAGGGTGAGGGTTACGGTAAGGGTGAGGGTTAGGGTTAGGGTGAGGGTGAGGGTTAGATTCAGTAATAGTGTTAGGGTTAGTGTGAGGTTCAGGGTGGGAATCAGGGTTAGGGTTAGGTTGAGGGCTAGGTTGAGGGTGAGAGTTAGTGTTAGGGTGAGGTTTAGGGTTGGGGTGATGGTTAGGGTTAGTGTTATGGTTAGAGTTAGTGTTAGGGTGAGGGTAAGTGTTAGGGTGAGGGTTAGGTTTAGGATGAAGGTTATGGTTAGGATGAGGGTTAGGGATAGGTTTAGGTTTATTGTTAGGGTTAAGGTTAGGGTTATGTTGAGGGTGAGGTTGAAGGTGAGGGTTAGATTAGGGTTAGGGTTAGGGTTATTGTTAGTGTTATGGTTAGGGTTAAGTTTACAGTGAGAGTGAGGCTGAGCATGAGGATTAAGGTTAGGGTTAGGGTGAGGTTTAGGGTTAGAGTTAGGGTTAGGGTTATGGTGAGGGTTTGGTTTAGGGTGAGGGTTACGCTGACGGTGAGGGTGAGGGTAGGGGTTAAGGTTAGTGTGAGGTTTAGGTTTAGGGTTAGGTTAGGGTTAGGGTGAGGGTGAGGTTTAGTTAGATTTAGGGTTAGGGTGATGGTTAGGGTGAGGGTTAGTGTTAGGGTTAGGGTGAGGGTTAGGATGAGGGTGAGGGTTAGGGTTTGGGTTAGGATTAGGATTAGGGTTATCATGAGGGTGAATGTTTGGGTTAGGCTTAGGGTTAGAGTTAGTCTAATGGTTAAGCTGAGGGTGAGGTTAAGGTTGAGTTTTAGGGTTAGGGTTTGGGTTAGGGTTAGCGTTAGGGTGAGTGTTAGGGTTTGTGTTTAGTTTACGGTTGGATGAGGTTTAGGGTTCGGGTTACAGTGAGGGTGAGGGTTAGGGTTAGGTTGAGGGTAAGGGTTAGGATTAGGGTTAGGGTGAGTGTTAGGGTTAGGGTTAGGGTGAGTGTTAGAATGAGGATTTGGGTTAGGATTAGGTTTAGGGTGAGGGCTAGGGTGAGGGTGAGGGCTAGGGTGACGTGAGGGTTAGGGTTATTGTTAGGGTGAGGTTTAGTTTTAGAGTTAGGGTTAGGGCGAGGGTTAGGATGAGGTTTAGGGTTATGGTGAGGGTGAGGGTTAGTTTTAGGGTGAGGGTAAGGGTGAGGATGAGGGTTAGGGTTAGTGTGAGGTTTATGGTGAGGTTTAGGGCTAGGGTTAGTGTGAGGGATAGGGTTAGGATTAGGGTTAGGGTGAAGGCTAGGGTGAGGGTGAGGTTTAGGGTTATTGTTAGGGTAAGGGTTAGGATGAGGGTTAGGGTGAGTGTGATAGTTAGAATTAGGGTTAGGGTTAGGATTATTGTTAGTGTTATGGTTCTGGTGACTTTTGCAGTGATGGTGAGGCTGAGAGTGATGGTTATGGATAGGATTAGGGTTAGGTTTAGGTTTCGAGTTAGGATTAGTGTTATTGTTAGGGTTAGGGTTAGAGTTACGGTGAGGGTGAGGGTGAGGGTAAGGGTGAGGGTTAGGGTTAGGGTTAGGGTGAGATTTAGGGTCAGGTTTAGGATTAGGGTTAGGGTAAGCGTGAGGTTTAGGGTAAGAGTTAGGGTTAGGGGGAGGGTGAGTGTGAAGGTTAGGGTTAGGGTTAGTGTTATGGTTAGGGTTAGGGTGAGGGTGAGTGTGAGGGTCAGGGTTAGTCTTAGGCTGAGGCGGAGGCTTAGGCGGAGCGTGAGGTTGAGGGTAAGGGTTAGTGTTAGGGTTTTAGAGTTAGGGTGTTAGGATGATGTATAGAATTAGGTTTAGGGAGAGGGCTAGAGTTAGCGTGAGTGTTAGGGTTTGCGTTAGGGTGATGTTCAGGGTTAGGGTTAGGGTTATGTTGAGAGTGAGGGTTAGGGTTAGGGTTAGGGTTAGGGTTAAGGTGAGGCTGAGGGTTAGGATTAGGATTAGGGTGAGGGTTTGTGTTAGGGTTAGAGTTACGGTGAGGTTCAGGGTTTGGGTTAGGTTTAGGGTTAGTGTTATAGTTAAGGTTAGGGTTAGAGTTACAGTAAGGGTGAGGGTGAGGGTGAGTGTTAGGATCAGGGTTAGGGTGAGGTTTAGTTTTAGGATTATGGTTAGCGTGAGGGTGAGGTTTAGGGTTAGAGTTAGGGTTAGGGGGAGGGTTAGGTTGAGTTTTAGGGTTAGGGTTAGTGTTAGGGTTAGGGTGATGGGTAGGTTGAGGTTTAATGTTAGGGTTAGGATTAGGGTTAGGGTTAGGTTGACGGTAGGGTGAGTGTGAGGGTTAGGGTTAGGGTTTGGCTTAGGCTTATGGTTAGGCTGAGGGTATGGGTGGGGATGTTGATTAGGTTTAGAATGATGGTTAGGGTTATGGTAGGTTAAGGGTTAGGATGAGTGTTAGGGTTAGGATTAGGGTTAGGGTGAGGGCTAGGGTGAGGGTGAGGGTTAAGGTTAGGTTTAGGCTTAGGCTTAGGTTTAGGTTGAGGCTGAGGGTAAAGGTGAGGGTTAGGCTGAGGGTGAGGTTTATGGTAAGGTGAGGGTTAGGGTTAGGGTGAGGTTGAGGGTTAGATTCAGGATTAGTGTTATGGTTAGTGTGAAGTTAAGGGTGAGGATGAGGGTTAGGGTTAGGTTGAGGGATAGGTTGAGGGTGAGAGTTAGGGTTAGGGTGAGGTTTAGGGTTAGGGTGATGGTTAGGGTTAGTGTAATGGTTAGGGTTAGTGTTAGGGTGAGGGTAAGTATTAGAGTGAGGGTTAGGGTTAGGGTGAAGGCTATGGTTAGGATGAGGGTTAGTGTTAGGGTTAGGGTTATTGTTAGGGTTAGGGTTAGGGTTATGTTGAGGGTGAGGGTGAGGGTTAGAGTTAGGATGAGTTTTAGGTTTCAGGTTAGGGTTAGAGTTAGGGTTAGGGTGAGGGTGAGGTTTAGGGTTAGAGTTAGGGTTAGTGTTAGTGTTCCGGTTAGGGTGAGGGTAAGTGTGGGGGTTAGGGTTAGGGTTAGGTTTAGGCTTAGGTTTAGGCTCAGGGTGAGGGTGGGGATGAGGAATAGGTTTAGGGTGATGGTTAGGGTTAGGGTTAGGTTTTGGTTTAGAATTAGGGTTAGGGTTAGGATTATGGTTAGGGTTAGGGTGAGGGTTACGGTGAGGGTTAGGGTTACGTTTAGGGTTAGGGTGAGGGTGAGGGTTAGGGTTAGGGTTAGGGTGAGGGTGAGGGTTAGATTGAGGGTTAGGGTTATATGGAGGGTTATGTTTAGGGTGAGGGTTAGGTTTAGTGTTAGGGTTATTGTTAGGGTTAGGGTTAGGGTTACGGTGAGGTTGAGGGTGAGGGTTAGGTTTAGGATTAGGGTGAGGTTTAGTTTTAGGGTTAGGGTTAGAGTTAGGGTTAGGATGATGGTGAGATTTAGGGTTAGAGTTAGAGTTAGTGTTAGGGTTAGGGTTAAGTTGAGGGTTAGGTTGAGGTTTAGAGTTCGGGTTAGGCTTAAGCTTAGGCTTAGGCTTAGGCCAAGAGTGAAGGTTAGGGTTAGGTTTAGGTTTAGGATGAGTGCTAGGATGAGGTTTAGGGTTAGGGTTAGGTTTAGGTTTAGTGTTAGGGTTAGGGTTAGGGTTAGGGTTAGGGTTAAGGTGAGGGTTAGGCTTAGGCTTAGGCTTAGGCTTAGGGTTATGTTTAGGGTTATTGTTAGTGTTATGGTTAGTGTTACATTTGCGGTGAGGGTGAGGCACAGGTTGAAGTTTATGGTTATTGTTAGGTTTAGGGTTAGGGTTACTATTATTGTTAGGGTTAGGGTTATAGTTATGGGCTTGGTGAGAGTGAGGGTGAGGATGAGGATTAGGGTGAGTTTTATGGTGAGGTTTAGGGTTAGGGTTAGGGTTAGTGTTAGGGTGCTGTTGAGGTTTAGGGTTACAGTTCGGGTTAGGGGGATGGTTAGGGTGAGGGTTAGGTTTAGTGTTAGCATTAGGGTAAGGGTGAGGGTTAGGTTGAGGTTTAGGGATAGGGTTAGGGTTAGGATTAGGGTTTGGGTGAGAATGAGGGTGAGGGTTAGTGTTAGTGTTAGCCTTAGGCTGAGGGTTAGGCTGAGGTTGAGGGTGGGGGTGAGGGTTAGGGTTAGGGTGATTGTTAGGGTTAGGGTTAGTGTTATTGTTAGGGTTAGGGTTGGAGTTACATTGAGGCTGAGGGTGGGGGTGAGGTTTAGGATTAGGGTCAGGGTGAGGTTTAGGGTTAGGTTTAGAGATAGGGTTAGGGTAAGGGTGAGGTTTAGGGTTAGCGTTAGGGTTAGTGTTAGGGACAGGCTTAGGGTTAGGCTGAGGGTGAGGGTGGGGTTGAAGATTAGGGTTAGGGTTAGGGTTCGGGTTAGGGTTAGAGGTAGGGTTAGGGTAAGGGTTAGGGTTAGGATTAGGTTTAAGGTTAAGGAGAGGGTGAGTGTGAGCGTTAGAGTTAGGGTTAATGTTAGGATTAGGGTTAGGGTGTGTGCTAGCATGAGGGTTAGGGTTAGGGTTAGGGTTAGGGTGAAGTTTAGCGTTAATTTTAGTGTCAGAGTTAGGGTTAGGGTGAGGGTTTGGGTTAGGGTTAGAGTAAGGGTGAGGGTGAGGTTTAGGGTTAGTTTTAGGGTTAGGGTTATTTTTAGGGTTAGGGTTAGGGTTAAGGTTAAGGTAAGGGTGAGGTTGAGGGTGATGTTGAGGGTTAGGGTTAGGGTTAGGATGAGATTTAGAGTTATGGTTAGGGTTAGGGTTAGGGTCAGGGTGAGGTTTAGGGTTAGATGTAGGGTTAGGGTTAGGGTTAGTGTGAGTGTTAGGGTTAGGGTTACTGTTACAGTTAGGGTTATGGTGAGGGCTAGTGTGAGGGTGAGGGTTAAGGTTAGGTTTAGGCTATGGCTTTGGGTTAAGCTGAGGCTCAGTGTGAGGGTGAGGGTTAGGGTGAGGGTGAGGGTGAGATTTAGGGTTAGAGTTAGTGTTAGGGTGAGAGTTAGGGTTAGGGTTAGGGTGAGGGTTATGGTTATGGTAAGGGTGAGGCTTAGGGTTAGGGTGAGGGTTAGGGTTAGGATGAGGGTTAGGGTGAGGGTGAGGGTTAGGATTAGGGTTAGGGTTAGGATTATTGTAAGTGTTATTGTTCTGGCTACCTTTGCAGCTAGGGTGAGGCTGAGGGTGAGGGTTAGGGATAGGATTATTGTTAGGGTTTGGTTTAGGGTTAGGATTAGTGTTATTGTTAGGTTTATGGTTAGAGCTATGGTGAGGGTGAGGGTAAGGGTGAGGGTTAGGGTTAGGGTTAGGGTAAGGTTTAGGGTCAGGGTTAGGATTTGGGTTTGGGTGAGTGTGAGGTTTAGGGTTAGAGTTAGGGTTAGGGGGAGGGTTAGCGTGAGGGTTAGGGATAGGTTTACTGTTAGGGTTAGGATTAGGGGGAGGGTTAGGTTGAGTTTTAGGGTTAGGGTTAGGGTTAGTGTTAGGATTAGGGTTAGGGTGAGTTTGAGTGTGAGGTTTAGGGTTAGCATTTGGGTTAGACTTAGTGTTAGCCTGAGGGTGAGATTGAGCTGAGGGTTATGGTTAGGGTGAGGGTCGGGGTTAGGGTTAGGGTGAGGGTGAAGTTTAGGTTGAGGATTAGTGTTAGGGTTAGTGTGAGGTTTAGGGTGAGGATTAGGGTTAGTGTTAGGGTTAGGTTGAGGGCTAGGGTGAAGGTGAGGGTTAGCTTTAGGGTTAGGGTGAGGTTTAGGTTTAGGGTGATTTTTTAGCGTTAGTGTGAGGGTTAGTGTTAGGTTTAGTGTTAGTGTTAGGGTGAGGGTAAGTGTTAGGGTAAGGTTTAGGTTTAGTGTGAGGTTTAGGATTAGGGTTAGGGTTAGGGTTGGGTGAGTGTGAGGGTTAGGGTTAGGGTTAGGGTTAGGGTTAGAGTTAGGGTGAGGGTCAGGGTGAGGTTTACGGTTAGGGTGAGTGTTGGGGTTAGGGTTAGAGTGAGGGTTAGTGTGATGGTTAGGCTTAGGCTTAGGATTTGGGTATGGGCTAGGTTGAGGGTGAGGTTTAGGATTAGGGTTAGGGTGAGGGATAGGGTGAGGGTTAGAGTTAGTGTTAGGGTTAGAGTTGGGGATAGGGTGAGGTTTAGTGTGGGGTTGAGGATTAGTGTTAGGGTTAGGATTAGGGTTAGGGTGAGTGTGAGTGTGAGTGTGAGGGTTAGGATTAGGGTTAGGATTAGAATTAGAGTTAGGGTGAGGTTGAGGGTTAAGTTTAGAGTGAGTGTTGGGGTTAGAGTTAGAGTGAGGATTAGGGTGAGGGTTAGGCTTAGGCTTAGGGTTTGTGTATGGGCTAGGGTGAGGGTGAGGGTTAGGGTTAGGGTGAGGGGTAGGGTGAGGGTTAGGGTTAGTGTTAGGGTTAGGTTTGGGGTTAGGGTTAGGCTTAATGTTAGGCAGAGGGTGATGATCAGGGTGAGATTTAGGGTTAGGTTGACGGTGAGGTTAAAGTTTATAGTTAGCGTTAGAGTGAGGGTTAGGGTTATTGTTAGGGTTAGGGTTAGGGTGAGGGTGAGTGTGAGGGTCAGGGTTAGTCTTAGGCTGAGGCGGAGGCTTAGGCAGAGCTTGAGTGTGAGGGTAAGGGTTAGTGTTAGTGTTTTAGGGTTAGGGTGAGTGTTAGGATGAGGTTTAGGGCTAGCATTAGGGTTAGGGGGAGGAGTAGAGTTAGGGTGACGTTTAGGGTTAGCGTTAGGGTGAGGTTTAGTGTTAGGGTTAGGGTTATGGTGAGGGTGAGGTTTAGGGTTAGGATTAGGGTTAGGGTTAAGGTGAGGCTGAGGGTTAGGATTAGGATTAGGGTGAGGGTTGGTGTTAGGGTTAGAGTTAGGGTGAGGTTCAGGGTTAGTGTTAGTGTTCAGGGTTAGTGTTATAGCTAAGGTTAGATTTAGAGTAACAGTAAGGGTGAGGGTGAGGGTGAGGGTTAGGATCAGGGTTAGGATGGGGTTTAGGGTTAGGATTATGGTTAGGGTGAGGGTGAGGTTTAGGGTTAGAGTTAAGTTTAGGGGGAGGGTTAGCTTGAGTGTTAGGGTTAGGGTTAGTGTTAGGGTTAGGGTGAGGGTTAGGTTGAGTTTTAATATTAGGGTTAGGGTTAGGTTTAGGATTACGTTGACGTGGAGGGTGAATGTGAGTGTTAGGGTTAGGGTTTGGCTTAGGCTTACGGATAGGCTGAGGGTATGGGTGGGGATGAGGATTAGGTTTAGTATGATGGTTAGGGTTATGGTTAGGTTAAGGGTTAGGATGAGGGTTAGGGTTAGTATTACGGTTAGGGTGAGGGCTAGGGTGAGGGTGAGGGTTAGGGTTAGGCTTAGGCTTAGGCTTAGCGTTAGGCTTAGGCTGAGGGTGAGGGTGAGGGTTAGGGTTAGGGTGATGGTTGGGGTTGCCGTTAGGGTGAGGGCTAGGATGAGGATTTATGCTATGGTGAGGGTTAGGGTGAGGGTGACCGTAAGGGTAAAGGTGAGGTTTAGGCTGATGGTGAGGGTTAAGGTACAAGTGAGGGTTAGGATTAAGGTGAGGGTGAGGGTTAGATTCAGGATTAGTGTTAGGGTTAGTGTGAGGTTAAGGGTGAGGAAGAGGGTTAGGGTTAGGTTGAGGGCTAGGGTGAGGGTGAGAGTTAGGGTTAGGGTTTGGTTTAGGGTTAGAGTGATGGTTAGGGTTAGTGTGAGGGTTAGTGTTATGGTTGGGGTTAGAGTTAGGGTGAGGGTAAGTGTTAGGGTTAGGGTGAATGTTATGGTTAGGATGAGGGTTAGGGTTAGGGTTATTTTTATGGTTAGGGTTATGTTGAGGGTGAGGGTGAGGGTGAGGGTTAGGGTTAGGTTTAGGTTTAGGTTTCAGGTTAGGGTTAGAGTTAGTGTTAGGGTTAGGGTGAGGTTTAGGGTTAGAGTTAGGGTTAGTGTTAGTGTTAGAGTTAGGGTGAGGTGAGGGTGAGGTTGAGGGTTAGATATAGCGGTAGGGGGAGTGTTAGGGTTAAGTTTAGGTTTAGGGTTATTGTTAGGGATAGGGTGAGGGTGAGGATTCGGTTGAGGTTTAGGGTTAGGGTTAGTGTTTGGGTTAGTGTTAGTGTTAGGATGAGGGTAAGTGTTAGGGTGAGGGTTCGGGTTTGGGTGAGGGTTAAGTTTAGGGTGAGGGTGAGGGTTAGGATTCGGGGTGGGGTTAGGGTTATTGTTCGTGTTATGGTTAAGCTTAAGTTTACGGTTAGGGTGAGGTTGAGGGTGAGGGTTAGGTTTAGGGTTAGGGTGAGGTTTAGGGTTCGGGTTAGGGTTAGGGGTAGGGTTCGGGTTTGGGTTAGGTTTAGGGTTATGGTGAAGGTGAGGGTTAGGGCGAGGTTTAGGGTTAGGGTGTGGGTTAGGATGAGGGTGAGGTTTAGAGTTAGAGTTAGGGTTAGGGGGAGGGTTAGGTTGAGGGTTAGGGCTAGGGTTATTGTTAGGGTTAGGTTTAGGGGGAGGGTTAGGTTGAGGTTTAGGGTTAGGGTTATGCTTAGGTTTAGGATTAGTGTTATGATGAGGATGAGTGTGAGGGTTAGGGTTAGGTTTAGGCTTAGGATTAGGCTGAGGGTTAAGGTGAGGGTAAGGGTTAGGGTTAGGGTGAGGGTGAGGGTTAGATTAAGGGTTAGAGTTATGTTGAGGGATATGGTTAGGGTGAGGATTAGGTTTAGTGTTAGGGTTACTGTTAGGGTTAAGGTTAGGTTTAAGGTGAGGTTGAGGGTGAGGGTTAGGTTTAGGTTTAGGGTGAGGTTTAGTTTTAGGTTTAGGGTTAGAGTTAGGGTTAGGGTGATGGTGAGGTTAAGGGTTAGAGTTAGGTTAGTGTTAGGGTTAGGTATAAGGTGAGGGTTAGGATGAGGTTTAGAGTTTGGGTTAGGCTTAGGCTTAGGCTTAGGCTTAGGCCCAGAGTGAGGGTGAGGGTAGGGTTAGGGTTAGGGTGAGGATTAGGGTTAGGTTTAGGGTGAGGGTTAGGATGAGGTTTAGGGTTAGGTTTAGGGCTAGGGTTAGGTTTTGTGTTAGGGTCAGAGTTAGTTTTAGGGTTAGGGTTAGTTTAGGGTGAGGGTTAGGGTTAGGGTTAGGGTTAGGCTTAGGCTTAGGCTTAGTGTTAGGGTTAGGGTGAGAGTGAGAGTGAGGGTTAGTGTTAGGGTTAGGGTAGGCTTAGGGTTAGGCTGAGGGTGAGGGTGGGGGTGAGGATTAGCTTTAGGGTGATCGTTAGGTTTAGGGTTAGTTTTATTGTTAGGGTTAGGGTTAGAGTTACGGTGAGGCTGAGGTTGCAGGTGAGGGATAGGGTTAGGGTCAGGGTGAGGTTTAGTGTTAGGTTTAGAGATAGGGTTAAGGTGAGGGTGAGGTTTAGGGTTAGAGTTAGGGTTAGTGTTAGGGACAGGCTTAGGGTTAGGCTGAGAGTGAGGGTAGGGTTGAGGATTAGGGTTAGTGTTAGTGTTAAGGTTAGGCTTATAGTTAGGGTTACAGTTAGGGTTAGGGTTGGGATTAGGATTAAGTTTAAGGTGAGGGTTAATGTTATGGTTAGGGTTAGGATTAGGGTTTGGGTGAGGGTGAGGTTTAGGGTTAGGGTTAGTTTTAGAGTGAGGTTTAGGGTCAGGGTTAGGTTTAGGGTTAGTTTTAGGGTTAGGTTTGGGGTTAGTGTTAGGATTAGGGTTACTGTGACTGTGAGTGTGAGGGTTAGGGTTAGGGTTAGTGTTAGGCTGAGGCTGAGGGTGAAGTTGAGGGTTAGATTTAGGGTTAGGGTATGGTTTATGTTTAGAGTGAGGGTTAGATTGAGGGTTAGGGTTAAGATTAGGGTTAGGGTATGTGCTAGGGTTAGGGTTAGGGTTAATTTTAGGGTTAGGGTGACGTTTAGCGTTAGGTTTAGTGTCAAAGTTTGGGTTAGTGTGTGGGTTTGTGTTAGGGTTATAGTTACGGTGAGGGTGAGGTTTAGGGTTAGGTTTAGGGTTAGGGTTATTCTTAGGGCTAGGGTTAGGGTTAAGGTTAAGGTAAGGGTAAGGGTGAGGGTGATGTTGAGGGTTAGGGTTAGGGTTAGGATGAGGTTTAGAGTTAGGGTTAGGGTTAGGGTCAGGGTGAGGTTTAGGGTTAGAGTTAGGTTTAGGGTTAGGGTTAGTGTGAGTGTTAGGTTTAGGGTTAGTGTTACATTTAGGGTTATGTTGAGGGCTAGTGTGAGGGTGAGAGTTAGGGTTAGCGTTAGGCTTTGGCTTTGGGTTAAGCTGAGGGTGAGGGTGAGGGTGAGGGTTAGGGTGAGGGTGAGGGTGAGATTTAGGGTTAGAGTTATGGTTAGGGTGAGGGTTAGGGTGAGGGTTAGTGTTAGTGTTAGGGTTAGGGATAGTGTTACAGTTAGGGTTATGTTGAGGGCTAGTGTGAGGGTGAGGGTTAGGGTTACTGTTAGGCTTTGGCTTTGGGTTAAGCTGAGGGTGAGGGTGAGGGTGAGGTTTAGGTTGAGGGTGAGGTTGAGATTTAGGGTTAGAGTTACCGTTAGGGTGAGGGTTAGGGTGAGGGTTAGTGTTAGTGTTAGGTTTAGGGTTAGGGTTAGTGTTAGTGTTAGGGTTAGGGTGAGGGTTAGGATGAGGGTGAGGGTTAGGGTTAGGGTTAGGATTAGGATTAGGGTTAATGTTAGGGTGAGTGCTTGTGTTAGGCTTATTGTTAGGGTTAGGCTTAGCAATAAGCTGAGGGTGAGGGTGAGGGTTAGGGTAAGTTTTCCACTTAGGGTTAGCATTTGGGTGAGAATTATGGTTCGGGTTAAGTTTAGCGTTAGGGTGAGGGTTAGGGTTAGGGTTACAGTGAAGGTGAGGGGTAGCATTAGGTTGAAGGTTTGGGTTACTATTAGGGTTAGGGTGAGGGTTAGGATTAGGGTTAGGGTGAGAGTTAGGATGAGGATTAGGTTTAGGATGGTGGTTAGGGTGAGGGCTAGGTTGAGGGTGAGGATTTGGGTTAGTGTTAGGGTGAGGTTTAGGGTTAGGGTGAGGGTTAGGATGAGGATTAGGGTTACGGTGAGGGTTAGGATTAGGATGAGGGTTAGGGTTACGGTGAGGGTTAGGGTTAGAGTTAGAGTGAGGGTTAGGTTTAGGATTAGGGTTAGGGTGAGGGTGATTGTTAGGATTAGGTTTAGGGTTAGGATTATTGTTAGTGATATGGGCATGGTTACATTTGCAGTGAGGGTGAGGCTGAGGGTGAGGATTAGGGATAGGATTAGGGTTAGGGTTAGGTTTAGGGTTAGGATTAGTGTTATTGTTAGGTTTAGGGTTAGAGTTACCGTGAGGGTGAGGGTGAGGGTTATGGTTAGGGTAAGGGTTAGGTTTAGGGTTAGGGTGAGGGCTAGGGTGAGGGTGAGGGTTAGGGTTAGTGTTAGGGTGAGGTTTAAGTTTAGGGTTTGGGTGAGGTTTAGGGTTATGGTGAGGGTGAGGGTGAGGGTAAGGGTGTGGGTGAGGGTTAGGGTTAGGATTAGGGTTAGGGTGAGGGTTAGGGTTAGGGTTAGGGTGAGTGTTAGGATGAGGATTAGGGTTAGGATTAGGGTTAGAGTGAGGGCTAGGGTGAGGGTGAGGGTTAGAATTAGTGGTAGGGTGAGGTTTAGTGTTAGGGTTAGGGTGAGGGTTAGGGTTATGGTGAGGGTGAGGGTGAGGGTAAGGGTGAGGGTTAGGGTTAGGGTGAGATTTAGGGTCAAGGTTAGGATTTGGATTAGGGTGAGTGTGAGGTTTAGGGTTAGAATTATGTTTAGGGAGAGGGTTAGGGTGTGGGTTAGGGTTAGGGTTAGTGTTAGGGTTAGGGTTAGGGTGAGTGTTAGGTTGAGGTTTAGGGTTCGGGTTAGGGTTAGTGGTAGAATTAGGGTTAGGGTGAGGGTGAGTGTGAGGGTTAGGGTTAGGGTTTGGGTTAGGCTTAGTGTTAGGCTGAGGGTGAGGTTGAGCTAAGGGTTATGGTTATTGTGAGGATCCGGGTAGGTTTAGGGTGAGGGTTAGAATTAGGTTTAGGGTTAGCGTGAGGGTTAGTGTTAGGGTGAGGGTGAGGTTTCGGATAAGGTTTAGGGTTACAATT
Organism: Dipodomys merriami; assembly: GCF_024711535.1. Classification (NCBI taxonomy): domain Eukaryota; kingdom Metazoa; phylum Chordata; class Mammalia; order Rodentia; family Heteromyidae; genus Dipodomys; species Dipodomys merriami. The sequence continues at coordinate 25,477 of NW_027206406.1, read as the reverse complement.
AGGGTTAGGGTGAGGGCTAAGGTGAGGGTGAGGGTTAGTGTTAGGATTAGGGTCAGGTTTAGTGTTAGGGTTAGGGGTAGGTTTAGAGTGAGGATGCGGGTTAGGATTAGGGTGAGTTCTAGGGTGAGGATGAGGTATAGGGTTAGTGTTAGGGTGAAGTTTAGGGTTAGGGTGATGTTTAGGGTTAGTGTTAGGGTGAGGATTAGTGTTAGGGTTTAGGTTAGGATTAATGTTAGGGTTAGGCTTAAGGTGAGGGTTAGGTTGAGGGTGAGGATTATGGTGAGGTTTAGGACCAGGTTTAGGGTTAGAATTAGGGTTAGGATGAAGGCTAGGGTGAGGGTGAGGTTTAGGGTTAGTGTTAGGGTGACGTTTAGGGTTAGGGTTACGGTTAGGGATAGGGTGATGGTGAGGTTTAGGTTTAGAGTTAGGGTTTGGGTGAGGCTGAGGGTGAGTTTTAGGTTCAGTGTTAGTGTTAGATATAGGGTTTCAGGGAGGGTTTGGGTGAGGGTGAGGGTTAGGCTTAGTGTTAGGATTAGGATTAGGGTAAGGCTTAGGGTGAGTGTGAGGATTAGGGTTACTGAGAGCGTGATTGTTAGGTTTAGGTTGAGGGTTAGGGTTAGGCTTAGGATTAGGGTGAGGGTTAGGGTTAGGGTAAGGTTTAGGGGTAGGGTTAGGGTGAGAGTTAGGTTTCAGGTTAAGTTTAGGGTTAGGGTGAGGGTTAGGTAGGGTTACAGTGAGCATGAGGGTTAGGGATAGGTTGAGGGTTAGGGTTAGGCTTAGGATTAGGGTGAGAGTTAGGGTTAGGGTTAGGGTGAGGTTTAGGGTGAGCTTTTGGATTAGGGTTAGGGTTAGGGTTATAGTGAGGGTGAGGTTTAGTGTTAGCGTTAGGTTTAGGGACAGGGTTAGGGTGAGGTTTAGGGTTACGGTTACAGTGAGCTTGGGTGTTAGGGTTAGGTTGAGTTTTAGGGTTAGGCTTAGGATTAGGGTGAGGGTGAGGTTTAGGGTTAGAGTTAGGTTTAGGGGCAGGGTTAGGGTGAGGTTTACGGTTAGGGTTAGTGTTAGGGTTAGGGTTAGATTTAGGGTTAGGGTTGTTGTTTGGTTTAGGGTTATTGTTAGTTTTATTGTTAGTGTTAAGTTTGCGGTGAGGGTGAGGCTGAGGGTGAGGGTTATGGTTAGGGTTAGGTTTAGGGTTAGGGTTAGTGTTATATTTAGGGTTAGAGTTAGAGTTAAGGGTAGGTTGAGGGTGAGGGTGAGGATTAGGGTTAGGGTGAGGTTTAGAGTGAGGTTTAGGGTTAGGGTTAGGGTTAGGGTTAGGGTGAGGATGATGTTTTGGGGTAGAATTAGGGTTAGGGGGAGGGTTAGGGGGAGGTTTAAGTTTCGGGTTAGGGTGAGGATGAGGGTTCGCTTGAGTTTCAGGGTTAGGTTTAGGTTTAGGATTAAGGTTCAGGTGAGGGTGAGTGTGAGGGTTAGGGTGAGGGTTATGCTTAGGCTGAGGGTTAGGCTTAGGGTGAGGGTGGGGGTGAGGATTAGGGTTAGGCGGATGGTAAGGGTTAGGGTTAGTGTTATTTTTAGGGTTTGGGTTAGAGTTACTCTGAGGGTGAGGGTGGGGGTGAGGGTTAGTTTTAGGGTTAGTGTGAGGTTTAGGTTTAGGGTTATTGTTAGGGTTATTGTGAGGGTGAGGTTTAGGGTTAGGTATAGGGTTAGGGGGAGGGTTAGGGTGAGGGTGAGGGTTAGGGTTAGGGTTATGGTGAGTTTGAGGGTTAGGTTTAGGTTTAGGTTTAGGGTTAGGGTTAGGGTTAGTGTGAGGGTTAGTGTTAGGGTTAGGGTTAGTTTTATGGTGAGGGTAAGGGTGAGGGTTATGGTTAGGGTGAGGGTTAGGGTTAGGATTATTGTTAGGGTAATTCTGAGTTTGAGGGTGAGTGTGAGTGTTAAGGTTACGGTGATTTTTAGGGTGAGGTTTAGGGTTAGGGTTAGGGTTAGGGTTGGGGTGAGTGTGAGGTTTAGGGTTAGAGTTAAGGTTGAAGAGAGGGTTAGGGTGAGATTTAGGGTTAGGGTTCGGATGAGGGTTCATATGAGGATTAGGGTTTGGATTAGAGTTAGGGTGAGGGCTAGGGTGATGGTGACGTTTAGGTTTACTGTTGGGGTGAGTTTTAGGTTTAAGGTGAGGGTTAGGATGAGAGTTAGGGTTACCGTGACATGAGGGTTAGTGATAGGGTGAGGGTGAGGGTTAGAATTAGGGTTAGGGTGAGGGTGAGTTTTAAGATTAGGGTTAGTGTTAAGTTTAGTGTTAAGATTAGTGTTATTGTTAGGGTTAGGGTTAGACTTACAGTGAGGGTGAGGGTGAAAGTGAGGGTGAAGGTGAGGGTTAGGGTGAGGGTTTGGGTGAGGTTTATGGTTAGGGTTATTAATAGGGTTAGGGTGAGGGTTAGGGTTATGTTTAGGGCTAGGTTTAGTGTTATTGTTAGGGTTAGGGTTACAGTTACGAATAGGTTGAGGGTGAGGGTGAGGGTTAGGCTTAGGCTGAGGTTTAGGGTGAGCTTTAGCTTTAGTTTTATGGTTAGGGTGAGGTTGAGGATGAGGTTTAGTGTTAGAGTTAGGTTTAGGGGGAGGGTTAGGGTGTGGATTAGGGTTAGGGTTAGTGTTTGGGTTAGGGTGAGGGTGAGGGTTAGGTTGAGGTTTAGGGATAGGGTTAGGGTTACGATTAGGGTTAGGGTGATTGTGAGTGTGAGGGTTAGGGTGAGGGTTATCCTTAGGCTTAGGTTTGGGCTGAGGCTGAGGTTGAGGGTGAAGGTTTGGGTTAGGGTGATGGTTAGGGTAAGGTTTAGAGGGAGGGTTAGGATGAGAGTTAGGGGTAGGATTAGGGTTAGGGTGACGGCTAGGGTTAGGGTGAGGTTTAGGGTTAGGTTTAGGGTGAGGGTTAGGGTTAGGTTTAGGGTGAGAGTTAGGATTCGAGTTAAGTTTATGTTTAGGGTGAGGGTTAGGGTAAGGGTTACGGTGAGGGTTAGGGTTAGGGTTAGGTTGAGGGTTAGGGTTTGTGTTAGGGTGAGGGTTAGGATTAGTGTTAGGGTGAGGGTTAGGATGAGGATTAAAGTTACGATTAGGGTTAGGTTGAGGGCTAGAGTGAGAGTGAGGATTAGGTTTAGTGTTAGGGTAAGCATTAAGTTTAGGGTTAGGTTTAGGGGGAGGGTTAGGATGAGGGTAAGGGTTACAGTGAGAGTGAGGGTTAGTGTTAGGGTGAAGGTTAGGGTTAGGATTAGGGTTAGGGTGAGGGTGAGTGTGAGTATTAGGGTTAGGTTTAGGGTTAGGGTTAGGGTTAGAATTAGTGTTATTGTTAGGGTTAGGGTTAGAGTTATGGTGAGGGTGAGGGTTAGGTTTAGGGTTAGGTTGAGGTTTAGGTTTAGGCTTTGGAGTAGGGTTAGGGTGAGGGTTAGGTTTAGGGTTAGGTTTAGGATTAGTTGGAAGGTTAGTTCGAGGGTTAGGGTTAGGGTTAGTTTTAGGGTTAAGGTTAGGGTTAGGTTTAGGTTGAGGTTTAGGGTTAGTGTTAGAGTTAGGGTTAGGATTGGTGTTAGGGTGAGGGTGAGTGTGAGGGTTAGGGTTAGGCATAGGCTTAGGCTTAGGGTTAGGCTAAGGGTGAGGGTGGGAGTGAGGATTAGATTTAGGGTGATTGTTAGGGTTAGTGTTAGGATGAGGGTTAGGATGAGGATTAGGGTTAGGATTAGGCTTAGGGTGACGGTGAGGATTAGTGTGAGCATTAGTGTTAAGTTAGTGTTAGGGTTAGGCTTAGTGTTAGGCTGAGGGTTTCGTTTAGCGTGGGGGTTAGGGTTATGGTTAGGGTGAGCTTTAGTATTAGGGTTAGGGTTAGATTTAGGGTTAGGGTGAGTGTGAGGTTTAGGGGTAGAATTAGGGTTAGGGTGAGGGTTAAGTTTAGGGTGAGGTTTAGGGTGGGGGTGATGGTAAGGGTAAAGGTGAGGTTTAGACTGAGAGTTAGGGTTATGATAATGGTGAGGGTTAGTGTTAGGGTGAGGGTTAGTGTTAGGGTGAGTGTGAGGGTTAGATTGAGGATAAGTGTTAGGGTTAGTGTGAGGTTTTGTGTGAGGATGAGGGTTAGTGTTAAGGTGAGGGTAAGCGTTAGGGTGGGGGTTAGGTTTAGGGTGAGGGTTATGGTTAGGGTGAGGGTTCGGGTTAGGATTAGGGTTATTGTTAGCCTTTCGTTTAGGGTTACAGTTACGGTGAGAGTGAGGGTGAGGTTTAGGATTAGGGTTAGGGTTAGTGTTAGGCTGAGGGTAAGTTTTAGGATGAGGGTTAGGGTTAGTGTGAAGGTTATGGTAAGGGTGAGGTTTAGGGTTAGGGTTATGGTTACGTTGAGCTTAAGGGTTAGGGTTAGGTTGAAGGTTAGGTTTAGGGTTAGGGTGAGGTTAGGGTTAGTGTGAGGGTTAGAGTTGGAGTTAGGGTTAGTGTTACGGTGAGGGTAAGTGTTAGGGTCAGGGTTTGGGTTAGGATGAGGGTTATGGTTAAGTTGAGGTTTAGGATTAGGGTTAGGGTTATTGTTAGGGATAGGTTTATGTTTAAGGTTACAGTGAGGGTGAGGGTGAGGGTTAAGTTTAGGGTTAGGGTGAGTTTTAGGGTTTGCGTTAGGGTTAGAGTTAGGTTTTGGGTGAGGGTGAGGTTTAGGTTTAAATTAGGGTTAGGGTGAAGGTTAGGTTGAGGGTTAGGGTTAGGGTTAGTGTTAGGGTTAGGGTTAGGGTGAGAGTTAGTGGGAGGGTTAGGGTTAGGGTTAGGTTTAGGATTAGGTTTAGGGTTAAGTTGAGTGTGTGTGATAGGGTTAGGTTTAGGCTTAGGCTTAGGTTTAGGATGAGGGTGAGGTTGAGGGTGAGGGTTAGGGTTAGGGTGAGGTTTAGGGTAAGGGTTAGTTGGAGGGTTAGGATGAGTGTTAAGGTTAGGATTAGGGTTAGGGTGAGGGGTAGGGTGAGGGTGAGGTTTAGGGTTAGGGTTAGGGTGAGGTTTAGGGTTAGGATTATGGTGAGAGTTAGGGTTTGGTTTAAGTTTACGGTTAGGTTGAGGGTTCGGGTAAGGGTTATATTCAGGGTAAGGGTTGGGTTAGGTTGAGGGTTAGGGTTAGGATTAGGGTTAGGGTGAGTGTGAGGGTAAGGGTTAGAGTTAGTGTTAGGGTGAAGATTAGGATGAGGGTTAGGGTGAGGGCCAGGGTGAGGTTGAGTTTTCGTGTTAGAGTTAAGGTGAAATTTAGGGTTAGGGTTAGGGTTAGTGTTAGGTTGAATGTGAGATTTAAGGTTAGAATTAGGGTTAGGGTGAGGCTGAGAGTGAGGGTTGGGTTAGGGTTAGGGTTAGAGTTTGGGTTAGGGTGAGGGTTACGTCGAGGTTTAGGGTTAGTGTTAGTGTTAGGTTTAAGTTTAGGGTGAGGGTTAGCTTGAGGTTTAGGTTTAAGGTTAGGTTTAGGGTTAGGATTAGGGTTAGGGTGAGTGTGAGGTTTAGTGTTAGGGTTAGGCTTAGGCTTAAGTTTAGGCTGAGGGTGTGGGTGATGGTTAGGGTTAGGTTGAGTGTTAGGGGCAGGGTTAGGGTGAAATTTAGGGTTCAGGTTAAGTTTAGGGATAGGGTGAGGGTTAGGGTTAGGGTTATGGTGAGGGTTAGGATGAGGATTAGGGTTAGGATTATGCTTAGTGTGAGGGCTAGGGTGAGGGTGAGGGCTAGGGTTAGTGTTTGAGTGAGGTTTAGGATTAGGGTTAGGGGTAGGATGAGGGTTAGGGTTACGGTTTGAGTGAGGTTTAGGGGTAGGGTGAGTGTTAGGGTTAGGATTTGGGTTAGGGTTAGGGTGAGTTTTAGGGTTACATTTATGGTTAGGGTAGTTTTAGGTAGAGGATTAGGGTTAGGTGTAATGTTAGGGTTAAGGTTAGTGTTAGGGTTAGGGTCAGGGTTATGGTTAGGGTTAGCTTTAGGGTTAGGGTGAGGATTAGGTTGAGATTTAGGGTTGGGGTTAGGTTTTGCGTTAGGGTTAAGGTGAGTGTGAGGGTTAGGGTTAGGGTGACGCTTAGGCTTAGGGTTAAGCTGAGGGTGAGGGTTAGGATGAGGATTAGGGTTAGGGTGAGCGTTAGGTTGAGGGTGATATTAAGTGTAAAAGTGAGGGTTAGGCTGAGGGTGAGGGTTAAGATAAGATTGAGGGTTAGGTTTAGGGTGAGAGTTTGGGTAAGGGTTCGGGTTAGGTTTAGGGTGAGGGTTAAATTGAAGATTAGGGTTAGGGTTAGTGTGAGGTTTAGGGTGAGGATGAGGATTAGGGTTAGCCTGAGGGTGAGGGTTAGAATTAGGGTTAGCGTGATGGATAATGTGAGGGTGAGGGTTAGGGTTAGGGTTAGGGTTAGGGTGAGGTTTAGGATTAGGGTGAGAGTTAGGGTTAGTGTGAGGGTTAGGGTTAGTGTTAGGGGAGGGTAATTGTTAGGTTGAGGGTTAGGTTTAGGGTGAGGTTTATGATTAGGGTTAGGTTTGGGGTTACATTTACGTGGAGGGTGAATGTGAGGGTTAGGGTTAGGCTGACGTTTAGTGTTAGGGTTAGGGTTAGATTTAGGGTTAGGGGGAGGGTGAGGTTTAGGGGTAGAGTTAGGGTTAGGGTGGGGGTTAGGGTGAGGGTTAGGATTAGGGTGAGGGTTAGCGTGGGGGTGACGGTAAGGGTAAAATTGAGGGTTAGGCCGAGGATGAAGGTTAGGGTTAGGGTGAGGGCTAGGGTGAGGATGAGGGTTAGGGTTATTGTTAGGGTGAGGTTTAGGGTTAGAGTGATGGTTAGGGTTGGTGTGAGGGTTATTGTTAGGGTTCGGGTTAATGTTAGGATGAGGGTTAGTCTTAGGGTGAGGGTTATGGTTAGAGTGAGGTTCAGGGTTAGTTTTAGGGTTAGAGTTAGGGTTAGTGTGAGGGTTAGGGTTATGGTGAGGGTAAGGTTGACGGTTAGGGTTGGGGTTAGGATGAGGTTTAGATTTAGGTTTGGGGTTAGAGTTAGGTTAGGGTGAGGGTGAGGTTTAGGGTTGGAGTTAGGGTTAGTGTTAGGGTTAGGGTTAGGGTGAGGGTGAGGGTTAGGGTTAGGCTTAAGCTTAGGCTTAGGCTTAGCCTGAACATGAGGGTTAGGGTTAGTGTTAGGGTGAGTGTTATTGTTAGGGTGAGGGTTAGTGTTAGGGTTAGGGTTAGAGTTAGGTTTAGTGTTAGTGTTAGGGTTACGGTGAAGGTAAGGGTGAGGCTTACGGTTGGGGTTAGGATTCGGTTTAGGATTAGGTTTAGGGTTAGAGTTTGGTTTAGGGTGTGTGTAAGGTTTAGGGTTAGAGTTAGGGTTAGGGTTAGTGTTAGGGTTAGGGTTAGGATGAGTGTTAGGTTTAACATGAGGTTTAGGGTGAGGGCTATTGTGAGGGTGAGGTTTAGGGTTAGGGTTAGCTGAGGTTTAGGGTTAGGGTTAGGGTTAAGGTTAGGGTGAGGGTTAGGTTTAGGGTTAGAGTTAGGGTTAGAGTGAGGCTGAGGGTGAGGGTTAGGTTTAGGTTTAGTGTTAGATTTAGGGTTAGGGTGAGGGTTAGTTTGAGGTTGAGGGTTAGGCTTAGAGTTAGGATTAGGATTAGGTTAAGGGTTACAGTGAGTGTGAGGGTTAGGTTTAGGGTTAGGGTTAGGCTTAAGGTTAGGTTGATGGTGAGGGTTAGGGTGAGGGTTAGGGTTAGGGTTAGGTTGAGAGTTAGGGTTCCGGTTAAGTTTAAGGTTAGGGTGAAGGTTAGGTTTAGGGTTAGGGTGAGGGCTAGGATGAGAGTTAGGATTAGGGTGAGCGTGAGTGTTAGGATTAGGGTTAGGGTTAGGGTTAGGGTTAGGCTTAGGATTAGTGTTATTGTTAGGGTTAGGTTTGAGTTACCGTGAGGGTGAGGGTGAGGGTGAGGGTTAGGGTGAGGTTTAGGTTTAAGGTAAGTGTTAGGGTTAGGGTGAGGTTGAGGTTTAGGGTTAGATTTCCGGTTATAGGGAGGGTTAGGTAGAGGGTTTGGGTTAGGGTTGGTGTTAGGGTTAATGCTAGAGTGAGGGTTAGGTTGAGGTTTAGGGTTAGGGTTAAGTTTAGGATTAGGGTTAGGCTGAGGGTGAGGGTGAGGGTTACTGTTAGGCTTAGGCTTAGGTTTAGGCTGAGGGTGAGGGTGGGTGTGAGGATTAGGTTTATGGTGATGGTTAGGTTTAGGGTTAGGTGAGGGTTAGGGTGAGGGTGAGTGTTAGGGTAAGGCTTAGACTTAGGCTTAGGGTTGGGTTGAGCTTGAGATTGATGGTGAAGGTTAGGCTTAGGGTGATGGTTAGGTTTACGATTAGGGTGAGTGTTAGGATGAGATTTAGGGTTAGGGGAGGGTCAGGGTGAGGATGATGGTAAGGGTAATGGTGACCTTTACACTGAGGGTGTGGGTTAAGATAGGGGTGAGGGTTAGGGTTAGGTTTAGGCTTAGGTTTAGGGTTAGGGTGAAGGTTAGATTGAGTATTAGGTTTAGGGTTAGTGTGAGGTTTAGGGCGAGGCTGAGGTTCAGGGTTAGGTTGAAGGCGAGGGTTAGAATTAGGGTTAGTGTGAGGGCTAGTGTGAGGGTGAAAGTTAGTATTAGGTTTAGGTTTAGGGTGAGGTTTTAGGTGAGGGTTAGGGTTAGGGATGTGGTTAGGTTTAGGATTAGGGTTATGGTGAGGGTGAGTGTGAGGGTTAAGGTTAGAGTTATGCTTAGGGTTTGAGTGAGGGTTAGGGTTAGGGTTTGGGTAAGGGTGAGGGTGAGGCTAAGGATTAGGGTTAGGTTTAGTGTTAGGTTTAGGGTTAGGGTTATTTTTAGGTTTAGGCTTAGGGTTAGGATTATGCTGAGGGTTAGGGTTAGCCTTAGCCTTAGGCTTAGGTTAGGCTGAGGGTGAGGGTGAGGGTGGGGATGCGGATTAGGGTTAGGGTTAGGTTTAGTGTTATTGTTAGGTTTAGGGTTAGAGTTACGGTGAGGTTGACGGTGAGGGTGAGGGTTCGGGTTAGGGTGAGGTTTAGGGTGAGGTTTAGGTTTAGGGTTAGGGTGAGGTTTAGGTTTTGGGTGAGGGCTACGGTGAGGGTTAGGGTTAGAGTGAGTGTGAGGGATAAGGTAAGGGTTTCGGTTAGGTAAGTGTTAGGGTTTGGTTTGGGGTGAGGTTTAGGGTTAGGGTTAGGGTGAGGGTGAGTGTTCGGTTTCGGGTGAGTGTGAGTGTTAGGGTGTGGGTTACGGTTAATGTTAGAGTGAGGGTTAAGGTGACAGTAAGGGTTAGTGTGAGGTTTAGGGTTAGGGTTATTCTTAGGTTTATGGTGAGATTATGGATTAGGATAAGTTTTAGGGTGAGGGTGAAGGTTAGGGTTAGCTTTAGGGTTAAGGTGAGAGTTAGGGTGAGGTTGAGGGTTAGGGTGAGGGTGAGGGTTAGGGTTAGGGTTAGGGTTAGGGTTTGGGTGACGTTTAGAGTTAGGGTGTGGGTTAGGGATAGGTTTATGGTTAGGGTGAGGGTTAGGTTTTTGGTTAGGCTTCAAGTTAGGGTGAGTGTGAGGGTGAGCATTAGGATTAGGATTAGGGTTAGGGTTAGTGTTAGGCTGAGAGTGAGGGTGAGTGTGAGTATTAGGTTTAGGGTAATGTTTAGGGTTAGGGTTAGGTTGAGGTTTAGGGTTAGGGTTAGGATGAGGGTTAGGGTGAGGATTATGGTTAGGGTTAGGGTGAGGGTTAGGTTTAGTGTGATTGTTAGGGTTAGTGTGAGGGTGAGCGTTAGGGTGAGTTTTAGGGTTACGGTTAGGGATAGGTTTAGTGTGAGGGTTAGTGTGAGCGTTTGGGTGAGGGTTAGGTTTAGGGTTAGGGTGAGGATTAGGGTTAGATTTGAGATTAGGGTTAGGGTTAGCGTGAGATATAGGGTTAGGTTTATGGTGAGGGTTAGGGTTAGTGTGAGGTTTAGGGTTCTGGTTAGGTTTATTGTTAGGATAAGGGTTAGGGTGAGGGTTAGGGTGAGGGTGAAGGATAGGGTTAGTGTAAGGGTTAGGGTGAGTGTTTGCTGAGGGTTAGGTTTAGGTTTTAGGTTAGGGTGAGGGTTAGGCTGAGGGTAAGTTTTAAGGTGAGGTTTCTGGTGAGGTTGAGTATTAGGGTTAGCATTAGTCTTAGGGTGAGAGTTAGGGTTAGGTATAGCATTAGGGTTAGGGTGAGGGTTAGTATTAGGGTTATGGTGAGGGTGAGGTTTAGGGTTAACATTAGGTAGGGTTAGGGTTATAGTGAGGGTGAGGGTGAGGGTTAGGATTAGGTTTAGGCTTTGGGTGAGGCTGAGGTTGAGAATGAGGTTGAGGGTGAGGTTTAGGGTTAGGGTTAGGTTTAGGGTGAGGTCTACGGTGAAGGTGAGGTTTAGGGTGAGGGTTAGGGTGAGGGTGACATAGAAGGTGAGGTTTAGGCTTAAGGTGAGGGTAAGGGTTAGGGTTAGGCTTGAGGGTTAGAGTTAGGGTGATGTTTAGGGTGAGGGTGAGGGTGAGGGTATAGGTGAGGGTTAGGTTCAAGGTGAGGGCAGGGGTGACGGTGAGGGTTAGGTTGAGTGTGTGGAAAAGGGTTAGGGTTAGGTTCAGGGTGAGGGTGAGGGTTAGGGTTAGCATAAGTTTTAGGGTGAGGGTTAGGGTTAGGGTTAGGGTTAGGATAAGGGTTAGGGTTAGGGTAAGGTTTAGGGTTAGGCTTAGGGTTAGGGTTAGGGTTAGGGTGAGGGATAGGTTTAGGGTTAGAGTTAGGATGAGGGTTATGGTTAGTGTGAGGGTTAGGGTTAGGGTGATGTTTAGGGTGACGGTGAGGTTTAAGGTGAGGGTGTGGTTGAGCGTGAGGGTTAGTGTGAGGGTGAGCGTGAGAGGGAGGGTGACGGTGAGGGTTAGGGTTAGGGTTAGGTTTAAGGTGATTGTAAGATTTAGGGTTACTATTAGGGTTAGGGTAATGGTTAGGCTGAGGGTTAGGGTGACGGTGAGGTTCAGGGTGTGCGTTTCTGTTAGGTAAGGGTTAGGGTTATGTTTAGGGTGACGATTAGGTTGAGTGTGAGGCATAGGGTTAGGTTGAGTGTTAGGCTCAGTGTGAGGGTCACGGTTAGGGTTAGGTTTAGTGTGAGGATAAGGATTAGGGTGAGGGTAAGGTTGAGATTCAGGGTTAGGGTTAGAGTTAGGGTTTAGGGTGAAGTTTAGGGTGGGGGTTAGGGTGAGGGTTAGGGTAGGGTTAGGGTTGGGTGAGGGTCAGGATGAGTGTTAGGTTTATGGTTAGGGTTAGGTTTAGGGTGCATGTTAGGGTTAGGGTTAGAGTGAGGGTGAAGGTCAGGGTTAATGTTAGGATTAGGTTTAGGGTTATGGTGGGGCTGAGGGTGAGGCTGAGGGTGAGGGTGAGGGTGAGGGTTAATGTGAGGGTTAGTTTTAGGGTGAGGGCTATTGTGAGGGTGAAATTTAAGGTGAGGGTTAAGGTTAGGGTGAGTGTTAGGGTTAGGGTCAGGGTGAGGGTTAGGGTTAGGGTGATGTTTAGGGTGAAGGTGAAGGTGAGAGTGAGGGTTCGGGTTCGGGTTAGGGTTAGGGTGAGGGTTAGGATTAGGGTAAGGGTTAGGGTGAGGGTAAGGGTTAGGATGACATTTACGGTGAGGGTGAGGGTTAGGGTTAGGTTTAGGGTTAGGGTGAGGGTTAAGGTGAGGGTTAAGGTGAGGGTTAGAGTGAAGCTTAGGGTGAAGGTTAGGGTTAGGGTTAGGGTTTGGGTTAGGTTGAGGGTTAGGTTGAGGGGAAGGGGTAGGTTGAGGTTTAAGGAGAGGGTGAGGGATAGGGTTATTGTGAGAATAAGTGTTAGGCTTAGGCTTAGGTTGAGAGTGAGCATTTGTGTTAGCATCAGGTTAGGGCTGATGGTGAGGGTTAGGGATAGGCTGAGGGGTAGTTTTAGGGTTAGGGTGAGGGGTAGGGTTTGGGTTAGGGTGAAATTAAGGTTTAGGGTGAGGGTGAGGGTGAGGGTTAGGGTTAGCCTTAGGGTGAGGGTGAGGGTTAGGGTTAGGGTTAGAGTGAGGGTGAGGGTTAGGGTTAGGGTTAGGGTGAGTGTGAGTGTGAGGGTTAGGTTTAGGATTAGGGTTAGGGTTAGGGTTAGGCTGAGGTTGAGGTTATGAGTGAGGGTGAGGGCTAGGGTTAGGTGGAGATGTAGTGTTAGGGTTAGGTTTAGGGTTAGTATTAGTGTTAGGGTTAGAATTAGGCTGAGGGTCATGGTGAGGGTGAGGGTTAAGTTGAGTTTTAGGGTGAGGGTTAGGTTTAGAGTTAGGGTTATGTTGAGCGCTAGGATGAGGGTGAGGGTTAGGGTTACCGTTAGGGTTATTGTGAGGCTTAGGGTGAGGGTTGAGTGTTAGGGTTACTGTTAGCTTGAGGGTGAGGGTTAGGATTAAGGTGAGGGTGAGGGTTCGGTTTAGGGTGGGGTTTAGAGTTACAGTGAGGGTGAGGGTGAAGGTTAGGATTAGGGTTAGGTTTAGGGATAGGATCAGGGTGAGGGTTAGGGTGTTTTTGAGGGTTAGGGTTAGGGTGAGGGTTAGGGTTAGGGTTAGGGTGAGGTTTAGCTTTAGGGTGAGGGCTACGGTGAGGGTGAGGTTTAGGGTGAGTGTGAGCGTGAGGGTGAGGGATTTTTTTTAGGTAAGGGTTAGGGTTAGGGTTAGGGTGAGGATTAGGTTGAGAGTGAGGCTTAGGTTGAGGGTAACGGGTAGTGTGAGAGTTAGGGTGAGGCTGAGGGTTAGGGTGAGGGTGAGGGTTCAGGTGAGGGTGAGGGTTCGGGTGAGGGTGAAGTTTCGGGTGTGGGTTTGGGTTATGTTTAGGGTGAGGTTTATTGTGACATTGAGGGTTAGGATGAGGGTGAGGGTTAGGATTAGGGTTAGGGTGAGTGTTAGGTTTAGGTTGAGGGTTAGGATGAGGGGTAGGGTTAGGGTTAGGGTAAGGGTTAAGGTTCGAGAGACTGTTAGGGTTAGTTTGAGGGTTAGGGTGAAAGTGGGTTTGAGGTTGAGGGTTAGGGTCTGGGTGATGGTGACGGTGATGGTTAGGGTTAGGATTCGGGTTAGGGTTAGGGTGAGGTTTAGGGTTACGGTTAGGGTTAGGGTGAGGGTAAGGGTGAGGGTGAGAGTTAGGGATAGTTTTAGGGTTAGGGTTAGATTTAGGGTAAGGGTTAGGTTTAGGGTGACAGTTAGGTTTAGGGTTAGGGTGAGGGTTAGGGTTTGGGTTTGGTTTAGGGTGAGGGTTAGGGTTATGATTAGGGTGAGGGTGAGGGTTAGGCTGAGGGGTAGGGTAAGGGTTAGTGTGAGGGTAATGGTTAGGGTTAGGGTTAGGCTGAGGTTGAGGGTATGAGTGAGTCTCACCCTAGCCCTCACGGCTAGGGTTAGGGTGAGTGGTAGGTTTAGGGTTAGATTTAGGGTGAGGTTTAGGTTTAATGTGAGGGTTAGGGTGATTGTAAGTGTTAGAGTGAGGGTTAGTGTGAGAGTGAGGTTTAGGGTGATGTTTAAGCTGAAGGTGAAATTTAGGGAGTGTGAGAGGTTTTGGGTGAGAATGAGGGTTATGGTTTGGTTGAGGGTGAGTGTTAGTGTGAGAATAAGGGTTAGGGTGATGTTTAGGTTGAGGGTGAGGTTTAGGGAGAGAGTTAGGGTTCAGGGAATGGGTAGGGTTAGGGTGTAGGTGAGGGTTAGTGTAAGGGTGAGGCTTAGGGTGACCGTGGTGGTTAGGGTTCAGGGGAGGATTAGGGTTAGGGTTAGGGTTCGGGTTCAGGTTAGGGTTAGGGTTAGGGTGAGTGTTAGGGTGAGAGGTAGGGTTAGGTTTAGGATGAGGGTTAGGCTTTTTGTGAGGGTTACGGTTAGGGTTAGGGTTAGGGTTTATGTGAGGATAAGGTTAGGGTGAGGGTTAGGGTGAAACTGAGGGTTAGGGTTAGCCTTAGGGTTAGGGTTAAGTTTAGGATGGGGGTTAGGGTGAGGGTTAGCATGATGGTTAGGGTTGGGAGAGGATTAGGGTGATGGTAAGGGTTAGGGTGAGGGTTAGGTTGAGGTTGAGGAATAGGGTTTTTGTGAGGTTAAGGTTTAGGGCGACGGTTAGGGTGAGGTTGAGGGTTAGGGTTAGCATTAGTGTTAGGGTGAGGGTGAGAGTTAGGGTGAGGGTGAGGGGTAGACTGAGGGTTAGGGTTAGTTTTATGGTTAGTGTTAGGGTGTGGTTTAGAGTTAGGGTTAGGGTGAGGGTGAGGGTTAGGGTAAAGGTTAGGGTCACTGTTAGGGTGAGGGTGAGGTTTAGGGTTAGCATTACGGTTAGGGTTAGGTTTAGGTTGAGTGTTACAGTTAGGGTGAGGTTGAAGGTTAGGGTTAGCATTAGGGTAAGGGTTAGGGTTAGGATGCAGGTTAGGGTTAGGGTTAGAGTGAGGGTGAGGGTCAGGGTTAGGGTTAGGATTAGGTGTAGGTTTAGGGTGAGGCGGAGGGTGACGTTGAGAATTAGGGTGAGCGTGAAGGTGAGGGTTAAGTTTATGGTTATGTTTAGGGTGAGGTATAGGGTGAGGGTGAGGGCTAGGGTGAGGGTGAGGGTGAAGGTGAGGTTTTCGGTTTGGAAAGGGTTAGGGTTAGGTTTAGGGTGAGGATTAGGGTGAGGTTGAGGTTTAAGGTGAGGGTTAGGGTTAGGGTGAGGGTTAGGGTTAGGGTTAGGGTGAGGGTTAGGGTTAGGGTGATGTTAAGGGTGAGGGTAGGGTGAGAGTTAGGGTTCGGGTGAGTGTGAGGGTTAAAGTTAGGATTAGGGTGAGGGTCATGGTTGGGGTTAGGGTTAGGGTTAGGGCTAGGGTGAAGGTTAGGATGAGGGTGAGGGTGAGTGTGAGTGTTAGGGTGTGGGTTACGGTTAGGTTTATGGTGAGGGTTAAGATGACGGTGAGTGTTAATGTGAGGGTGAGTGTTAGGGTTAGGGTGAGTGATACGGTGAGGGTTAGGGTCAGATTGAGTGTGAAGATTAGGGTTAGGATTACCCTTAGGTTTATGGTGAGGGTATAATTTAGGGTGAGATTTAGGGTGAGGGTGAGGGTTAGGGTGAGCGTTAGGGTTAAGTTGAGATTAGGGTGAGGGTTAGAGTTAGGGTGAGGATTTGGGCTAGGGTTAGGGTGACGTTTAGGGTTAGGGTGTGGGTTAGGGATAGGTTTATGTATACGGTGGGAGTTAGGTTTATGGTTAGGGTTCAAGTTAGGGTGAGTGTGAGTGTGAGCGTTAGGGTTAGGATTAGGGTTTGTGTTACTGTTAGGCTGAGGGTGTGGGTGAGGGTGACGGTCAGGGTTAGGTTTAGGGTAATGTTTAGGGTTAGGGATAGTTTGAGGGTTAGGGTTAGGGTTAGGATGAGGGTTAGGGTGAGGATTATGGTTAGGGTTTGGGTGAGGGTTAGGATGAGGGGTAGGGTTAGGGTTAGGGTAAGGGTTAAGGTTCGGGAGACTGTTAGGGTTAGTTTGAGGGTTAGGGTGAAAGTGGGTTTGAGGTTGAGGGTTAGGGTCTGGGTGATGGTGACGGTGATGGTTAGGGTTAGGATTCGGGTTAGGGTTAGGGTGAGGTTTAGGGTTACGGTTAGGGTTAGGGTGAGGGTAAGGGTGAGGGTGAGAGTTAGGGATAGTTTTAGGGTTAGGGTTAGATTTAGGGTAAGGGTTAGGTTTAGGGTGACAGTTAGGTTTAGGGTTAGGGTGAGGGTTAGGGTTTGGGTTTGGTTTAGGGTGAGGGTTAGGGTTATGATTAGGGTGAGGGTGAGGGTTAGGCTGAGGGGTAGGGTAAGGGTTAGTGTGAGGGTAATGGTTAGGGTTAGGGTTAGGCTGAGGTTGAGGGTATGAGGTTAGGGTGAGTGGTAGGTTTAGGGTTAGATTTAGGGTGAGGTTTAGGTTTAATGTGAGGGTTAGGGTGATTGTAAGTGTTAGAGTGAGGGTTAGTGTGAGAGTGAGGTTTAGGGTGATGTTTAAGCTGAAGGTGAAATTTAGGGAGTGTGAGAGGTTTTGGGTGAGAATGAGGGTTATGGTTTGGTTGAGAGTGAGTGTTAGTGTGAGAATAAGGGTTAGGGTGATGTTTAGGTTGAGGGTGAGGTTTAGGGAGAGAGTTAGGGTTCAGGGAATGGGTAGGGTTAGGGTGTAGGTGAGGGTTAGTGTAAGGGTGAGGCTTAGGGTGACCGTGGTGGTTAGGGTTCAGGGGAGGATTAGGGTTAGGGTTAGGGTTCGGGTTCAGGTTAGGGTTAGGGTTAGGGTGAGTGTTAGGGTGAGAGGTAGGGTTAGGTTTAGGATGAGGGTTAGGCTTTTTGTGAGGGTTACGGTTAGGGTTAGGGTTAGGGTTTATGTGAGGATAAGGGTTAGGGTGAGGGTTAGGGTGAAACTGAGGGTTAGGGTTAGCCTTAGGGTTAGGGTTAAGTTTAGGATGGGGGTTAGGGTGAGGGTTAGCATGATGGTTAGGGTTGGGAGAGGATTAGGGTGATGGTAAGGGTTAGGGTGAGGGTTAGGTTGAGGTTGAGGAATAGGGTTTTTGTGAGGTTAAGGTTTAGGGCGACGGTTAGGGTGAGGTTGAGGGTTAGGGTTAGCATTAGTGTTAGGGTGAGGGTGAGAGTTAGGGTGAGGGTGAGGGGTAGACTGAGGGTTAGGGTTAGTTTTATGGTTAGTGTTAGGGTGTGGTTTAGAGTTAGGGTTAGGGTGAGGGTGAGGGTTAGGGTAAAGGTTAGGGTCACTGTTAGGGTGAGGGTGAGGTTTAGGGTTAGCATTACGGTTAGGGTTAGGTTTAGGTTGAGTGTTACAGTTAGGGTGAGGTTGAAGGTTAGGGTTAGCATTAGGGTAAGGGTTAGGGTTAGGATGCAGGTTAGGGTTAGGGTTAGAGTGAGGGTGAGGGTCAGGGTTAGGGTTAGGATTAGGTGTAGGTTTAGGGTGAGGCGGAGGGTGACGTTGAGAATTAGGGTGAGCGTGAAGGTGAGGGTTAAGTTTATGGTTATGTTTAGGGTGAGGTATAGGGTGAGGGTGAGGGCTAGGGTGAGGGTGAGGGTGAAGGTGAGGTTTTTGGTTTGGAAAGGGTTAGGGTTAGGTTTAGGGTGAGGATTAGGGTGAGGGTGAGGTTTAAGGTGAGGGTTAGGGTTAGGGTGAGGGTTAGGGTTAGGGTTAGGGTGAGGGTTAGGGTTAGGGTGATGTTAAGGGTGAGGGTAGGGTGAGAGTTAGGGTTCGGGTGAGGGTGTGGGTTAGGGTGTTGGTGAAGGTTAGGGTGAGAGTGAGGGTGAGAGTGAGGGTGAGGGTTAGGGTGTTGGTGAGTTTTCGGATTAGGATGAGTTTTAAGGTTAGGGTGAGGTTTAGGGTGAGGGTGAGGGTTAAGGTTAGGGTTAGGATTAGGGTTAGGGTTAGGGTGAGGGTTAGGGTGAGGGTTATGGTTAGGGTTAGGTTGAGGATTAGGGTGAGATTGAGGGTTAGGATTTGATTAAGGGTTAGGTTGAGGTTTAGGGTAAGGGTTAGGGTTAGGGTTAGGGTGAGTGTGAGGGTTAAAGTTAGGGTTAGGGTGAGGGTCATGGTTGGGGTTAGGGTTAGGGTTAGGGCTAGGGTGAAGGTTAGGATGAGGGTGAGGGTGAGTGTGAGTGTTAGGGTGTGGGTTACGGTTAGGTTTATGGTGAGGGTTAAGATGACGGTGAGTGTTAATGTGAGGGTGAGTGTTAGGGATAGGGTGAGTGATAGGGTGAGGGTTAGGGTCAGATTGAGTGTGAAGATTAGGGTTAGGATTACCCTTAGGTTTATGGTGAGGGTATAATTTAGGGTGAGATTTAGGGTGAGGGTGAGGGTTAGGGTGAGCGTTAAGGTTAAGTTGAGATTAGGGTGAGGGTTAGAGTTAGGGTGAGGATTTGGGCTAGGGTTAGGGTGACGTTTAGGGTTAGGGTGTGGGTTAGGGATAGGTTTATGTATACGGTGGGAGTTAGGTTTATGGTTAGGGTTCAAGTTAGGGTGAGTGTGAGTGTGAGCGTTAGGGTTAGGATTAGGGTTTGTGTTACTGTTAGGCTGAGGGTGTGGGTGAGGGTGACAGTCAGGGTTAGGTTTAGGGTAATGTTTAGGGTTAGGGATAGTTTGAGGGTTAGGGTTAGGGTTAGGATGAGGGTTAGGGTGAGGATTATGGTTAGGGTTTGTGTGAGGGTTAGGTTTAGTTTGATTTTTAGAGTTAGTGTGAGGGTAAGCGTTAGGGTGAGGGTTAGGGTGAGGGTGAGGTATAGGTTTAGTGTTAGGGTGAGGGTGAGCGTTTAGGTGACGATTAGGATTGGGTTTAGGGTGAGGGTTAGGGTTAGGGTTGAGTTTAGGGTTAGGGTTAGTGTGGGGTTTAGTGTTAGGTTTTGGGAGAGGATTAGAGTTAGTGTGAGGTTTAGGGTTACGTTTAGGGTTAGTGTGAGGATAAGGGTTAGGTTGAGGGTTAGGGTGCGGGTGAGGGATAGGGTGAGTGTAAAGGTTAGGGTGACTGTTTGGTGAAGGTTAGGTTTAGGTTTAGGTTTAGGGTTAGGGTGAGGGGTAGGCTGAGGGTAAGTGTTAGGGTGAGGTGTCGGGTGAGGTTGAGTATTAGGCTTAAAATTAGTCTTAGGGTAAGTGTTAGGGTTAGGTATAGCATTAGGGTTAGGGGTAGGGTGAGGGTGAGGGTTAGGATTAGGGTAAAGTTGAGGGTGAGGTTTAGGGTTAGCATTAGGTTTAAGGTTATCGTTTGAGTGAGGGTTAGGGTGAGGATTAGGTTTAGGATTAGGTTTAGGGTTAGGGTGAGGCTGAGGTTGAGGATGAGCTTGAGGGTGAGTTTTTGGGTTAGGGTTAGGTTTAGGGTGAGGTCTAGGGTGAGGGTGATATTTAGGGTGAGGGTTAGGGTGAGGGTGAGGTTGAAGGTGAGGTTTAGGGTTAGGGTGATGTTTAGGTTGAGGGTGAGGGTGAGGGTGAGGGTGAGTTTTAGGGTATAGGTGAGGGTTAGTTTTAGGGTGAGGGTTAGGGTGACGGTGAGGGTTAGGGTGAGGGTGTGGAAAAGGGTTAGGGTTAGGTTCAGGGTGAGGGTTAGGGTTAGGGTTAGGGTGAGTGTTCGGGTTAGTGTGAGGGTTAGGGTTCGGGTTAGTGTGAGGAAAAGGTTTAGGGTGAGGATTAGGATGAAAGTAAGAGTTAAGGTTAGGTTTAGTGTTAGGGTTAGGGTGAGGTTTAGGGTTAGGATTAGGGTTAGGGTTAAGTTGAGGGTGAGGGTTAGAATTAGGGTTAGGTTGAGGGTTAGGTTTGGGGTGAGTGTTAGGGTTTCGGTTAGGGTGAGGGTGAGGTAGAGGTTTCGGTTTCGGGTGAGGGTTAGTGTTTGGGTGATGGTTAGTGTTCGGGTGAAGTTTAAGGTGACGGTGAGGGTTAGGGTGAGGGTGATGGTTAGAGTTAGTGTGAGTATTAGCTTTAGGGTTAAGGTTATGGTGCGGGTAAGATTTAGGGTGCGGTTTAGGGTGAGGGTGAGGGATAGGGTTAGCATTAGGGTTACGGTGGGGCATAAGGTTAGGGTTAGGGTGAGATAGAGGGTTAGGTTTAGGGTTAGGATGAGGTTTAGGATTAGGGTGAGAATTAGGGATAGGGTTAGGGTTAGGGTTAGTGTTTGAGTTAGGGTGTGTATGAGGGTGAGAGTTAGGGTTAGGATTAGGGTTACGGTTAGTGTTAGGCAGAGGGTGAGGTTGAGGGTGAGGGTTAGGGTTAGGGTGATATTTAGGGTTAAAGTTAGGGTGAAAGGTAGGGTTAGGGTTAGGGTGAGGGTTTGGGTTAGTTTGAGGGTTAGGGTGAAGGTAAGTTTGAGATTGAGTGTTAGGGTGAGGGTGATGGTGACGGTGAGGGTTAGGGTTAGGATTCTGGTTAGGGTTAGGGTGAGGGTTAGGGTTAGGTTTAGGGTTAGGGTGAGGGTAAGGGTTAGGGTTATGGTTAGGTTTAGCGTTAGGGTTAGGTTTCAGGTAAGGTTTAGGGTTAGGATGAGGGTTAGGTTTAGGTTTAGGGTGAGGGTTAGGTTTAGGGTGAGGGTTAGTGTTAGGGTTAGGGTGATGGTGAGGGTTAGGTTGAGGGGTAGGGTTAGGAATAGGATAAAGGTTAGGGTTAGGGTGAGGTTTAGGTTTAGGGTGAGGGTTAGGGTGAGGGTTAGGGTGAGGGTTAGTGTGAGGTTTAGGTTTAGGGTAAGGGTAAGGGTTAGGTTCAGGGTGAGCATTAGTTTTAGGTTTCGGTTTAGGGTTAGGGTGATGCTGAGGGTTAGGGTTAGGGTTAGTGTGAGGATAAGGGTTAGGGTGAGGATTAGGGTGAGGATGAGTGTTAGGGTTAGCATAAGGTTTAGGGCGAGGGTTAGGGTTAGGGTTATGGTTAGGGTTAGGGTAGGGTAAGGGTTAGGGTTAGCGTGAGGGTTAGGGGTAGGGTGATGTTTAGGTTGACGGTGAGGGTTAGTGTGAGGGTGAGGTTGAGCGTGAGGGTTAGGGTGAGGGTGAGCATGAGTGGGAGGGTGACCATGAGGATTAGGGTTAGGGTTAGATTTAGGGTGAGGATAAGAGTTAGGGTACTATTAGGGTTAGGGTAAGGGTTAGGCTGTGGGTGAGGGTGAGGGTGAGGTTTCAGTTTCGGTTAGGTAAGGGTTAGGGTTATGTTTAGGGTGAGGATTATGGTGAGGGAGAGGATTAGGGTTAGGTTGAGGGTTAGGCTTAGTGTGAGGGTTACGGTTAGGATTAGGGTTAATGTGAGGATAAGTTTTAGGATGAGGGTTAGGTTGAGAGTGAGGGTTAGGGTTAGCGTTAGGGTTAGGGTGAAGGTTAGTGTGGGGATTAGTGTGTGGGTTAGGGTTCGGGTTAGGGTTGGGTGAGGGTTAGGCTGAGCTTAAGGTTTAGGGTGATGGTTAGGTTGAGAGTGAGGGATAGGGTTATGGTGAGGGTAAGGGTTAGGGTTAGGGTGAGAGTGAGGGTGATGGTAAGGGTAAGGGTTAGCGTTCAGGTTAGGGTGAGGGTGAGGGTTAAGGTTAGCATTAGGGTTAGGGTTTGGTTTAGGTTGAGTGTTAGGGTTAGGGTTAGGGTTAGGGTTAGGGTGAGGGTAAGGGTTAGGATGACATTTAGGGTGAGGGTGAGGGTTAAGTTTAGGTTTAGGGTTAGGGTGAGTTTGAGGGTGAGGGTTAAGGTTAGGTGTAGGGAGCCGGGGGGAGACTCCGCCCACTCCCTTGCAGCTTTGAGGTTTCCACCCCAGACGGTGCTTGGTGGGACGCCTGGGCTGTGCGCGTGCACGAGCCAGGTAGAGCCCCCAGCCAATCCCATGACACCTGGTGACGGTGAAAGGCAGGCGACCAACAATAGAAAGACCCGCATTCCGATTCTCCTATATAAGCGGCTGTGTTTCGGGTGCACGCTCTCTCGCGCCCAAGCTCTCCTACAACTAAAAGGCTCTCCAATAAAGCGTGATCTGAGAAGACTCCTGGTGTGGTGGTCGTTTTTCCTCGCTGGTCGAGTAGACGGTCACTACAGTTAGGTTTAGGGTGAGTGTTAGGGTTAGGGTTAGGGTGAGGGTGAGCGTTAGATTTAGGATGAGGGTTAGGGTGAGGGTGAGGGTGAAGGTTACGGTTAGGATTAGGTTTAGGGTGAGGGTGGGGATTAGGTTTAGGATTAGGGTTAGGGTTAGGCTTAGGGTGAGGGTGAGGGTGAGGGTGAGGTTGACGGTGAGGGTTAGGGTAAGTGTTAGGGTTACGGTAAGTGTGAGGGTGAGGGTTAGGGTTAAGGTGAGTGTGAGGTTTAGGTTTAGAGTTAGGGTTAGCGTGAGGGTTTTGGTTAGGGTTAGGGTTAGGGTGATGGTGAGGGTTAGGGTGAGTGTGAGGTTGAGGTTGAGGGTGAGGGTGAGGGTTAGGGTGTGGGTTAGGGTTAGGGTTAAGGTGAGGATTAGGGTTAAGGTGAGTGTGAGTGTTAGGTTTAGAGTTAGGGTTAGCATGAGGGTTATGGTTAGGGTTAGGTTTAGGGTGATGGTGAGGTTGAGGGTGAGGGTGAGGATGAGGGTGAGGGTGAGGGTTAGGGTGAGGGTGAGCATTAGGGTGAGAGTGTGGTTTCCAGTGAGGGGGAGGGGGAGGGGGAGGGTTATGGTTAGTGTTCAGGTTAGAGTTAGGTTGAGGGTGGGGGTGAGGGTTAGGTTTAGGATTAGGGTTAGGTTTAGGATTAGGTTGAGGGTGAGTGTGAGGGTGAGGTTAGGGTTCGGGTTAGGGGGAGAGTTAGGTTAATGTTAGGGTTAGGGTTAGGGTGAGGGATAGGGTTAGGGTTAGGGTTAGGATGAGGTTTAGGCTGTGGGGTAGAGTTAGGGTTAGGGTGAGGGTTAGGTTTAGTGTGAGTTTTAGGGTTAAGGTTAGGTTCAGGGTTAGGTTTATGGTGAGGAGAAGGTTTAGGGTGAGGGTTAGGATGAGGGTGAGGTTTAGGGTTTGGTATAGGGTTAGGGTAAGTTTAGGGTGAGGGCTAGCGTGGGTGTGAGGTTTAGGGTTAGGGTTAGGTTTAGGGTTCGACTGAGTCTTAGGCTGAGGGGTAGGGTTAGGAATAGGGTGAGGGTTAGGTTTAGTGTGAGGGTTAGGGTTTGGGGTAGGGTTAGGGTTAGGGTTAGGGTGAGGTTTAGGCTGATGGCTAGGTTTACACTTAGGGTGAGGGTTAGGTTTAGTGGGAGTGTTTGCGTTAGGTTTAGTGTTAGGGTTAGGGTGAGGTTTCGCGTGAGGGTTTGGATTAAAGTGTGGTGAGGGTTAGGGTTAGTGTGAGGACTAGGTTTAGGGTTAGGGTTACTGTTAGGGTTAGGTTTAGAGTGAGGGTAAGGGTTACGGTTAGGGTGATTGTGAGGGTAAGGGTTAGGGTTAGTGTTACGGTTAGGGTGAGATTTCGGGTTAGTGTGAGGGTTAGGGTTAGGGTGAGGGTTAGGGTGAGATTTAGGATTAGAGTTAGGGTTAGGATTAGGATTAGGGTGAGGTTGAGTTTTAGTGTTAGTGTTAGGCTTAGGATTATTTTTATGGTTAGGGTGCGGGTGAGAGTGAGGGTGAGGGTGAGGTTTAGGGTTAGGGTAGGTTTTGGTTTAGCCAGAGGGTGAGGGTGAGGTTGATGGTTAGTGTTAGGATTAGGGTGGGGGTGAGGTTTAGGGTGTGGGTGAGGGTTAGGTTTTGGGTGAGGGTTAGGTTGATGGTGAGGATTAGGTGAGGGTGACATTTAGATTTAGTGTTAGAGTTAGGCTGAGGGTTAAGATCAGGGTCAGGATTAAGGTGAGGGTTGAGGTGAGGCTTAGTGTGAAGTTGAGGGTGAGGGTTTCCTTTACATCAGGGTTAGGGGTAGGGTAGGGATTAGGGTGAGGGTGAGGGTGAGGGTTTAGTTTACATCAGGGTTAGGGTTAAGCTGAGGTTAGGGTTAGGGTGAGGTTTAGGGTTAGTGTTAGGATTAGGGTTAGGGTGAGGGTTATGTTTAGAGTGAGGGTGAGGGTTAAGGAGAGGGTTAGATTGAGGGTCAGGGTTAGGGTTAGTGTTAGGGTTATGGTGAGGGTGAGGGTTAGGTTGACGTTTAGGGTTAGGGTTATTGTTAGAGTTAGGGTGAGGGTTAGGCTTAGGTTAATGTTAGGGTGAGGGTTAGGGTTAGGATTAGGATTATGGTAAGGGTTAGGGTTAGCGTGAGAGTTAGGTTTAGGGTGATGTTAAGGGTGACTTTGAGGGTTAGGGTTAGGGTAAGGTAGAGCGTGAGGATTAGGGTGCGGGTGAGGGTGAGTGAGAGGGTGACGGTGAGGATTAGGGTTAAGGTTAGGTTTAGGTTGAGGGAAAGAGTTAGGGTTTGGATTAGGGTTAGTGTAAGGGTTAAGCTGAGAGTGAGGGCGAAGGTGAGGTTAAGGGTGAGGCTTTCGGTTTGGTAAGGGTTAGGGTTAGGTTCAGGTGAGGATTCGGGTGAGGGTGAGGGTTAGGGTTAGGTTGAGCATTACGGTTAGGGATAGGGTTAGGGTGAGGGTTTGGGTGAGAGGTAGGGTTAGGGTTAGGATGAGGGTTAGGCTTAGTGTGACCGTTACGGTAAGGGTTAGGGTTAGTGTGAGGATAAGGTGAGGGTTAGGTTGAGACTGAGGGTTAGGGTTAGCGTTAGGGTTATGGTGAAGGTTTGGGTGGGGTTTAGGGTGAGGGTTAGGGTTCGGGTTAGGGTTGGGTGAGGGTTAGGGTGAGCGTAAGAGTTAGGGTGTGGGTTAGGTTGAGGGTTAGGTATAGGGTTATGGTGAGGGTAAGGGTTAGGGTTAGGGTGAGAGTAAGGGTGAGGTTTATGGTGAGGCTGAGGGTGAGGCTAAGGTTGAGGGTGAGGGTTAAGTTTAGGGTTAGGTTTATGGTGAGGGCTAGGGTGAGGGTGATATTTTTGTTTAGGAAAGGTTTAGGGTGAGAATTAGGGTGAGGGTGAAGTTTAAGGTGAGGGTTTGATTTAGGGTGAGGGTTAGGGTTAGGGTTAGGGTGAGGATGACATTTAGGGTGAGGGTGAGGGTTAGGCTTAGGTTTAGTGTTAGGGTGAGGGTTAGGGTTAGCGTTAGGGTGAGGGTTAGGGTAAGGGTTAGGTGGAAGTTTAGGGTTAGGGTTAGGGTTTGGGTTAGGGTGAGGGATAGGGTGAGGGGAAGGGGTAGGGTGAGGGTTAGGGAGAGGGTGAGGGATTGGGTTATGGTGAGGGTAAGGGTTAGGCTGAGGCTTAGGTTGAGAGTGAACATTTGTGTCAGCATCAGTGTTGGGTTTAGGGTGAGCGTTAGGGTTAGGCTGAGGGGTAGTTTTAGGGTTAGTGTGAGGGTTAGGGTTAGGGTTAGGGTTAGGGTTTGGGTGAGATTAAGGGTTAGGGTGAGGGTGAGGGTAAGGGTTGGTTAGGGTTAGCCTTAGTGTGAGGATGAGGGTTAGGGTTAGGTTTAGGGTGAGTGTGAGTGTGAGGGTTAGTTTTAGGATTAGGGTTAGGGTTAGGGTTAGGCTGAGGTTGAGGGTATGAGTGAGGCTTACGCTAGCCCTCACGGCTAGGCTTAGGATGAGGGGTAGATTTAGGGTTAGAGTTAGGGTGAGGCTTAGGTTTAGTGTGAGGGTTCGGGTTTGAGTAAGGGTTAGGGTGATGGTAATTGTTAGGGTGAGGGTTAGGGTGAAAGTGAGGCTTAAGTTTAGCCTAAGTGTTACGTTGTGGGTTAGGGTAAGGGTTAGGGTTAGGGTTAGGGTGAGGGTGAGGGTTATGGTTAGGGTTAGGGTGAGTGTTAGGGTTAGGGTGATGTTTAAGGTGAAAGTGAAAATTAGGGAGAGTGAGAGGTTTCGGGTGGGGGTGAGGGTTAGGTTGTGGGTGAGATTGAGGGTTTGGGTTTGGGTGAGGGTTTGGGTTAGGGTGATGTTTAGGTTGAGGGTGAGGTTCAGGGTGAGAGTTAGGCTTCAGGGAATGGGAAGGCATATGGTGTAGAAGAGGGTTAAGGTGAGGTTGAGGCTTAGGGTGACCATGAGTTTTAGGGTTCAGGGGAGGATTTGAGTTAATGTTAGGGTTCGGGTTAGGGTT